>NC_143445.1:19721562-20036250 GCF_987193195.1 Phasianus colchicus
ACCTTTGTTTCATTATGGCAATGCAATCAAGATTAAAGGAAGAGTTACTGCATCCTTTAAGACTATAATCGGAATTAATGGTTTTCATCTCTTAAAACCATTAGATAGCTATTCAGAACATATATAGTTAAATAAATGTGACTGCCAAGGATTTACAGTGTTACCAAAATAGAGAAGAGAAAAAAAGCAGAGGATGTTGGTGAGGTTTTGCATTTTTGCTACCCTTTGGGAATAAATACATTAGTAAGTACTCTATCTCTGCCATACTCATTCCATCTGGTCTTGTGTTTCTGTTCAACTACCCCACATTCTAGTAAAGAGAAGTTGCCAAATGCACTCATTTTTTTCATCCTTTATTCAGATTTACACGAGATTGAATAGTTTGTAGTGGTTGAACTTTCCTTTTTGTCCTTTTTCTCCTCCTAGCTTTGTGTCTTCAGGTGAAGCTGAAATATCCCAACCACTGGGACTGTTGGGAGGAAGCAAACACAGAAGCTATCAAAATGTGAAAATGCACCAGTTTTATGTTTTACAAACAAACAAACAAAGAACCACCCAAAAAGCAAACAAACAAACAGAAAAAAACAACAAACAAAACAACCCTGACTATGATTTAAGCATTCAGACAACCCTGAATTGCATAAATACTATAAATCTTATTATAAAAGTATCTCATATCTCTTGTGAAACTGTATGTGCTAGTAAAGCTTTTCATAAATTTTAGGTAGCAGATAACACCATGATTTTATACTGGAAAACGTGGTTTGAGACTGTTTGGGGATACCTGTAGGTGTCAGTAGATAGCTACTAATGGATGGGAGCAAATAAAATTTTCCTTCCTCCAACCTGCTGTCAACCTACAGCATTGTTAAACATGACTTTGGCCAGCCCATCTGTATTCTAGAGTTTAACAAGCATTCACCTTACATCTGGTAAAAAGACTGCATTAGTACTTTGAGTAAATTATATTAAAATGGAAATTTTCTAAAGGCTAAAAGCCATTTTGCCATTGCAAAGTATTCACAAGCTTTCATTAAATATTTTCTCTTTTTAATTGCAAATGTCATTTTGGTATGGCTCTGTTTTACTGCAGTTAGTAACATATTAGTTTTTTTCCTCCAGGGGAAAAAAATGAATTCTTCCCCTCCAATCAAAGGCAATATAGATCATTTAAATAATTTCTTTAACAAACACCCTTCTTCTCTTTTGCCTATGCATGAAAACATGGATTTGTTCTTTGTGAACTTATATCTTTAAATAAAAAATGAAGTGATTTCTCAAAACAATTCTTAAATTCCTGTTTTCCAAGCAGGTTTCTGAGTAATCTGTACACATTTTCTGGAAGGGAGGAATATAGATCTGATGGAGGACATTAGCAGTGATATGTATTCAAC
Organism: Phasianus colchicus; assembly: GCF_987193195.1. Classification (NCBI taxonomy): domain Eukaryota; kingdom Metazoa; phylum Chordata; class Aves; order Galliformes; family Phasianidae; genus Phasianus; species Phasianus colchicus. The sequence continues at coordinate 19,722,957 of NC_143445.1, forward strand.
TTATTTCTGACTGATTGATATAATTGTAGCTCTCCATGTCCCATTATGATTGCAGGATTAGATATATACTTTTATTTCAGTTTAGTATTTTGGAGCAATGCCTTCTGAGGAAGAAAGAAACTAATAATTTCTTGTCACTAGCAAGATGTAATTATGTGCATTTATATTTAACCTTTCCAGATACTACTCATTAACATTTACTTAGCACAGGCATAGTTTACATTTTGATATACTGATTTTGTGTAAAGGTTGTAATGACTATGGTAATCTTTGACTTGCCACTGAAAGTACTGGGGCTATGTCAAAATATTAACCTGGGAGAACAGGAGTACAGAGTTTACTTTCTTTTGTTAAACAATCCAATTATGACAGTTATAGCAATAAAAAAATAACGAAAACACAACTGAAAATAATATAGACATGTCTTAATGACATGACATTATGAACTGCTCATTGATTCATAGAATAGCTTCTGTTGGAAAGGACCTATGGATGACATCTGGCCAAATCTTTTGCTCAAGCTAAGACTGGCTTTGGCATTGGATCTGGCTGCTCAGGGCTTTGGTTACTTAACATTCTGAGTATTTTCCAAGAAATGAGTAAAGTCCACCAAAGTCCTCCAAGAGGTTTGAGAGGATATCAGTCTGAGCCACTTATCCATCCTATGCTCTTGAGGGATACCATTTTATTTTCTCTCACAAAGCATTGAAAGGCATTGCCAGGAAGATTGCCACCCATTTCCTACATTCAATTCTCTGGCTTTCAGTTCTTCCCCAGAGGCGTTCACAGAAAATAAAAATGACATGTATAATTTTAGGTTGCAGTAAAAATAAATCTATAGTCATGACGATAACTATTCTAATTATGGTCTAATTAGAATAAAAGTAAGGGAGATATTTTGAAAGACAATGTTTCTTAGAAGTGAGAAATAATGTTTACTTGATTATGTTTACTTGATTTTTCCCTCTTCCCCAATTCTTCTGTTCACTGAAAAAAAAGAAAAACAGCCTAAGAAAGAAGAAAGAGCAGTGACTTGAATGCATATGTGTTGGCATTTATTTCTGACTTCTGTAAGGCTATTTTAAACTTAATGAGGTGTATTTTTTTTAATGATATTATTTAATGGAATTCTATATAATTAATGTTTCACAATGTATTGTGCACTTGGAACTGTATGTATACAGAGTGCTTTATCTCATGGCGTTTGTGCATAAGCTTCTTTTTTCTTTCTTTCTTTCTTTTTTTATTTTTCTATTTGTATGAGAGGTAAGGAAGCTACTGACTTTAAAAATGCTTGGTAAATTTTCTTTTTATAGATTTCAGCTTTGCAGACTTATCTTTGCTTCCAACGAAGAGTAAGCAGTGAAACTGCTTATAGTGACTGAGAGAAAGATTGAGTTAATTCTTCAGCACTCTATTTTTGAATTTTAGAATTAGCTGATGAGAAACTGGAGGAGAAAACACGTGACCAGCCGTGCCCATGGCACCTGGTACTGTGGTGAAGCCTTCCTTTCCACGCACCCTTCCTAAATCAGATTCTGCTACACCAGGCAGCAGTATACTAAGAGACCCCACATACTCAGCTGAGCAATGAAGCACTACAGAATATACATCTGGTCATTCTTTTGAGAGTTCTTGAAATGTCCTACAATAAAATCGAATATTATATTTATACTAAAAATGGCAGGTAATTATGATCCTACCTGATCATGCCATGGGGAAACCTATCCTTTCAGGTTTTAAGTCACAGTACGTAGAGAAAACTGGAAACAAACCTTAGAAACATCAGTTCAGAAGTTGATATACCCATATCTGCCACCATCTGACTATGGGAGTTTGAGTCAGGCACTACACTGAGAAGGGTGCTTCTGAGCAGAAGTATCATGTGACACAGTCTAGGGTAGCCCCAGCCCAATCTTATAAATTCTGGAGGGTTCGTGTTTAAAGAAATGCTTTGCTGTCAGCAAACAACAAAATAATTGCTCTCTAGGGGGTGAAAAACACTGGTTAAGATGCAAACACACATAAAATTCCACATCTTTTAGAGAATATTAACAGTTTGGTACACTGGGAACTGGCAAATTGATCTATGAATCTGTAGGTAGTACAACAAATTTCTGGCTATTTCTGCATCTATACAATTCAAAACAAAGCTTTCAGATGATTATCAGTTTGAAAGCATTACATCTTGCCCCTGTCTTATAGCTTCATTTTATGCTGAAAATACTCAGAGCCTTTATGAGATTTCCAACCTTAGCTGAGTGCAGGTTAACCCCATGGAGGCTCATGATGTCCATAGCTGGGCTGAAGGTTTCATTTTAAAAGCTTCTAGTAGGCTCTGCTTGCTAGTGCTGGGCAGAGCTGCTGCTCTTGGCCAGTTCACGGTAGATACCTGATAAAATGTCTTTGAGTTGCCATGAACGATATAAAAAATAAAATGTAGGTATCATGCTGATTGTTTGATTCAGAAATTTACCCAGCAGTATCCTAGAGGAATGGTGAAGGATATTTTACTACTTTCACTTCTGCTGGGATTTTCGTTATTTGGTCTCCCAGTCACAACTGCTGAACAGATGCCACCTGGAAACTGTGAACGACTGCAGATCGTTCATAGGAACAACCTTGGTGTAATCATAAATGTCATCACACAAAATTATCTGGAAAAGGTAAATGAGCTGTGATCAAAACTCTGGTTTTGGCTTTGTGAAATATTAGGATCTAGGAATGTGAAATCGTTAGTCTCAAAGACTGCAAGACTTCAACCAGTTTACCACTGGGAGGGTGTTTTGTGCAATCCCATCTTGTACAGGAAAAATTTATGCTATTTCATGTAAGATTAAACCTATGTCATGAGTTGGGCTTATGAGTTGACCTGGCTTATGAGTTGACCATGGCTTTGGAAGTTCTGACAAGAGCTGCTTCATGCCAAACTTAGTAGAAAAATATGCATGGGGATATCCTTTATTGCAGTTAACCATAATGTTAGAAGCCTAAAAGATCTACCTGAAAACTGCAGAATGAGCAACCTTCCAAAGACGGGGGTCTGTTGTGTGGTGAGACATTATGGATCAAGAGTACATACTGAGGACTTTGGAATATAACAACTTGATACAAGTGAGATTTTCAAAACGTATGAAGGAATTGTGACAGTATGCAAGAAAAAAGTGTTCTGGGGGAATGTTAGGCTAACCCAACCCAGGTGTGACTTTCAAAGCAGAGGGGTGGGTCAGTCGTTAGGACCAGCTGTGGGCATGGGTTTAGGTTTAGAGGGCAGCTCAGCTTTTACTTTGGATTTTGTAGAAGGGGGTGGAGAAACTGTGCTTGTCTGGAGCACTTCTGCTGACTAAGGTAATGCTTTTTATGGCGTTTTCTTCTTTTCTTGATACTGAGATCCTTGAAAAACAAGCCTCTGCTTTAGCAATGTGTGAGATGTTCTTTAAGGTGTTGAAAATAGGCAGAATTTGTGTTTTCCACATCATTCTGGGACAAGTGTTTTCAGACACTGAAGAGCTGTGTGCTAGGTACTCTGATTAATGAAGTGCTCTTTGACAATTAATTTTTCAGATTCTATTCATTATTTCATACCAAAAGAAGAAAGAAAGAAATGTTAATGTTGAAAGCTTGGCTAAAATGCAAAAGAGCAGGAGGGAATTCAAACAACTGTGAAGAATAGCAAACATCAGTTTCTGGGTGTTGGTGTCAGGGATTTCTATCGCATGCTTTCACTTCCCTGTCTGCAGTAATCAGGTTTTTTCTATGGAAGTGAGAAGTTCTTTTCACTCTAAAGTCTCAAGCATCCTTTGCAGGGTAGGTCCTTTTGGTGTAAATCTATCAGGAATGAGCAGAGGTTTGTGCTGCACTGGGTTCCTGTATTTACAGTGACACCGCTAATAACAATCCATGTCTGTGATAAATATAGAGAATTTCTCATCTGTGAAGGTTGGTCAAAGAAAGAAAAAAATTCTGTTGAGAACAGTACGTGTGGTAGTTATGTTTGGTTTCCTCGAGCTGTATGGAGATGTTTATCTTGCTGCTAGAGGCTGAAATCTGTACAGTTTAAGAAACAGGTTGCTCACGTATAGGAGCTGTCAGCTCAGTTTATGGCCAGCCCTTGGATGCTCATCCATGACTTGATTCCCATCACGTGAACAAGCTCATTCTTGTTGGTACACAGGAAAACAGAGAGTAGTTCAGCTTCTGCTGGAGAATAACACAGAGTCTTTAAACTGCTGGTGGGGTTTGTCAGAATTGGCTGCAGTCGTGTTAAATGCGTGGTGCCTATTTTTTCTTTTGAGAGAACTGCAATTTTCTGCCCACCCCCCCCTGAAAAAATATCCTAAGCATTATATTATATACGTGAAAATACATGTGTGTATATTTCTACATCATTTTAATGGCCTCTAGGGGTCTTATTTCACCTTCCAATGCTATCCAAAGGTATCATCACTACTGCTGTTGTATTGTAGTGAGTGCAGAGTGTGCGACCTGACGGTGGCCTCCAGTGTTTCATCCTATTTTTTCATTAATGTTCATCAAATTGATAGTCAGGAAAATAATTGTTGTGATTTTTTTTATTTTTTTTTAAATTTATTTTATTTTATTTTATTTTATTTTTAGCCCTTTCCTTATTTTTAAATCCTGGGCATCCATTCCTTCCTAATGAACGATGGGACTTCAATGCCTGAAGGCAATGCCTCCTGTCCTTGGTTTGCTTCTTTTATTTATGGGTTCAATATTTGAGCCAAAAGCAAAATGTTTTCTTGGACTCGAGAGTGTTTCCTTTGGAAACTTGGTGAAGAGGAAGGCTGAAGCCGAGCTGGAAGCGTGTCAGACGGGAGGCATGCTCTCGCCTTTCTCAGCACTAGGTGGCAGGCAGAGTGTAGGGATGCGCTGTATAGAAGCAGGCTCGGAGCAGCCGCCCGGAGCCACCGAACGGTGCCAAAAGCGAAGTTAATTTGCAGAGACGCAGAAGTAACTGAGCGGTGACAGGCAGTTCGCTGCGGGAAAACCTGGGTGAAAGGGACGGGAGCTGAACAGACACTGAGCTCCGAGGAGCTGCCTGTGGCATGCACTGGTTGGGCAGGGAGGGGGCGCAGATGATGTGGGTGTCAAGCTGGAAGCTTTTGGCTGGGTGTATGAGAAAAGACACCAGCAAATGCTTGCTCCAAACATAATACAAAAAAATCACAGCACTCTCTTCTATAGTTTTGTTGTTTGGTTGTGGGTTTGTTTTTTTTTTTTAATGTAGATGGCAAAAGTATGCAATAATTGTCAAGCAACTGCAGCTTTCAGTTTTGGTTCTGTATCCCACATGGCTGTTACCAAATTTATCTTCCTAACTGTAGCAAAGAGGCAACAGTGGCAGCTCATGCACATATTTATAATTAAATGTATGAGCAAAAACAAAACCAGTGCTTGGAAGGTTTCCACTGACAGCAGCCAAGCTCCCTTTCAGTCCTCAGTGGCAAATGCAGCTATCCTCTGTCTTATTGCAAGGGGGAGTTCTGCTGGTTTAATTTTATTTGGAGGGGGAAAATATATACCACTGATCCATGCCTTTAAACTCAAGCAGATGCTCTTGGCATCTCTTCGGGGAGTGCTGCTAACTGAGCCTTCTTCCCTTTGCAAACCTGGGTTTGCTGCTGCATGTGGGAATGGCTCTGGCTGTGGCCCCCCCATGGGGTGGTCTTGCAATTTTCACTTGTCCATATTACTTCTGCATCAAATAGCAGCTTTGTGAAGAAAGAATGGGGAATAAAAAGAAAAAAAAACAGGTCTGCAGGAAATGCTGTGTCTTGTTTAATCTTCTTCCTGCTAAATATGAGGTAATTACAATGAGGTCATATGCAGGAGCCTGGGGTATAGCACTGATGCAATGAGAGTAATGGCAACTTCAGCAAGCTGGGACCTTGTCCTTTAACTCTGTTCTTTGATAGCCTTTATAGACCAATCTCTAATTGATTTAATGTTATCCATGATAGTCTTCCACTTGTATTTCGTGAAACAGCTCATTGATATTGCTCCTTAACTTTTGAATTCAAACCCCTTCCGAGAGCAAGGAATGAGCAATTTTTCAGACAACAGCTCTTGGTGTGTCCTAATTGGGATGCTGTAATGGGACAGATGTGGAGTTCTTGGCTAATCGCCTTCGAGAGTAGCAGGTAGGGTAATGAAAGGAGTATTGATCTGTGTACCAGTGAACATTGCTCCTTTGAGTTAAGGAGATTGATTGATGATATTCGAGTTTCTTCAGTTTAAAGACGATAAAGGAGTTGGTGTGTTATTGCAAGGAACATGGCAAATCCCAATTTCATCAAATGCCTGCCACTCCTCTAATGTGATTCAAAAGCAAACATAAATCTTTGATTCAGGCCTTACTTCATGGATATTTTATTATCTTTACTCCACTGGATACATTTTTGGCAACTTAAGACAATCCTGAGCTTAAATGTCATGGGAAAAGCAACTGACAACAGACTTCTGGATTTTGACTGTTACTGTGCATTCGCTCCATGCAAACAGCATGACATACTCAATTTCAGATGCTACTAAGAGCTCTGAAAAGATACTGCATATTGCCTCCATTGTAGGCAGCTGTATCAACAAAATCTTTGAAGTGTATTGCTGCAGTATCAGTGGGACTTGTAACAGGCTTGGGTAGTTTTATCACCTTTTGAAGAAAAGCCTGGCATTGTTTAATAAAGAAGCAAACAAAGCCCCAGATTAACTGAAATGCAACAAAATCCAGTTTACAATATAAAGAACTGAAATCAAACCTATTTGTATAAACATGATGCTTCTCTGAAGCATGACTTCTTTTAAGATAGCTAGTTAATCAAAATTCCCTAGAAAATAGGGAAATGTATCTTTCATAGACGTGCGAAGTGACAAGAAAACACCAGCAAGCCGTTAAAAGAATCCTGAATAAATAGCTTCAAATTACAATGAGCTTGCAGAGGAACAAACAGTTCCTGCAGGAAGAATTTGAGACTTTTCTTTCTGCTCCAGCAGTCAGCTTCCTATGAATGTTATAGGCAATAGGGGGAGTTTTTAAAGTTATTAAGATGGATCCTGCGTGCGTTCAGACGTTCACTGTGAATTTATGACTTGGGTTCTTAATAGCATGACACCATCGGACAAAATACCAGGCTCTTCATTTTATACAAGTTGACTGTCCAGCTGAGCTCCATTTATTCTGTTTCACCTCTAATTTTACCTTGCTTTGACTGTATTAAGGAGCCACTGGTTATCATGGTGAACAGAAAAAAAAAAAAAATACAAACAGCAGTGTCAAAATAGAGATTGACATTTTCTTTCATCTTGATTATTGTTCTGTTGATACCTGTTGTTAAATGTCTGCATGTTCATGCACTGTGATACTTTGAAAAACTGATTCTGGGAGTGATCCCTTCACCTGGTTTTGTACACAAGCTGAATATATCTGTAGGCATTTTTAATTAAATGCTTAATTTTAGGCAAGGGTCCAATTCTACTTTTGTCTACGTGTGTTGGCACAACTCCTTACCCTTCTTTCTGCTGCTCCCATGCCCTGGTTGCAGATCTGTGACACCTGGTCAGCAAAAACATCCTTTTAATGAAAGGGAAGACTTCATCGTATTCCTGGCAACTTAAAAGTCTTGCTCAGCTGGGGGTACTGGGAATGCTCAGCTGCAATTAATCATTTTATTATTTTATTCTTATCTAGTTGGTTTTTAAATGTTAACATCTAACGCTGTCATCAAGCTATTGCTTCATATGGAATAAAGCCTCTTGAGTGAGGTCAGCACATTGGTTGAAGCACCATTTTATATCTGGCCACTGATGTGGCAGCATTGAGTCTGGCTGTTGGGTTCACCAGTTACTTTTGTTTGGCAATCAGCTCATTGCTCACAATAAAATCGGTGCCGTCGTTTTACTTTCAGTCCCATGATCTTTGGCAGGAGGAAAGGAAGAAAGGAAGGAAATAATGAAAAAGAATATTAATTAAAAATTTAATTTATTCAGCAGAGCTTTGGGAAATGCAGAAACTTTCACTCCCAGTACATTCAGTAGAAGCAGTGCATGTCTCTAAATATGGCTGGAGCAGTGATGCATGCTGTTATTAGTTAGTCATTACAATCAAAATCTTGAATAAAGACAGTTTAATTAAATGACTTTCCTATTCCATGCCTTTCTCCATAAGATGTGCATTCCAACAGGAAAGGAGGCTCCGTGTGCATCCATCACAATACATACCTCACAGCTTTGCTTTCTATGAGAGAAGTGGATGAAAAATAAGGATTGTTTCTTCCATACCTCTCTTCCATCCTTCAGTGGAACTTGGGATGATTACAGCTTTCAGCAAGGACTCAGATACTTTATTCTGATTATAAGAGTATAACTAATGTTCATTGCAATACACATCTGCATAACTACACAGCCATCATGCAGCTTCAGTGGTAGTAGATCTTGTACAGAGCATAAGTGGCAATAAAATTCCAGGAGATATTCATTTTCAGGTGCTAAACTCTTTCAGAAGGATGCACGTTAGGAGGTCATGAGGCTCATCCTTTAAGTGGTTGTCATAGCTCATTCTTAAAGCCTGAACAGTCAGTAAAGAGGGATTTCTGCAAATGAAATATTTCAATAGGCCACATTTTAAGCACAAATAAATAAGTCTAAATGGGATGTTAGATGGTAGACCTGTCAGGGCGCTTTCTTTAAAGTCTACAATATAGACAGGATTGGTTTTCATGAATGTGATGAATATATATATATATATTTTTAAAGGAGAAGTAAAAGGGGAAAGAACTGGTTGTTCTAACTTAAACTAATGTGATGGTGGAAAGCCCAGTAGAAATCAAACTTGTGTGTGAGACACAGAGATTAATGGTGCAGTCAGGCTGTCCAGCATGTTTGAAATATGAAGCTAAGCTGGATAGACGGTGATGGCATTGATACATGCAGTCCTTCTGTCTCTATGAGAAACAAGTGTTAAAACTGCGTCACTTCTCAATTTCCATCTTGAGAACAGATGTTCATACAGTGGTTGTCGAAGTAAGGCATGGGATGGGAGCTGGTAGGGAAAGAAGTGAGATGCACTGTATTTGAATGATCAGTCAGTCAGCCTTAGTGCTGCAAAAACAGGTGAAAACTTGCTCAAAAGCATTTTACCTTGTTTGAATCTCCATCTGCTGAAGTCAAGTAACATGAAAGTGTTAGAATGAGGCTAAAAAAGCACTGATGAAAGGGAAAGTGCCTGTAATCTTACTAAGACCAGCTGTGTGTATATCATCCCAAACTTACCCTAGCATTTGTTTCTTCACAGCCTTTCTAACAGCAAAGCAAACTCTTCTAGTAACCCTATACTGGATGTGTGTGATCTGTAGTGTGATGTATTTATTATAAGGTAGTTTGCAGTGAAGTTAGGTTGAGTGAATGTGCTGCAGATTGCAATTAATGATATTATTTCTCAACAGCAAAAATCCTGTACTGTTTTTTACTCTAAAGTTAAGAGTTTCCCAAAGAATCAAGTGAAGTAATGTCACATAATTTATGTCCTTGTTTGAAGCTGTATCATCTAGTACATAACTCCTATCAGCAGCTCTCTTACTGAGCAGGATTGCTGCTATCAATGCTGCTTTTATATTAGATTTTTATTTTATGCAAGCATACTTTTTTTTTTTTTTCCTCAGCTTTGTATTGTTTCTTTCATTTGCTCATTCTTGCAAACCCCTAAGACAAACAGCTGAGATTGCTGGGGGTGAGGCAGAAGCATTCATCACTCCAAATTCTGGTGCAAAAACCCAGGGGATCAGAGTGACTTCTGCATGCTGAAAGACATCTGACTTTATAGTTCAGGAAAAAGGAGGGGAGGAGGGAATTCACTTGCTGCTTTCACAGAGGAAACACGGGATGAAAAACATGTTACAGAAATAGAAAATTGGAGATTTATCTGGAATTACTTCTTTTAAATTCCCAGGTGAGCTGAAATCTTCCTTAAGAAATGGGGCAGACCCTGTTACATTTTATTTGATAACTCCCACTGTAATACCTAGCTCTGATGCAGCAGTTTGTCTGTAGGGTCCTCAAGGCACTGTTTGTAACCCCTGCTTTATAGATAAGATGACTAAAGTTCAGGAAATGTGAAGAAAGGTGACAGCAAGTGTCAGACACCCAAGCCCTGTGGGTTTTTTGCTGTAGGTTTGAATTTCACAGTTCCCTGATGGTATGTAATTACGATAGGCTACTCTGTCTTGTAACTAATAATTTGATTCATCCTGGACTAACTGTTTCTCAAGTAGAAGTGTGGTGATGGATGCTGCTTGCTTGCCTGGGTGCCTTTGCCCACTTGCTGCGCCTGCAGGGTGAAAAGCTGGCTGGCAGCTGGGGAAGGGCAGCTCAGCACTTCTGGTTCCTGCTCCACCAGTGCCCTGGGGCATCCTGTGGGTTCCTGATCCTTCTCCCGTTGGGCAGAGCTGCAGAAACAGAAATAGGAGCTGTGCAGAGCACACTCATTGGAGGCTTGGGACAGTTTTGGTAGATTTATGCCCTCAGCATGTCCAAATAAATCTTTTCCTCTTTTACTTCAAGAATTTACTGCTTGATGGGATATCATCGAATGCAGTACTTATCGTTTTCCCAGAGCTGACAAACTGACAAATGCCCATAGTGCTGTCTGGCATTTAAGCCACCCTAGCCCACAGGAACACTGAAGGTTCTGTTTCTTCAGCAAAATATGGCCCTGTGAATGGCTCAGAATAACACCTAGCAATCACACATCCAACAGATGTGCTGCTGTGTTGGGCAAGAGCTAAAGCTAGCTGTTGTCATGTTGGAGAGACAACCGTCCTAGCTACAGAGTGATCCGTGTCCAGTACGTGGCTGGAAGATCATCCATGACTGTTGTGGTCTAGCACAATCACTTGGTTTGAGAATACCTGGGATATTTATACAATGGGGCCAGTGTGTGTGCCTTCGTTGTGCAACAAGTGGAAAGCATCTGCCTCAGCCCAAGCAATTTTCATTTTTTAACTGCCACAGCAATCTCTGAGAAGTTGTATGTGTGTCATCACTGAAAGGAGTGGCAAACCATGAAGAGACATTTCGCAGAGTAACTCAAGTTTACTGAGCTATTGCAATTTGAGTGAGACTATCGACAGTATGTTATTACAGGACAGCTTGACTACCCACATTTCTTGGCATACTTGATCTCCTTAGAGAATTTAAATATTGAACTCCAATTAATCTTTTAAGGATGCACATAAATCTCCAAGAAAGTTGAAAGCAAACAGACCCTAGTTAGATGGGCTTGGTTAAGACTTCTCTTGTACAGTTTCAGTTCCCGAGTTGAAATTCTCCTTAATTTCTTTTTCTCCCCACCAACCTGACTCCTCCCGCAGTGCATTTGCCCATCTGCAGAGCCACCAGACCTCTAGAGCTAAATCATATTGACCCAAATCACAGCGCTGAGCTCTTCTAATGTCACACTCCTCTTTGGGTCAATTGCACCATCTCATAGCTGATTCTTTATTTTCAAAGCTGTTCCTTTCACTCCTCTAAGGTGCGAGTGTTTTACCTGGGGAGAATTTTGAGGAACTGCTTTTGTTTCACAATGCAAGTTGTGAATTATTAAGTCCTTTGGCCTTTGTGTGCTGGTGGACCTTTCTTTGATATGGTTAAACACCTGAGAGATGAGCCTCGGGGCTTTCCTCACTGTGGGGTATAAAATATGGATTATTTCTTACAGTAGAAAAACCCCTCACCTTTGAAATGTGTTCAGTGAGAAAAGTGTACAAGGTTACTGCAGCCCTAGGGCGACAGTAATGTAGGCTCCACGAGCTACACAAGTTTGACATTGTTTTTCTTTTTTAAAACAAAAAGCTGCAGCAAAACAGAGCACAGCACTTTACTTATCAGTGGGTGACTTACCGAGATCTGAGATACAGTGAACGTCACGATTTAATGGCTCAAAACTAATACATCACTAAGGAGTTTGATGTGCTGTTTTCATAAAATGAAGACCTTTGCTTTTAGCTGAAAGGAGATGGGGAGAACACTTTCAGGTGGTGGGAATTGTCCCTTCTGCTGATTTGCACCACAGGGACTCCAAAGGTGCAGGGTGAGTTGCACTGGCATTTGGTGGGATCTATCAGGGCTGCACTGCTCAGCTTATCTAGCTGTCTTTTCTCTGTGGGACCAATGTAATGACAGTTACAAATCAATATTGCATTTTTCATTATTTATGTATTATTGATTAAAAAAAAAAAAAAAAAAAAGCAGGTTCTGTTTTACTAATGCCAGCTGATTGATCCTCAGCTTGCTCTACTGAAAAATACTAAACGTCCTAAAAATACGAACTGTATTAGTGTTTCTTGCCGTGCTGTAGGAGATTAGGATATTTCTCTAGGACAAAGTATAGCTATGCAATGCAACTTTAAGGCAGACCTTGGAAACTGAGCATCTCTGCTTTGCTAACAAATCTGGACAAATTCAGTGCCAAAGGAGACTGCTGAGGTTTCTTGTTCTCCTTTACCTTCATTATACAGCATGGAAAGGCTGTCCCATGGAGCAGGGCATTTTGTTACTATACTTTTGAACAGCAAATAAAGCCAGCTTCCACACATTTTTTTTTTTTTTTCATGACTTTAAATTCTCCAGAGGAATTTAAATTTATTCTGTTTTTGAATGCTCTTCTACCTTTGCAGTGAATTCTGGTTATGTAGGGTGGAAAACTGCTCATCTTTAAGAGGTGTTCTCTAAGTTTCCATTAGAAGGAAGCATTGCCAAGTCAATATGGTTCTTTGTTCTGGAAGCTCTTCCTGATCTCATATTATTGTAAATAAATAAGTGAATAGATAAACAAAAGATTGTCCTAAAATCACGTATACCTTTTCATGGTAACCACGGATTTTCTCTCACGTACTTCATCTGCCTACTTAATTTTGCTGAGCTTCTTCTTTCTTATTCTTATTCTTATTTTTAAGCAAAGAGTTAAGTACTTTTTTACTTCCCTTACTCTCTTTAATCTTGTGCTTTTCTGCCTTGCCACTGTCCTCGCGTTCAGTGCAGGTAGAAGGCTGTGTAAGAGGAATGTATTGTCATGATCATCAATACAGTCATTTCCACTCTGAGCAAGAAGAAGAATCCAGAGTCAATCACATTGACTAGAGCTGAGATTGTACAGTCCTTGAAAGAACAACTTTTTACATCTTTGGAGATGCCTGGATTTCATTAGCTGAAAATGGCTTTTTTGAGACTGGAATACAGTCACAAATGAAACTCCTCTGAACTCTTTAGTTTCCAATTGCTCAGCGTTCATTTTCTGACTTTCATTGCGTTTGTAATAGAACTGAAATATTAATGCATAGGGAAGCACTGTACATGACTAATTTTTTGTTCTATTCTGAAACGTTCGATCAAATTCCTCATAGCCTCTGTACATCCCAGTGTTGGATGATATACATGATTCTTACTCAAGGGTGACTCTTAGGGAGGGATCTAAAGGGCTTTATTCACCTGGGCAAAAAAATGTACTTGGCCTGAATTGAAGTGATACCTATGGCTTCTTCATATCCCAGGCCAATATCTGAAGAATGGTATGAAATGTCTGTCTTTCCCACCTTCATCCTCTTGCTTCCTAGCATATTCAGTGTGTTGAGCTTATGACAGTACCTTGCCAGGGAAGACTGTTTCTGTAAGTTATAGAGCAGTATGTATACTCTTTATGCTTGTGCTACTGGGCTGGCTAGGATCACAAGAGAAACTTTGGAGAACAGCATGTCTATGCAGGCAGTTATGGAGTCAGTCACTGTTGATAAATGAAGTGTCAGACCTTTAATCATAATCTTTAATCACATGTCTGACTTTGGTTAAATTATGCATAAATGCTGCAAGCAGTCTTGGAATGATACACGCTGTCAGGAAAACACTTAAAAGTGGACTATATATATATGTGCTTAAATATCTTATGTGCTGCTGCTTCAAAAATATTCTGTATACGTGGAGTCTGTCTAACTCAAGAGGATGTGGGGAGACTGAAACCATCTGCGAGTCCCAGAAGATGATAGGCCCATGGAGCTGTGCTCTGCCCTGTCTAAAATATGCCACCCTAGCGTGGCAACTACTGATGATCTGCAGATGACAGAATAGATGTGATGCTTTAGGTTTGGTAGATGAGGGATCTGAGCAAGTTCTCTCACCAAGGTGAGATAGATCAAACCTCTGTAGCAAGAGCAGAGCCCTGGGAAGATGGCTCAACAGGTTCGTGGTGTTTTCCCCAGTGCTCCCACTATTTGGCAGAGATATGCAAAGAGACAGGTGAGCCCAGGCTACCAGTGCCTGGATCCAAGTCTCTGCCAGAATTTGTGGGTTTGATACCTAAGAAATTACAGACTTTTCCAGGTTCTAAGGTTAGACTGAAAAGTTATAGAGAAAATGATTCTGGGTGCTGGTGAAAGGCATCTAATGAACAAAGATATTATCAGACGTAGTAAGCATACGTTCATGAAGGGAAAGTTTTGTATTTGTAACTACATTTCCTTCTACAGTAAGGTCATCCACTCAGTGGTTGAAGGAAAAGTGATGTAATCTTCCTGGAATTAATAAGGCTTTTGAGAATATCTCTCACAATATCCTTCTGGACAAACTGTGAGGTTAACAGGCACAAGCAGTGCTGGGTGGTGAACTGGCTCGATGGTAGAACTCACAGGGACTGAAATGGGACTGCATCTGGCTAGTCAGTGGTTACCAGTTGGTCATGCAGGGATGTGCTATGAGGAAAATTTGAGGACGCTTGGGCAGCCAGACTGGAGGAAAGGAGGCTGAGGTGTGATCTCGTTCCTCTTTGCATCCCCTTGAGGTGGGGAAGCAGAGGGAGACGTTGGGTTCTGTCCCTGGAAATGACACACAGCTGGTTTTGAAGTAGGCAGGCAGTTGGACTTGAACTCTGTAGGTCCCTTTTGACTGAAAATTTGAACTGAATAGTTTATTATATTTATTATATTACTTGTGTATGTGTGGTGTTTTTTTTTGTGGTGGTGGTGGTATTGTTATTTTTGTGTGAATAGGTGGTGTTCTATTTGGAATGAACTGATTTTTGAGTCATTTTAAATAGTTTACTGCCAATCCCTGGAGCATCCCCCCAGCAGCCAATTCTAAATGGAAACTGCAGTCTGCAGATGTGGATTAAAAAACTTTTGATACTGAGCGTTTACTACTAGGACGTCCTCAAAAACAAACAGCTAGAATCCCACTCTAAATAAATGGGGGAAAGGTTGGAGTGCATATCCTACAACTGCTGGAACTTAAAATTCTCTTCTGTGTGTTGTGTTGGAAAACAAAGTGCGATTAGGTCTAAATGCTTTAAATGATGGAAAAAGAAATGCATTTATTTCTGATTTTTTTTAACTAAACATTGTTCAAGTATAATAAGTTTTGTCATTGCTGTGTGTTGTTGTAGGCCTGTATGTACCCAGAGCAGTATAGGTGGTGTTGAGATTCCATCCCCAGAGGTCACTTCTATGCAATTAATAGCAATGTGGGGAGAACTAGGTGTCTTCGTAGCTCTGCTAGAGAATTAGATGCTGTTGATATTTGAATTTCATACCTTTTCTATAGATTTCTACATTTTTTTTTCTGTTACCTTTGTGGAAAAATCCTGAAGGAATTTATTAAACTGAGTGAGGAGAGCAATGTCATTTCTTGCAGAATGTGTTTTGCCATATTGTCAGAAAACAGGGTTATTCTGACAGTGGAAAAATGGAGATAGCTATGATTTAAAGGTGGAAAGAATTCATGACAGGAGTGGAGATCTGTCCTTGCTGGGAGCCTGCACGATGTACTTGATCATGGGTATTGATTCAGCCCATCAAAATGTATTGTAGTAAATGTAATTTATGCTTTGACCTTCAGCCAGCTCTCAGCTGGAATGGAAAAACACAGTGCAGATACTTACCGTTGGGTCTACTTATTACTTTCTCTAAGAAAATGCAGGATAGATGTATGAATTCAAGCAACTGAGCAGTCTGGAGAGAGGTGGAGGCAGGAAGCACTTTCCAGTGGAGAAAACAAATGGAAATATCTCTTCTGTAAGCATTTATGCAGATAAAATTCAGCTGTAACTCTTCAGATAAAAGTAAAATATAAGTCTCAGAGAATAAAGAAACCTGTCAACTTTTTTTTCAGTTTTATTATGATTTTCTTTCTATTACTCAGTGTTATTGTTGATGGTTTATTTTAGGCCAATTTCCTCATCTTGGAACCTGAGTAGTAACTTCTACGCATTCAAGCCACACGAATGCTGAATCAGAGTGGCTGTTTCTATAGACTGACTGAAAAAATTAAGGAAGTACATAAAGGGCAAGAATACTGTGAAAATATAATTAGGAGAGGAATAAGCAAAGAAAGTACTAGATTGAGATAAGGGGCTCTTATTTAGTATCAGTTACAGAAAAACAAGCTGTCACAATGTTTGAGCAGAATATATGTCCACTGGGGAAAAGAAAGGTCTGCAAAGAATCTTCAACTTGAATTCAATTACGTATTCTCAGACTGAAATTATCTTATTGTCAAGTTACTGTACAACTATGTCACAGTGTGTAATGGTATAGATGATGTGAGGGCTGACAAGATTAAACATATGTAACTTTTGGTGCAGTTGTGTTTTGTACAGGTGTCTGTACATTCATAGAAGTATTGCTATACCTGATGACTATGATCTGATATGCCAATAAAACGTGTTTAGGATGGCAGTATGTGCTTGATGACTATGAAACTGTAAATGGCACACAGGAATGCCTCTGTTACAAAAACTCTTGTTCTCTGGTGGCATGCTGGCTATGAACAGTTACTTATTCACAATTCAATCATATTATACGAACTATTTCAAAGGAGGATGTGAAATCTTGCATTTTATCAGAACTGTTTTTCTACCTTTAAGCTAGACTGCCCGTGTCATTAACTCAGCTGCAGACTGATGGCACTGTGTCTTGTTAGTATGGCGTGGAAAAAAAATAAAGCAGTGGTAAGAAACTGCATCTCCCTGTGGCAGTACACTGTGTATGTTATAAGATGCTTGTCCTTCATGTCGTGGTGCAAGAGGCTGGTGTACCAAACCTTGTGTTTTGAGGGGTGAAAGAGACAGACGTGTATCGGAATGAATTCCTGACTGAAATAGATGGGAGGTTTGGGGTGTTAATAATGTGTGGTGCCCTTGGGATGTGAGGCCGTACACATGTGCATCTCTGTGTGGTTTGAGGTGGATGTGTCTTTGTATAAATGTGAGTGTTTGTAAGGGAATATTCTGGGATGCATCTGCAGAGCAAGAGTTGTGGATCCTGAAGCGTGTAATAGGAATTCTACTTATCCTTTGGTAGGAAGGGACTTTGGAATAATGTAAAAAGGGAGTGTGTGCAAATTTAGACAGAATAGTAATGTATTGTGGCCTGCAGATCCTCTGTGCATTTCTGGTAGGCTTTTTTTTTTTTTTTAAATCATCTCCAAAACAAAAAACCCACCAACCAAAAAAAACCACCCAAACCCAACAACAAAAGCCACTGAAAAACACGTGCAGAAACCACTCAGCTTCTTCAGAAGTGAAAATACCACAATGCTAATCCATCCTCATGGCAAGAACAGAAAATGGCACATCAATTATTTGTCTTGACAAAATAATGAGAGTGGGGAAAGGTACAATCTCATTACCAACTTAATCTTCTGGCACTCCTTGGATGAGGAACAAGTGATTATATCAATCTAGGAACAAAAGGATTATTTTGGGGCCAATTACTCAAGCTCAAATACTCTCAACATATGAAGTGGGTTGATCTAAAAACCCGCAGCACTGAAGACCTGTAAGGTGGATGGTATTCTGGTGGCAGTGTGTAATTTGTTTCTTTAATGAGTTTATTTGTCACGCCAGCACACGTAGCTCCCTTCTAGCACACCGTTGTCCCACTGTATGGTGTTTGTACTGTCTCTGATGACTTGTCTGGTATAGAAACCAGCTGAACTTTATCTGACTGCTGTGAATCTACTGTCATAATGAGGCTCACATTTCTTAGTTTCACCCACCTCCCTGCCCCTTTTGTTCCCTGATTGAGTCTTAATTACTTGGAATGGATACCCTGTGTTGTGGGAGGGTTGTTCTTCTGCATGTGTTTGGTTCAGGATTGTCAATGTAGGGCCCCGTTTTCCCCTTTCACCCCAGGGGCTTTGGGTGATGCTGCAGATGTGAGGGTGCAGTGAACTCCCGTGCATTGCAGCTGCTGTACAGCTGCAGTTCCCCACCTGTCTTGAATAATTCTGCCTACAGCTATTTCCCTACATTTCTCTTGCTTGGCCTGGAAATCCAAATGTAAAATAACTAATAATGATTAGCAAAAGTTATGTAGCTTCTCTCTTTGTGCAGAAAACCTGAATGCTTTGTTTGTGGTTTTTATATATATATTGCTTTCATTTGTATCCTTTTAGGCACTGCTAAGGGAACCCTGTGAATAAGTATAGTCTCAATTTTTCTGTTGATGATGTGATGTAAACTGATAAATGTCAGGGCTTCTTCAACCTTCACTGTCTGCACCTCATGTCACCTCCTTATGTGGTGGGGCAGAGCCTCCTGATCTCTATGCCTGCAGGCCTGCCCTTGCTGGGGGTGCTGGATCGGGTGGTAGCTGTTCAATAGCGTATATAAACATTGTCTGGAGCTCTGAAATCAGCTTTAAATCTTGGTGTATTTGAGGATCTTACATAAAGGATGTTATTTGATCAGCTATAAAAATGATTCCATTAAGCTCTAGGCATGACAACTTTTTTTGCCTTTTACATAGAATCAGATATCGAAAAGCATCACAATTCTGTGCTGTGAGTAGTTTCAACAATCCGGGCAGGTTTGGGTGAGACTACTGTGGCATTAGTGTAAAATTTGGTTTTGGTTGATTAGCCCTAGAGTGAAGGGGGATTTGTTCTTTAGCATGGGGGTGGCATCTCTGTTGGCCTTAGTGTCCAAGTTGTCTCCTTCAGTGTTGCTTTGCATGATTGACACTGTCTCTTAGCATCTGAACCTCCCGGAACTTCTATATATGTGTATATAAAAAGTATGTGTGTGTAAGTGCAGGAGGTATGGATTCTTTGAAGCCTGCAGCTCCTTAGTAAGGGCCTAATCTGGTCACTTTCCTTTATACCTTCACAGTAATTCACTGTGTAATGTATTGTTGTGGGTTATACTCTAGATCAGTCTGTATTTATTTGTCATTTTCTTCCATCTGCTGAGAGTTGCTTCTATTCTGGTGCACAGTGATGCAGATGTAGAACTAGCCCACTTAAAGCTCACCCCCTTGACACTGACACTGAGCTATGAATCCTTGAATTCTTGTCATTTTAAGTGCTTGCTTTAACATCAGTGTTTGTTCCGTGCTGTCTATGCACTTGACCTAACTAAGTAATTCTTGTACTAGTCCTAGTGTGTATTCAATGCTGTAGCTCTCCCATCACTAATCTGATGAAGGAAGAGTGGGAAGGTCTATGCAGGGGAGATCTGTTAATCAGCTGAGTTGTCTCCTGCTGCTATAGCAGTCAAATCCTTTTGCTTGTGATAAGTTTAGGGACTCTTGACATCTGTTGCAAAGCTAAGATGATACGTATTTATTTATCAAAATATAGCCTTAAACAACACGATACAAACCTTAGACAGTAACAATACAATCTCTTGCTGTTTATGGGGCCATGTCAGATAAAAACATGTTGGTGCCGTTGACCACAGCTCGTGCATGGGTGTCAGTCAGAGTGCACCTGTCAGAGTGAAGCGACTTGCAGATGGAGTGGGAGAACTGTATGAGATCACACCATTTAAAAGAGAAATAGTGATGTCAGCTGGACACTATTTTCCGTCTCAGAGTTTTTGAGTTTCTTAAAGATACGATCTGATCTGTGCTCTAAACAGCCTCAGCAATTTAGGGCTGGTAAGGGGAGATGTTTGCATTAGCTGTAGGAGTACTTTTCCATTTTGGCACATGCACTCAATCGTCCCTGATTTTTTTCCTTGTGCATTGTTAAAAACACAATTCTTGATATGTGGATTTTTTTTTGTATTTTATTTTTTAATGGATAGACTTTAAGAGGTCACAGTGACCTGGCTGGTCAGCTGGAGCATGCCTGATATGGCACAAATGAACAAGGCCACCTGCCTATTAGGTTACCTATAGCTGTAGGTTGCTCTTTCACTTAACACCTTTCTGCAGCTCTGCAGTGTTTTAGCTGCTGTCAGTCTCTCTGGTCGCTCACCTCTAAGTTTGTCACGTTTCCCCTGTGTCATATAGGGATTTTGTGTCAGCTGAAAAGGACTGGGGGATGCGAAACATGGCAAAGGTTTGATGGTCAAGGCAGAGTGGGGCAGAGAGGCACTGTGGGACTAAGTTGTGCTGTGCAGCTGGCAGCAGACCACGTGCTTGGGTTGTGTTTGTGGATAGGTTACAACGTACAACATATTCCACTGCAAAGAGGTTGTTTCCTCCTTGTTCAAGATCCAGCATCGAGAGCATAGCTGTTCTTAATATTTGATGACTTAATTATTTTTTTTTCCCCTGGATTTTTTTAAACTGCTTTCAAACTAATTGTATTGGGTGCAAACTAACAGTTGGCCAATGTACTGTCCTGAGGCTGGCCAATTATTTTCTTAACTGGCAAAGCAAATTCTACTGAATAAACATTAATTTTCTATTTGAAAGGCCTTGACCTGAAGGACAGGTGGATTTTTAAGAAGTCCTTAGGCAGTCACTTCACTGCCTTCTGTGTATTAATCACGTAGCACATATCAACTATTAAATATCACTGAAGATGAAATCCAGCACGAATGCAGAAATCTGGTCAATTTGCTCATACAGTAGTGCTGAGATCCTTCTACGCTGCTGCACAAAATGCAGATAGGTCCCTATCAGAAAGCAGTTGTACTCAACAGCACAGCAATTCAAGAAAATGGCAGAAATCTAATTACTGGGATTGTTTGTGGAGATGGAAGGGAGATCCCTTGTCCACAGTGATGCATCAAACATTGCTATTAGAAGCGTTTGCTTTAATATTATCACCAGGTAAATACTATTTGATGTCATCACAGTACCATGAGCTGCCACTCATATTTTTGCTGCTCAAGTTTTAGCATTACTCTCTGTGATGTTTTTGGTTTTCCATTTTCAACATCAGAACTGAGGCAGATTTGCCAAGCTACTGTGAGCAGGGGGAGAGCTAACATTTACTGATGGTGTTTGAACTCTGACTGTTTATAGTATCTGCTCTTAAAATCCCAAGCCAAGTTAAGATCCTCGAGTAGCTTGTTAAAACTTTAGTTTTCAGAGACTTTATATACAGTTGAGAATAACAGCCCCTTTGCCTGAACAGTCAATAACAAGCATCGCTCAGGTAGTGAGAGAGGTGAAACAGCCTGAAACACTTTGTTACTGCCTGCGGTAGCTTGATCTCGTCCTCCAGTTCCTCCATGCCTCTGGAAACGTGAACGCTACAGCATCCAGAGGAGAGAGATGATCATCTTACTTGGCACGTGTTGCGATGCAGTTTTGGTCCCCTTTCTTTGAAGGGAGAAAAGTAGCAGAAGGGCCTTTGTAGGGCTACCATATGAGTGGAGTTTTGCTTGAAACATCAGCAAAGTTTAAGGAGTTTTATTGGTCCAGCAAAGGAAAGTATCAAGCAATCCATTCTTCCAGTGCCTAAAAGTAATGGCAGAGAAGATGAAGTGTATCTCCTTTTAAGGATGTGCTGTGGCAGAATCAGAGCCAACAGGCACCCTTTGCTTCAGAGAAGATTCTATGCAATTATAAGGAAAAGAAATGAGAGGGGAAATCATGAGAACTGTTAAACATTAGAATGTTTTGTCCAGAGAAGTAGCTGGAAATGTTTAAGACTTTGCTGGTCATGTTCCTGAATACCTAATCCAAGGCAGTGCTTCCAGCAGAAGTTGGGATGAGATGATCTTGGGTTCCCTTCTGCATTCCGATTCCTTACTCTCTGGGGTCACCCATGGGGATGCTGTACAGCACAGGAGATTTTTCTCTCCCTTTCCTCCTCTTCGCAATGAAAAGGTTCTTGTGAGCCTCAGGTTAAAAGCAGTACAACACGATCTCCTGTTGGTTGGGAGGTGGCTTTCTGTGCATTAAAATATTTTCTTAAATTTAAAATACAGTGCACGGTTTTCCAAACAGATATCCCCTTAGGCTTCTGCTTGAGGAGTTTGATACAAGAATCCTATTTCAAAGTGACTTCAGCTACATTATGGATGTATCATCAGAAAATGATTCTGCCAGCATATCGCTGGTTGCCTGCGGTGAATGACAGCCACATGGGCCTGAACAGTTGTGAGCCTCTAGCCTTTGTGTCTGTTATGTGGAACAGGCACATTTAAAGCCAAATAATGTTTTGTTTTGTTTTTTAATGTATGAGACTGCAAGGTCTGGAAACCCAAGATCTTTATTAATTGAGATATATTTCTCCGTCTGCTTTCAGTAGGAATATAGGTGTTGTTTTCGGTCTTACTGGTGTTGAAATCCTTTTTTTTTTTTTTTTTTTTCATAAATGGTATGGGTAATCAGTGCTGTGCACTTGAATTATACTGGAATTAAGTTTCAAGTGGAACAGCGTGGTAGCTATTTCATTATCTCCGAATTTATTGAAAAATTTTGAAACAACATTTTCAAAACTCATTTTCTTGTGTAGCTTCTTGAGATACTACTTTGTATATGACGGGCAGAGTTGCAATATGAACCCTTTTAATAGATTAATTTGAAGAATTTTCCAAATTCAGTCATGAATATTTATGTATTTGCATACCTTAACTAGAACAAATGGATGTCATCAGTTAGTCTTGGATTTTCAAAGGAGTTTGGGAAGTTACTTTTCTCTTTGAACATCTTAAACTTCAGAGAAAATATCAGTTTTTTTGCCATGACTTTGCAGTTTCATAACCATCAAGAGGAAATATTGATTATGTAGTAACTAGTTCAGTGACTCTGTCCTTTTAAGCCCATCTTCTTGTAGTTATCTTGAAGACTTTGTTCTCCACCATTGTGTCCTCAGACCATCAATTCCTCTTAGGAAATATTTCTGAAATCTTTCTAAAAAAAAAAAAAAAAAAAAAGGGTCAAAATCTTATCAACTATCTTAAATGCTGTGTCTTCATCCAGTCTCTCATCCTTTATCTCTCTGACTTCCCTCTAGTCCTTTTTGAAGCTGTTGAGGCTGTTGCCATTGTCTCTGGCACTGACAGCCCCATCAATTTTGTATCCCTTCACTGATCCACTTTCTTCCTACTGCATTGAGATAAAGCTTTATTTATTTTTATTTCTGATGACTTTCTCTTTGCTTTTTGTCTGGTGTTGGCTCTTATCGCATTGCCCTCTCATTGTCAGCTCCAAGTGCTTTAGTCCTTTGTTACAGAGACAGTTCCAGACCTTCAGTGCTAGCTCTCGTGTCCATCTCTCCCTCAACAGTATCCTGGATGCTTTCTGCTGTCAACGCTTCCTAGTTCTACCCTAACTTGCTTGCATAATTAGAAGGGTGAAATAATTAAGGTGATTGCTCAGCTTGTTTTGGTGCTCTCCAAGGTGAGCAGTCAGCCATTCTCCTTCCAAACCAGATGTTGTGTACTGGGGTTTGTTCAGGAATTAATCCCATAAATATCACTTCTCTGTTCTGCTCCAAGGATGTGCAAACCTCCACTGGAAGGTGCTGGGGATGTGTTTTGGCAGTGCTGCCTGGGTCATGTCCTGTTCAATACTAGATGCCAGCTGTGGCCGAGTGATGCTCAGTGTCTGTACCCTTCCTGCTGGGAGGCTGATGCTATCTGTACTGCAGAAAGCTGCACAAGGAAATCAGTGTCTTCAGTCAGTCTTCATTATGTGAGGTTCAGGTTGACCTTCCTGCCACTAATTTTCACTGTTTTTCTTGAAGTACTTCTGTGCACTAGCTTGATTCTATTATTCCTTATGAATTTGTTGTTTTTTCTGCATTTCCATTAAGGATTGCTTTAGCTTCTCATCTCTCTTATTTCAATAATCCATTTATTCCTATAAAGCCATCAGTTACATTTCTGCTGCTTTAGAACGATTCCAGCTCTTGCAAGCAGAGCCTGAAGACTTAAGCCCTACAAAATGCTGAAGTTCTTCAGATATGAATGCTGCAGTCTTTGTGACTCGCCCCCTCTAGGCACAGTATAAAGCCTCTCCATGTGAAAGAATCCACCTCTGTTATTTTCTCTGCTAACATTAAAGGTACCTGTTGCTCTCTCCAGCACAACATATAGGCTTCTTGACAGCCTGAGGGATATATTTAGTCAACAGGCGCTTGGTTTCAACAAAGAGCCCCAATTTCTTTAAATGTGTCCAAGGACAAACAGTTGCTTTCAATATTTGAATAGTGTTTCAAGAACTGAGCAAATGGCTTTGTCCAAACAATCGTGGCATATAAATAATTTTTTTTTCTTAAATCTGAGTGGCATAAATTGCAATGTAGCCATTGCAAGATAATTAACATCACTTCAACACTATACTGTGCAAAGGTGCATTTGATCCCATTCCTATAAAGACCTGATTATATTATGGTAATCATTCTTTTGAGATGCTCTGTTACAAAAAAAAAAAAACTTCTTTTGAGTACAACACAGAAGCAATTCAATTCTTTTGATCAGCAGAAATGTCAATTACATCTCATATTTGAGCTCTGAAATGACATAAACAAATGTCTAGTCCTTTCAATACTGAATAGTTCACACAAAAAAGTAATTAAACTATTTCAATAGCATTTATCAAAAAGCATATGTCAAGAATGCCAATGAAGTACCATATCGTACCCAGCTTCTGATTATACTCTAGATTAATAAAAGGGAGTTTTACATCAGTTTGGTTGTAGAATACGTACTTGGAGCATTTTCCTTCTCAGTAATGTCAGATATTCTTCCTTTTCCACCTCATTTACGCATTTTGAGAAAGGACAAAGACGTTTCTGGAATTTAGCCTCCAAGAAAACTACAGAACCAAATGTCCAGGAAGTTGAAGGGCACTCCAAGAGAAGCCACCTCCTGTGAATTATCTCCCAGCTGAATAAGGAAACTGGGAAACAGGCTTAACTGAACTCTGTAAAATTGCATGCAAAATAGCAAACGTCAACAGTTACATAGCCACTTCCCAGAACGAGAGCCTAGCATGAGGACGTAGTCATGTTCTCAGCCGGTGTGCCAAAAGTGGGATCCTTAATGGTGCTGTTTCAGAGAAACTGAGATGTGTTTGTTTCTAAAGACTGTTTTTATCAGCTACTAAGAAATGGACTAATTCCGGGCCAGGGCACCAGCTGATGAGGATAAATGGACTATATCCACACAGACTGGTATTAAATGGGCTATCAAGAACTAATTGGATCTAATTGCTTAAGAAAGGAAAGCTTTTATGACATCTTATGGTGGTGCTCACATGTAGCTTAAGAGTTGACGGTATAGAGTGTGAAGATAAACAGCTTAGATAGGAAGGATGTAGGACCTGCTTGCTGATCTGCTCAGTCCCACCACGGGAGGATGCATGCAGGAAAGACAGACTCGGATTTTGTTGGCTGTGAGCAAAGCACCTTAATTCCATTTGCTAAATAAACGTGGATGTCACAGCAGTAAAAGTGGCTAAAATCAGCTGAAGAAACTAATGCAGGAACAAAAGGGCAGGAAATTATGCTGCAGCTGATAGTTACCAAATGTGCTTGAGTTTATCTGTAATGCAGCAACTTCACTGTGTAGGTTGCCATGGAAAGTACTTCTTAAAAAGAAATAATTTGAATGTTAGTAGTTAACTGCATTTGTAATTCAGAAGATGTACATATACCAACTCAAGCTCTATCTCTGGCCAAAGCTGAAAATCAAGAATAAAGGGAAAATACTAATTCTTTTCTCTTTTAAAGCATTAGATATATGGGTTCATTGCCAATCATACGCCTTTAAAAACAATTTTTCATTTAAGACAGCAGTGTGTAGGGAACATTGTAAATTATTAATATGCAAGTGTGTGCCCAGAATTTGCTCTCTTGGCTCCTAGTGAGAGGGATCCTGTTGGTGCCATGTAAGAGAAAGGAGGATTTGAAGTTATCTCCAGTAATCCACTGACTTCCAGTACCTGAAGTTGCTTGCTGGTGGAAAGGAGCTCTGCGGTGTCCTGAATGCACTCTGGGATTTGTAGCCCCAATAGGGGAAAGACTGTGGTAAAGGTGCTTTGTGAGTCATTGCAGCAAAACAGCCTGACTTTCAGAGCTGTAGAACAATCATGCTATGTGAAAATGATAATCTTGATGCTTACCTTCTTGAAGCCAGTCTGTGGGTCTGTAGCTGTGTTCTTGCAAACCCTAGCCCTGTGTAACACAGGGTTTGCATCCAGTGCATCTATCTCAGCAACCTCCTGTTGCTTTGTGTCACTTGCCAAAATGTTCATGGTCTGCTTCAATGGGCATACTTACGGAATAACAAACATGCTTTGTGTATGTGTGACTGCAGCAAATAATGGTTGAATGTAACTGCTGCATTTCTTTCAGAAATCCTGCCAACTTTAATTAACTAAGGTTTCTTTTGAAACACAAAAAGCGTTTAGAAATTTGTTTGCAATCTGTTTGCATTGTAATATACAAATCAGAACATAGGCTTCCTTGTGTCTTTTGAACAGCAAAACCTGTCGTCTGAATTTCTACAAGTGAATTTGAACTGTGGCCATGTTCTCTGCTTCATTTACCTTCTGTTTTTTGTTTGTTTTTTTTTTTCTTATCACAGGTCTGGGGATACTCACAATACTCAAATAGTTTGGGGCAAAGATTGCTTGACAAATTGCATGCAATTGTCAGAGCTAAAAGCCATTTTTAAATTTTTTTTTTTTTTTTTCAGATACACTTGTATCATTTTAGTTTTTAAATGCTGACTTCTTTTCATGTCTTCTGTTCATGAGCACTTGGTATCTCCTGTTCAATAAATTGGCTCCAATCTGCTCGTGGCAGATTGCCTCCAACCATCGCTGGATGGTGCTTAGAAATCGGATGTTGCTCCTGGCATGTGTGAGTGTGACTGTTGGGCATATGGACTCTGGTCTAACTATTTAAGAGTTGTACAAACACATCTATGTGCTCTGGCAGATCTTTCATAAAGACTGAGAACTCTTATGTTTTTTTTTTCCCCACTATCATCACTTTATTTGCAGTCTTGACCTGTACCAGGACAGTAGACAAATAAGGTACAGTGAGTCTGCAACACCTTATCCTTCCCATTGCAACCCCTACTGACCTTTTAAGCTGAGTGCTGGAAGCAAAATATTGGGTTAACAAAGGGGAGAACATATGTGGACACCAGCAGTGAAACTAGCCGAAATAGTACTTGCCATTCTGGTTGTGACAGAGATTGATGCTTTTGTGCTATGGTGGAGAAAAAAAGCTATTGTAGTTCTGGAGACAGAAGGAAGGAAAAGCACTTTGTTAATGGAAATTAAGGATAAATAAGTACTACCATTGAATTCATTAGGTATTTTTGTAGAATTTTTGACCATGGCTTGTGTCTTAGATTTTTTCAGAGGAAGAGAGAAGCAAAGTTTTTTTTATGGCAGTGTAAATTTATGACCTTGAGTAAATTTTTTTTATTGTAAAATTTTGGTTTAATATTTATATTTTGACTCATCGCTTCAGAGCCATATATATTCCAAGTGAAAACAGCAATTATTACTGTGAAGAGGTTTCCATAACAGGTCAGCCTCATAGACTAGAAAAACAAAAAAGCTGTCACAACCTCTCAACTGATGCTGAGTGCAGCGTTTACTTACTTGTTCACTGAGCTCACATGATTGAAAAAGGGAATTTTACCTTATATCCCTTTGATTGAAGTCTTTATCCCTCTGCTCACCTCTCTATGCATCGCTGCCCAGCTTCCACCCTGGGAAGAGCAGGGCCAGCCTATGCACTGTGCAGCAGGAGTGCTCAGAAGGCAGCCTTTGGGTTTGCAGCAGAGCTCTTTCATATCTTCAGCTGCTGCAAGCTGGCCAGGGTCAAGTGAAACACTTAACCAGTGGAGAGTCTGACTGGGTGGAAATAGGGATCTTGATATTTGAAAGCAATCATTTATTGACCAGGATAGCAAGAGAGAGATAGGAGATTAACAAAGTAGCCACCTGCTCAAGCTCTTGTTTGAAATAGAACACCGGTGAGTTACTGCCAGGTATCAATGCTAATATTACTTTGCTTAATGGGGCCCTCTATGCTCCTCTGAAGGGCCAGCAGAGCTATAATCATTGCCTGAAGGCTTTTAAAATTTCAAGTATTTTTG
Organism: Phasianus colchicus; assembly: GCF_987193195.1. Lineage (NCBI taxonomy): Eukaryota > Metazoa > Chordata > Aves > Galliformes > Phasianidae > Phasianus > Phasianus colchicus. The sequence goes on from NC_143445.1 coordinate 19,751,263, forward strand.
TTCGAGTGTTCTTGTGTAGTTTTTCTTTGAAAGAAGTCCTGCCACAAGGGAGTCTGCTCTCCTCTCAGTAAGCAGCAGTACAGTAACTCCTTCTGACACTAATGGGAGCTGTGCCTGCATGAGGACCCCATCGTAGATTCCTCATAACAAAGCTGAGCCTTGAGAACATGAAATGTAATGGGAAAACAATAAAATTGTAAAAGGCCTGATTCTGCTCATATCCAACATCAATTGTTAAGTGATGGAAAGTCAGACTCCCATAGATTCACACCTGTGAGGGAGCCTTGCATTATGCAGTGAGTGTTTGTTGGATTTCTTTCCTTCTTTCCTGTAGCCTGTCCTTCTCACTCTGTGCTTGAATGCTGTGTAGATCACTCTGGTTCACTAAGAAAACAGGAGTTGAGGGCAGGCTGTCATCACCCCTGCAGCTTCTCTGCCCACTCGTGCGGGGGCACTATCCATCAAGTGAACACGTTGGAGGAAGCACAGGAGCTGTCTGAGTTGCCAATGTGAAATAAATCATACTACTGAATGAGAACATCTCACACCCATTTTTTTCTGCCTCATTACTAGGACAAAGCTTGCAACCTTTTAGCATGGAACTGGAAGAAGTTGGCTTTAGTGCCACGGTTTTCCATGTTGAGGAAGCTATAAATGGCAAGGAACGTGAGATGTGGGTTTGCTCAGGCCTTGGCAGAAAATGGCTCATGCAGATCAGTTGTCCATGTGCTGGCTGGTTTGGGAGGGCATCATCAAAAATTTGGTGCTGTCATCCACAAGCTCCTAGAAAAAAAAGCCCAGTTTTGGCTTTTTATAACTTAGAGCAAACCTCTTCACTTTGTGATTCCCAACCTGAGAATTATGTCATTTTATGTAATTTTTTTTCCTGATTGTGGACTATCAGTGCCTCTGTGTTGTGGTTGTGACAACGAGGAGAGTTTTGATCTTGGGTAAAATTTTGAAGTCCTAATCTATAATTTGTCTGTGGGATGCGTTCTCTAGGGGAATCAGAGAAATATGAAATGCAGAAATATGAAAAAGGAGCCAACTTAGCTTTGTTGCAGCTGTTGGAATTAGAAAGTCAATGGGATACAAGGTCCCTAAACTAAGGATGTAAGGAGTGGACCTTAGCTTTTTCCTCTGCAACCAAGAGAAAGGAAAGTAAGAGTAAAGAGGCTGCTACTCCTGAAGTTTTGAAAAGACACAGGATATGCTGAAGCATTACTGATCTATCTCCAGTGCTGTTAGTAAAGGTACCAGTGCATTCAAAGTTTGATTTATCTAGTTTGAAAAGTGTGTGGACCTTTTCTTGAAACTGTTCTGCTTCAAGAAACAATCAGTGATTCTGGACAAGAGGGAATGGAATGATGAATAGTTCAGTAAACTTCCCCAATCATGCCGCACAAACACACAAATCTTGGGTCACCTTAATGGAGGTTCAACTCCTCAGAACTGTGGCTTAGAAAATGCTGTGTGTACGTTATGTTATATATGTTATATGTTAAGGGGAGCCAAGCTCCTGTCTAGAACAATACAAAGTTAATTACTAGTAGGTTTGGTTTTGGGGGGTTTTTTATTTCTTTTTGTTTTTCCCAGGAAAAAATGTTTCCAACTTCGACTTCTAGACATCTGACTTGGAGGGGGGGAAAAAAAAAAAAAGACCAGAGAAGGTTCATCTTTATTATCTGCTTTACTGGAATTCAAGTTGCTCATTCATTCTTTCCCTGCTAAAAAGGGAGGTTATGGTTATAATATGTGTCTTTAGTTTTCCTTCTTTCCATTTTGCCTTCTGATAGCATGTTTCTTGACTCACCATGTTTTGAGAACTGCCTTTATTCCGTTTTGGTAAAATAAAAAATGAAAATCAAGACTTGTCCTTAATGGGTCTGTTCTGTGTGGGGGCTGTTGAAGATAAAGATGTTAGACTTCACTTTGCAATTTCTAAATCCTGACTTCCAGGTGTGTCAGGATGATGCATGGTATATTAGAAGGCTTAATGTGTTTCTACTCTTTTAAGACATGAAGGCATGGTAATGTAGGCATTTGGTGTAATACACCATACTACGTGTGCTCTAATAGAGGCCGTTATAATGCGTGTTTTGAAAGTAGTGTTATTGATGAGCAGCTGCTCTACAGAATCCAGATTGCCTTTCCAGTGTGCTTTCTGCTCATAAGTTGTTTTCTCTGTGGGGAATAAATTGTTTTCACTGTGGGAAATGTTAGTTGTTTACTAATAAGTTGTTTTCTCTGTGGGAATAGATTTTGAATGCTAAGATAGAAGATGGTACTTTTCTTTGTGCTGTTGAGGGAAATACAATATGCCTTAAGTTCTTGAGCTATTGGGACTTTTTAAATGGAAGATTTATAATGGCTTGTGTCAATCTTGCACTGAGTGTGCTTTTTAGAAGACATGGGGAATTGGATCTTAAAAGCTGTTCAGAACTGGGGCTTGTGTTGTGCAGGCATTGCTGTCAAGTCTGAGCTGTGCTGGCTGCCTGAAGGAAGCTTGCTACAGATGGCAGGTGAGGCTGCCTTTTACTGGAATGTGTACTCATTTATATCTTTTCAAGGATAAATAGCCTATGTTTGCATTTATAGCTGATAGCCAGTCCTGGGATGCACCAGCACTGCAGCTAAATAGTGTGTGTGTTCACTTCCTTCCCAATGAGCCCATCTGGGTTCATTAAAAAATAAATAAATAACCCTCTGTGTAGTGGTGTGAGCTCTAGGTTAGCTGTTTCCTTCTGCTGGCACGTTTGGCACTGATCCACAGAGCAAACACTGGCTGAAATACTTGAAGTACTTTCCCTGAAACTCATTTTCTGCTTAGAAAAAGATAGTTTTAGGGAAAAACAGCCATAAATAAAAATTCAAGAGAAATGTTGGAAATATGTTTAAGACGTCGAAGGAAACTTTTGATGGAATTGTATGATAGGCAGCTCAAAGCTACACCAGAATTCCTCAAGTCTTTAAACAACTTTTTGGAAATACTTTGGTCACTTGGAAGTCCAGAGTAAAACTCAGTGGTAACAGCTGATCCGTTTACCCAGGAGACAATGGATGCTGTCATGAGTACATCGAGCAAAGGTCAACTCTTCTCTGAGAAGGTCTACTGTAATCTCAAATACAGTAACTAGATGTGCATTTACTGCCATCAGTATCCTCCCATCTTATATCTTTTAATACTTTCAACAGGCTGTTGAATTTAGGGCTGTTATCAGTCCAGCTCCTCCACAAGTGCTTGTAGAATCACGTTGGATCATCCAGAATTTCCAGACCATGTCTGTTTTGGGCCTCAGATGGTTGGGAAGAAGCTTCTTAACTTGCATTAGCATTTCTAGGATTGAGTTCTGTCACACCCAATTGAATAAATATTGTGGCTTGCATCTCACTGTAGTTGCCGTGGAGGGCAACTAGGTATATAAAGCCTTGACTGTTGTGCCTCATCTTACTCAAAACAACCATAAAACATGCTGATCACATGAGTTTGCAGCGGTATGGTTGGAGTCCTTTGATCATTTTCTGTGCAGTTTACTATTGTAAATACAGGTTGAAAGGAAAGCTATTGGCCTAGGAGAAGCCACGCTGACAAATGCACATCACTGAGATGTGAGTGGAGAGAAAATGGGTGACTTCACACAAATAAATTAGCCCAGACTGACGTACATGGTGAGTGAGTTGAATAAAACTGATCTCATTGAAGCAAATTAGAAATATGTTCCTCTTCAGTGTATATAAGGAACAGATGGCATATCAGTGATGAGAAAGATTTAAAAAAAAAAAAGAAAAGAAAAAAAAAAAAAAAGGTGGTGGAATTACATGAATGACCTCACTAAAGTTCATGTAAAGGAGATGTAAGGTATTAAATCATTGGAGACTTAGCAAGACAAAGACTACAAATGGAAAGGAATAGAGTCATCAACAACTCAATTTGTACAGAAGGGATGTTGCCTTGAAAAAAACAAAAGGAGTGATGCAGTAGTAAATTTAAAAAGATACAGAAACCCAAGTCATTATCTTAATAGTTTTAAAAATTTTCCTTCTTCCTTTGCTGTGTAAGTCGTACTTGAAGGAATAAATGCATAGTCCAAGCAGCAAAACAGTATAGAAAATAACTCCCTGCTAATAGCTACAGGTTCAGTGAGTGTTGCATATATCAAAGTCTCAGACAGTATCTGCAGGCCCAGGAGCATAGAACCTAATAGCACAAATGCCACACAGGTCATGCTGGTCCTCACTGGCTTGGCTGCAGCTATAAATCACAGCTTCAGTAAAAAGGTGACAGGCAAGAAGGAATGGAGTCTGGCTGTAGCAGCTGTAGAAGTGAAAGGTTTTGATTGAACTTTAAGGAATCATCTCTTATAAAAAACATAATATTCAGTAGTTCTGGTGGAAAACCATGTTTTGGGTAGTATTTATGTCGTTATATTGGTCTCTTAAGGGAAACTGAGACAATTGGTGCTACAAAGGAATGGTAGAGGGGAATTGCTGTGGTTGGAAGCAGTCTGTTTGGCTCTGTGTGTTTTGTGAAGCTGTAACTATCAGAAGGTTCATACTTTATTTTGATTATATTTGAGGAGGCATTTCTTTTATGAAAAGCTGCTGCATTAACTTAATTTTCACAGCTCAGCATCTGTGACTGAACACCTCTAAGGATGGAGGTTCTGCCTAATAGCGTTTATATAAAAACCTCTTAAAACTACTTCTCTGCTAAAGGAAATTATGGTAGTTACAGTAGAAATAGAAACGCAGATCTGAAAAGTTGGTTATGCCAGCATTTGACATTAAAAATCCTGACCATTCTGCCTTGCCACTCCATGCAGAGCACAGGTTCATAGTAAACATCTGCATTCTTTGTTCTCACAGATTCACCCCCTATCCATCAAGTCTCCTGGCCAAGGGCTATTGTCATCTTGTAATCTCCAGGCAGCTGCTGCCTCTGCATGGAAGAGGCAGAACTCTTCCTATTTAACACAATTTAAAAGCATTGCCCCTTGCTGCTGAACGTCATCTAATTCTCCTAATTCTTCATTCAGTGGGAAGTTTTGGAGCATCCTGGAGGTTTCCTTCTCTCTGGGAGAAGGTGAAAATGGCTGTTCTGTTAACTGATACCATGCCATTTAACACAGTAGAGGCTGTCTTTAGTTTTATGATCCCACTTGCTCTTCAAAGCTCCTTTGGTACCTGCTGCAACAAATGCAAAGGCTGTTTGGAGCACAACCTTTAGACCTAAATCAAAAGGGAGGGATGTTCTCGGGGAAGTGTAAACAGTTTGGACTCTCAAATGCCTAGAAGTGAACAAATCTTTAAAAAGAAAATAATTCTATTTCTTAAAATAGAAGCAGCGATGTCTTTTCATCCTGTCTCACCTCCCTGCTCCAGGTGTGCTCAGCACCTCTGGGGGGAGCATTGCTCTTCTCTTCCCTTCAGATCTCCTAGCCCTGCCTTCTCAGAAGAACACAGGAGAAAGGGACAAGAAAGTTTTGGAGGGAAAGAATATCTAAAAGCACTCTGTAGCAATGCAGATTAATGCATCCGACAGGAAGTTAATGATCTCCATATGGTAAAAAGCTATTTTAAAGTTGTTTTGCAAACTGAATATAGTCTTCTCTCAGCTGCACTATACAGAGGACGCATTTAGGTCATCTGCAATCTCCTCTGTTTTAGCAAGCACTGAGACAAATGGAGTAGTGTAGAAAAAGGCTCTCAGTGTTGTAGACTGGCTGTGTGCAGTGTAAATGCATGTGTAGAGAATACATTTCTATAACATTTCTATAACATGAATACATATGAGTTATCAGTAGTCAGTAGCTCAAATAAAATGAAATTTCATTTCCTTTTCCTTTTAAAAATGCAGCTGATGGGAAAACTTAGCAGAGCCTGGAATGATTTAAGCTTCTGAAATTCCTATATAACGTGCCAGTTCCTCTGGATATTCCTCTGCTGCTATCTTCAATAGAAACATTAGAAAAATCTCAGTTACCTTGAGATAAATTGGTTGCAGTGCATGTTGAGGCAAATAGGATGTAAAACTGTAAAATAATATCAAAGAATATGTAGATAACTCTGTCTGCAGACTTTCCAGATTACTTTCAGTGGCTTGGTGTGTTTTTCCTCAGCTTCTGTGACATGTATTACTTTTTAGGTCACTTTTTGTTTTTGTAGTATAGTTTTAAAAAAAAATTCCTGATCCAGTTTTCAGGTTAGTTGGAAATACATTATGAATGAAACAGTAATACCAGTGAGGAGTGCTTACAAAGCTGCTCTGTTAGGAGGGAACAGCATGGGGGTGACTTGAGGAGTGCCTTTGTTGGCTTGTCCCCATCCCCAGGCTGAATGAGGGTACCCAACTGTAACCATAGACACAGTTATCCAGGTGCTTGCATTCAGGAAGGCTGGATTTCTTCTTCTTAGTAAGTCTGAGCATGTCAGCTCTCGTATCTTACGTATGACTTTGTGTTTTGCTCTGGTTTCCAGCTTTTCTGATTTTGTCTGGTAGGTTCAGGTGGCTGTTCTTAGTTGGTCTGCAAGTTGCCTGGAAGGGTGGGTGAGCATTGGAATAAAATATGTTGGTCCGTAATGAGGCTAACATAAGCAGAGCTGGAATGTGAAGGCGTGGAGGAGCTCTGTAGTGCTTTCTACTGATTTTTTTTTTTTTTTCATCATGGATGGAAGTCTTGAATGGTCAATGTAGAGTTGAGCAAAACCAGTCTGGATTTTGCTGCAGTGGAGAAGTTGGCAGACACACCATATTCCTTAGTCCTCACACCAGTACCTGTGTCAGCTGCTACGTATTAGCTCAAGGGAGTTGGTGTAACCCCCAGCCAGGCCAGGAAAATTACTGCTACCAACACATCCTTCTGGGAGACACACCTTAGCCACCCTGGTGGGTATCAGGGAGCTGCAAGGACATTGCAAGCAGTCTAAGATACTCAGACATACAACAGACCCACCTCTTCCTCATAGTGGTAATCGTTTTGATTCAGTGAAGTGCAGAGATCACGTGCTGTGCTGTTAAGTCACTTGAGACTGGGTAAAAGCAGTGGGTAAATTGTATGCAAGAAAGCTCAAACAAACAAACAAAAAAACAAAACAAAAAAGGAAGCTCTGTATTTGGATCTCTCTGCTTCAGCCTGCCTCAGCAATAACAAATAGAAACCATAAAATTATGCAGTTTTGACTCCAAATTGAATAAAATAGTTTATGTGCAGAGTATCTGCAGCTTCCTAATTGCTTCAGTTAAGCACTAAGATTCCTGCTGCTGTCAAAGGAAAGGAGAAGACCTGCTCAGAATATTCCCAACCATGAGAATACTTTCAAATGACAGATGAAAAGTAAGAGTTTCTAGATGCATTTCATTTAATAAGACCTTTATAAAATGTAAATCAAATCTATTTCACAATCATTTTTCAACGGTGAGTTGGTAACAGCCTTTTGAAGTTGTTGGATTGGATTGCTTTCAGTAAGTCAGAAAGCAAATTACTTCTTTGCGCACCCAGCCTGATAGACTTCTTTTGCAATAGATTTTCCACTGGTAACTTTTTACTTTAACTAAGTTAGGAACAGCCTTCAATTATATTTTTATCATTAGACTACCAAGCTGTGTTAGTTCTTTGCTGTCCATGGTAAAATGACACTGTATTTCTGAGATTACTAATTGTGCGTCCAAAATAATGGCAAAGTTCAAGGCCTATGTATAGAAAACAATTTTTTTTTTCTTTTTAAAGAAAAAAGAAAAAAGAAGCAAAACTTAGAACAAACAAAATGACTTGCTAAGACTAAAATTGTCTGTTGTTGTGTTCCAGCAGGAGCACTAACAAACCCATTAATTATCCCTGTGGGTTTTTCTGGAAACCCATTTTCATCAGCTTACATGTTTCCAAAGCATTCACCTTTTGGCTTGAGATTTTTCCCTGCTTGATCTGTAATCCAAAGTAAATATGTTTGGAGAAAAGGTAGCTGAAGAACAAGAACATTTTGTATGAAAGGTCTGGATTTTTAATGCATGTCTGTCCATTCAAATGACTGTTTCTGTGTCAGCACTACGACAATTCTCTCTTTATCCTTGGACACTCAGCCCAAGTTTTCCAGTGGTGACTATAATGTTAAGGATCAATAAGAATAGTTAAATAAAAAATATTAAGGGTTGTGTTGCTTTTTTTTTTTTTTTTTTTTTTTTTTTGGAACCTCAGATGTGCTGTTAATAATTGTCTTGCTGTTTTCTCATACAAGAATCAAAAGTATTATTTCTTATGAATGATAGCTGGCTCTGCAGATGGGCTGACCAGCACAGGATGTAATCTGATTGGGTGTCAGTCCACATGAAAGAGTGAAGAAAAAGCTTTCAGCTTAATATTTTACCAATCCAAATGACTCACCCATTTTTCCCCTATGCAAAAGGATGAACAGAAGCACTTGGACTGAATGTTTGTTTTCCTTAAAGATGTGTTTGGCTGGCTGGCTGAATTTTCTTGGATCGAAAGTGCATGGAAGAAGCCTCTGGCAGTAGAAGTCTCTGTTTAGGAAGTAACCATTTTCTTGACAGAGATCGTTGCAATCAGATGACATGAGCAGCTTGCAGGAAATGATAGATGCATTGGTCCAGCATGTACATCCAGCTTGCAGGAGACCTGTGGCTTTTCCATGTTGGAATCTCTCTTGTAATTTGGTATTTGGTCATCTGCAAAGGGACTTGGAAGAGGGAGGAGGCAGATTTTGCTCACAAGGCTTGTCCCAGCAGAGGAACAAGAACAGCGTTGCCCATCTGCCTCCAGAACTTCACAGTATTTCTCAACCCAGGAAAAAACTGTTCTTTCTTTAGCAATGCTGAGCAGCTGAGTTAGAATGGGTTCATCAGTTTTCTGGATGTTGTCAGGAGTGTCTGTTTTCCTTGCAATCTGTTCTCCTGAGGTCACTCACTGCACAGAGAGTGGTTCTTGATATTCTCATGACTCCATGAGTTGGCTTCCCTAGGCAGCCCTAAGAGTCATTTTTTTAACTGAATCATACCCTACTCAAAGGACAGCTGAGATGCCTCTGGAGCATCAACCCTTTCGTAGCTTGGAAGGTGAAGCTGTACCTGTGGGGTTGGCAGTGCAGAGTAGGGCTATGGTTGTAGGACCGACCTGATGAGATCCGAAATGGCCAAATCCATTTCAGTTTTGTTTATTGCATGATCATTTTTTTTCTTCTGTGTCAGAGAGTGTTTGGTCAGATATGTTAAGAACTGAGGGATGAAGTGTAGACTTGTCTGAAACTTCTAATTCCTTTAGCTAAGGAATTTTCTAGGAAGTAGGAGTTACCTACCTGTAATCTTCTGCAGGCAGGAAAGCGAATATGTCCATATCACCTGCTGTGCTGCGCTGGCACGGACAATAAATGGCACTGCCTGGGTTGTGTCTGTTATGAGCATTGTGCTGGTAATGCTGCTCATGGCTTTGAAGATATGAATGTATTGTGTCTGGAAAAATGGGACTGGGAGATTAGGTAATCCATTACTCTACTCCAAAGCATCCCTCTTGGAAAGTGCTTTTCTTGCCCATAGGAATTGATTCTGGTATCCTTCCTTCTCTTAGGCAATCTATTCCAGTGTTAATAAGAAAAAAGAAAAGACAAAAGTATATTCTTCCCTCCTTTAAAAGATAAATATATTGTACTGTATGTGGAACAGCTTATTCTTTCTATTTTGTCTTGTTTCTTTAATTTTTTTGGAAGCACTTACATTTCCATTCAGTCATTTCTTCTCAAGGTTCAGGAGCTCCTGTTTGCTCCATCCATCTTTATAGGCTGCTTTGGTAGCTTTTTTCAGGGCTTTTTCCTTCCACTCCATATCCCCAAAATTGTGATGTCTAAAGCAGAGCATGGTGATCCTCTAAACGAGAGAAAACAGCTTTGTCACTTGCTCTTATGTGCTCTTCTTTGTTCTGCCTTGAGTTTACATTTTTGTAATGAAAATCTGTAACAATTTAAAGTTAGTGAACCGGGGCTGAGGGGAGGAGCTCATGCATTCATTTGGATGCCAGTAAATAATTAGAAAGGCAAAAAGCTATAAATGGGAGTTCTGCAGTGTGTTTGTGGCAGTGTGAGCAGGGAAGCAGATGGGTGGCAGCTATGTTTTCAGTTAGGTTGAGTTCAAGGGAAACCTAATTAACAGCCCATTGCAGTCGTTGATACTGGTCGTAATGCAGTTTTAACGAAGATTATACTTATATGTGTATATCAGTTACTGTCCTCCAGTAGAGGAGAGACAGAGGATCTTGTGGGGGCCATTTGATATACTCTACCATGGAAATCATACTGTTAGATATAATTTTAATAAGTGCGTGCTATCAGTGATGGCAAAACTGAGGGATCTGAAGGAGGTTGAGCTGTATATCGCTTCTGCTGCTGTGGACATTAAAACTGCAGAAGCAATGCGGTTACTATTATACAGCAGGTGTTCCAAAGGATGTGTCTGATTTCCTGAGGCTGGTGAACACAATTAGGAAAAATAATCCAAGTGGCTTTTTAAACTGGATTGCTTGAAATACATTTTGAATTGCAGACAACCAAACAATTAAAATTCAAGTGCTCTTAAATTCACCATAGAAATAACATTGTTTACTCAGTTTAGCTTAACTCTGAATGTCTGAGAAGCCTCGTTGATAATGCATTTCAAAATAATCTCATTGAACTTCATGTTTTTAGCTAGTTTGTATTATCTTTCAGTTTTTCTGAGCTCAGAAGTAGAGTTAAAACTATCTTATCTAGGGACAGAGCACAGTATTGTTGTCTATTTCAGTGGAATGGTGCCACTTTATATTTTAGCAAGGCAAAATCCTCAGTGATAGCTTCTTCCCTATTAATGGGTTTGTGACAAGACAAATATTTGTTCTTGGGATCTCCGCTATTCCTATAACGGTTTACAAAGTACTTCTAAGAAATAAATTACAGGGTGGGGGTGAATCTATTCCGATGAAGTTTTATTTACTGTGGAATAAGCCTTACCATTTGCAATCTAGATTCAAAACAGCTGTATCATTTTACTGCGGCATTGAACATTAATTTATAGCTATGTCATTTATGTCAACCCCTGGAGTTCTACACAGAATATAAAATGAGGTAACATGGTAATAATGGCAGTAAAAAGAGTGAGACTCTAATTGTTCATCTCAGTTCATATGTTCTCAGTTGAGGATCCTTGTGTGGGTGGGAAAGTATTTGAATCAGAAATGCTTTGGATCCAATAATGACACAACTGAATTTGAGAGTGTTTTCTGTCAGCCTTTTGGAAACTTGGCATAATCCAGTAGAACAGCAATGCTGTTGTTCCCCATTAAGGATGTATGAGACATATAGGGTAAATATTTAGCTCTTGTCTAATAACTGCACTCATTTATAAGACCGATCTATGATTTCTGAACAACTGTCTGACATGTATTTCCATTTTATGCAAGTTAATGATGGTTCAATTTTTCTATTTTTTTATTTTTAGTTATTTTTTGTTTTGTTTTGAAATATATCTACAAATTTTGCTGCTTGGATTGTGAATTTATTTGGTTATGTTCCAGCCTGGAGCAACTTTTTGCAGCTTAGTTACTGTATAATTCCCTGTAAACAGAAGCTTAACCAAGATGCTGATACTCTCTTAATTGAAGAAGCACTTATACATGTTATCTTTTCTGAGAAATTTTTATTTCATTTTTTTTATGGAGCTCAAATTATTGCCACTTACGCTCTCCTTGTGTGCCAACAATTTGCAGGAGGCTTTCTTAGAGCTTACGTGTCAAGTCTGTATACAATTACTGTCATTTTAAGGACATAAATGGTGCAGCAGTTGCTCAGACAGCAATTAAATAGCTATTTAGGCTTTTTAAAACATGCTTACACTTTTTCATAATTCCACTTAGCAATATATAAGATTAAAACTGTAGGTTTCCTAAGTGTTATTCTACATGAAAGCTTGCTAACACAGCCCTGGTGCAATGCACTGAGTTATCTGTTCCTGTCATCCCCAACCCTCTTAACAGTCTATAGGCAACGCTCTGCGAGTGTTTTCTGGAGGCTGATGGGGAGCCACAACTCCAGCACTTGTCCCCCCAAACCATAGAGATCTCAGCAATATTTTGTTTTTTCTCCCGGTAAAATTTCTGTTTGCATGAATTACTTTGAAAGAAGTCTTGTATGGTGAGCACGCCAGAGGAAAGCAAATGCTTCTGCATGCAACTGAGTGGCTTCTGAAGCAAGAAAGCGCCTGTTTGTAACCTAACAGTGCTCGAAATTCTGCAAACATTATGCCAAAGGACAATTTCACAGCATTTGAAGCACTGAAACTGATTAATTTTATTTTAATTTTTTTCTGAGTCTCCACGGTGGTTGATGATACTTGATTATTGCATGACGGCACATCAGGCGCGCATTGGGTGGGTGGTGTGGCAGCAAGTCAGCGTATACTTGAGAAGAGATCATTGTGCGTCAGTGCGCAGGGTGTGGGATGCTCCTGCTGGTCCTGTGCTTGTTTGGAAACAGGGCAGTAGCATCTCGAATGTCATTTATTAGGTTTTGTCATTGTCTTGACATTGCTGTCAAAATTGTTTATTTACCAAATACGCCTAAGGCAGAGCTGCTCTTTGGAAGCTAGAAAATCTTGATGTGCAAAGGTCTCCCAGGAACAGATTTTGAGCGAGGTAGGTATCTTGGGCTTGCTGGGCTCTGTGACAAAACATGATCTATAGGTATTATCTTATCCATTTATATTTCAGTATCTTTGGTCGATGTGATGGAATTAGCTCAGAAATATCCGTAACAGCTCATCAGGGATCTAAAGACCTTTGAGTTTAAAGATTTTTCAGTTCATTAAGAAATCAAAGAAAGTAAAAGGTAACTACTAAATAATCACTGAATTCTGAGCACAATTTGCCATCAAAATTAAGTCTACTGTTCAGAGGGAAGGACGCTTAGACCTGAACTCATATAAAATCACATTTGAGATATTTTTCCATCCCACAGCAAACACCACATGTCCTGTTTTACCCACGTGATTTTTTTCCTTTCCCTCATATCAGCCTGATGGGCCAGGTAATCTTGTCATGTCAGTCTTGTATGTATAACCATGGCATGCTCTATGTATACAGATTTTATTTAGCAGATGTGAACACTGAGCCCTTTTTTTTCCCCACCTGACACATGGGTGTTATCAGGCATAATGAGTTTGACTGGAAACTGATATCCTGTTTTTCATCATTTTCTCGGCAATTTTCCTAAATTTCTTATAGACTAAGAAGACTTCAGTGACTTAACGTAAATTCTACTTCTTAGATATTTACAGTTGCACTTACTGAGTTACTGAGCTGCTGCTGCCTGAACAGAATTAAATGTCAGATAAAGTAAGTGCCAGTGTTTAATGGCATGAAATAAACTTAACTATGGCTCAAGAATTTCTTGCTATTAATATTCGGGTTATAAGAGATTGAATTTAAATTCCCTTCTAAGTCTGATTCCTGCAATTACTTTAATTTTCCAAGACATTTACTGGTTAGCAGTGAGACACATTGAGTTGAAATAAATCAAGTTAATTTTTTTTTTATATTTATTCGATTTTAATGGTTTTTGTGCTTCTCAAATTTTGTCTGTTCCTTGAAGTTATTAAAACAGCCAAATTATTTTTCCACAATATGTAATACGCTCAGGATAAGAGTTGCAATGATCCTTTTGAAATAATTATTTATTTAAAATTCATTTCTGAATGAAATTCAGAACATTGCCAATCCCCTGAAGCATTTGCATGTTCCGTTTTACTGTGTTAGTCTTCATGCCTGACAGCACACACCAACTCAGATGGACTATGAATATTGATTGTTAATAAACATTAATATTAAAGTTCCCAGGAAAATGACTTTTTGCTTCCTTGTGTTTTCTACCACATGCTTGAAGCACTACTTCTTGCAAACTTTTGTTTACGTACCAGAGGCGTAACAAAAAGTAATGACATTCAGAATCAAGGTTGCCTTACAGAAAGCTTTCTGCTGACAGATTTGGCTGAATGAGGGCAGCGGTTATCCGTGGGCTCAATCAGTTGGTCAATCTAAAACCAGTCTTCAGATCTCTGCCCCTCTCTGTGGTTTTGAGCAGGTTAGGGTGAGAGGCTGTTCTGCTTGACTTTGTAGCTCTGATCTGGAGATGAGCTGGCAAGGCTGTACTCAAGGCTCTGCACTCGAGTACACATCTTATCATAGAATCATAAAGGTTGGAAAAGACCTCTAAGACCCCAGGCCCAATTCCCCCCCTGCCCTCACTATGCCCACTGGCCATGTCCCTCAGTGCCACATCTCCACATTTCTGGAATGCCTCCAGGGATGGGGAATCCACCACTCGCTGGGCAGCCTGTGCCAGTGCATCATCACTGCTCTTTTGGAGAAGAAAGTTTTCCTAATATCCAACCTGAACCTCTCCTGGAGCAACTTGAGGCCATTACCTTCCACTTTGCTCCCTTTGTTGCCAGTTGAAATGCCTCTCACAGAGTGTACAGTTGCACTCTGAGCATGATATTTGAACTCAGCAGCTTCAGCGTGTTAGGAAGATGGTGTTGATATTTGTTGCAAGTTTTCTCATTTGAGAAAATTTCAAGCTTAGAAAACGTTGCTCTTTCCTTCTATCTGGAGAGTGGTCCCCAGGTGTTATGGATGAGACTCCCCTGGCAGTCACACCATGCCTCCCTATGGCCGTGGGCTATACCCTGTCTGTGGCTCCTTGCAGGTTGTTCTGGCAAGCCTTCTTTTTCCACCTGTTTGAACCACACTGTGGACGTGCTATAGGCATCAAGGTGTTCCTGGGGCACTGAGCAATGTGGAATGGAGCCCCAGTTGTGCTCAGTTTGGGCAGCGCTGCTCCCACCTGCCAAGGAGTAAGTGTTCCAGATAGCTTCTGTTCTACCTCCCTTATCTGTCTGCCCCTGTGTAAATGAATGTACTTATTTGGGGATAATCCCTGTTTGTTTAAGGAAAATGGCTTGCGGTGTATCTAAGCATTTCAAGAGCAGCTTTACAACTTGTCTCCATTTAACCCTAGGACCTGACTGTTTCAAGTTGTGGATATTTCTGTGGTTGCCTCTGTTCCATGTCATGTTTCTTTGAAACTATAAAATCCTGTACAGGTACTTTAGACTGAAATTCTCCAATATCTGAAGTAACCCTGTATGTACACAACGAGGGCAGCAAATACCCAGGTCTTTATCTCTGGATTATTCCACATGGATGCTCTGCACTTTCCACGCACACTGGAGCTCAGGAGCTTTGCTATTGAAAACCAGCATTGTCTCCTGTCAGCTATTGTTTGAGGAGCTGGGTACTTGCTATTGGCATACCTTGAAATTACTGTTGGGTTATCCATAAAGCCGATGCCTTTTTTTCTGCTGTAGGAAACCTAACCTGTAAATTATCACTTGCTTTAAACTTGGGACTGGAGCTATAAATAAAGCTCAGTAAACATAAGATGATGTATGATAAAGCTGCAGAAGAAGAGCTACTCTAAGTAAAGTGGTAATCTTATTAAGCTTACTGGAAAAATCAAAATAGTTGGGTTTTATTGGCACCAGTTTCTGCTTCTCTGGTGCTTCTTCCCCATACTTGGTTCTTTCACTCCAAAGTTTTACAAACTGTGATGTGTGTTTTACTCTGGGATATATCTGTACCTACTTTGTTAAGTTATACTGCCTTAATTACTGAACACTGTTTTGGAAGAGGGACAGGGTAGCCACCTTCATTTAGTTTTTAACCAGTCTTCTTGAATAATTCTGTAATTTTCTTCTCATCCCCATTAAGTTTTCACATAAATGCTGGGCATTCTGTTAACCTGATAACTTCACTTGTTATTGTGATTTAGCCTGAGTTTTATGCAGTTTCCCCAGTTCTTTACGTTTCTTAATAGTTGCAACCCAAAGCTGAAGTGCATCAATCAACACCCTATAAAGCTGCAGGTATATGCCTGCTTACAGACTACTGAAAAATACATTTATTAGAGGGTTTTTTTTTTTGAGTGAAGAAATATTTCTGAAGAGATCACTCACAGTGAGACTGATATGATTGAATTATGTGCTGGATTTGTGTGGGTTGTTTTTGTTTGTTTGTTTTTCTCTCTGAGGGAAATCATACTAGATAGACATCCTGTCTGGAGATTATGGATGTGTTACTATAAATAGTAGAGCTTCTCTGGGCTTTCTGGATTTTACAATGAAATCAATCTTGTGATAATTATTCTACTTCAAAGGAGCTGGAATATTGACAGTCTTTTTTCTTTTTTTTTTTTTTTTAGTATAATGAGTAACTTTACCAATAGTACAATAATTAGAAATTATGGAAACTGCTCAGAACCTGTGATAAATATGTGTATGTACACGTGCAACAATGATTAAGCTCAACTTGGAGTTGTTCCTATGCTATTGCATCTTTTCCCTAGATCTGAGCTTCCCTGTAGCACTACCACCAAGAATGTAAGGAAGTGCAGTTCATCAGACACAGTCCTGGGAGAAAAGCTACGTTGACATTGTAGTTTGCTTTAGGGAAGAATTGGAGGGAGAGAGAAATTTATTTTCCACATACTTGACCCCATTTTATTAATTTAGCTGCATCTTTAAATGCTCAGCTCCACTATGAGTATTGACTTAGTAAATGATGACAAAATTGTCATTTACTGAGACAATGTTTAAAGTAGAGTTTTATTTACCTTAGAAAGTACGATTTGGTTAAAAGAAAAAAAAAAAATGTTTCAGGAAGGTACTCTGTTCAGGTTCACCTATTTTACCTTCTGATACCAAAATTATTATTAAATGACTAAGAGCTTCTTGGGGAAACAAAGTAACCCCAGATCAGATTTTGGTTGATATACTCAATGATTTGTTTTTTGGTTTGAATATGAATTCCTTACTTGACTTTCGCTCAGGATATTGGAAACTTTGAATCCATATTTTGTAACATTTTGTATGAATATGTTTTATCTAGTTTAGCTATAACTAATAAGAGTGAAAAACTTAGAAATTTGTAAAGGAGCTTGGAAGACAGAATATCAAGGGAAAAGCCACTAAATTTAAATTTTTGTTTTTTTCTGTCATTATCTAGAGTATTGTCTTCAATTTGGATCATGTCACCTTAAGATAAACATGACAATAAGGCTAATTCCTACATTTGAGGGGATTGGGAAAGGATTTGTGTAACATGCACATCAAGTCTATGAAATTTTGCTACTAAAGTGAAGATAATTTTGAGAACTCTAAGTTCGTCCTCTGATAACATGGGAAATATGTATTTATTTTTCTCTACATTGTTCTTGAGTGTGGTGAGAAAACAAAACAGAAAACACACAATCAGGTGGAAGAGCTATGTTGTGTAGCTGTAGTATACTGCTGCTTCAAGGTCTTGATGGTATTTAGATATGAGGTATAGGCACATATTCCAGCATCCCATCTACTTTACTGAATGGAAACAAGATCTTCTAGATGCTTTTCACAGAATCACAGAATGGCCAGGGTTGGAAGGGACCTCAAGGATCATGAATCTCCAACCCCCCTGCCACACGCAGGGCCACCAACCTCCCTGCTCAATGCTAGACCAGGCTGCCCAGGGCCCCATCCAACCTGGCCTTGAACACCTCCAGGGATGGACAGGGCATCCACAGCCTCTCTGGGCAGCTGTTCCAGCACCTCACCACTCTCTCTGTAAAGAATTTCCCCCTGATGTCCAACCTAAATCTCCCCTCCCTCAACTTCAAACCATTTCCCCTCCTCCTGCAGTTATCAACCCTTTCAAAGAGTTGATTCCCCTCTCCTCTGTAGGCTCCCTTTAGGTATTGAAATGCTGCAATGAGGTCACCCCACTGGTTTGAATTCTGGAGGCCTCTATTTGAACCAATTGGCAGATGCCATTTTTGTACTTGCTGGAATCAGTATGCACTGACTTTTTGCTGGAGAAACTGTCCAGCTCTTACATATAGACCAGATATGAAGAGCTCCCAGAGAATATCACTAGCAGTTATTAAAAACTGTTACTTTTAAAGCCAAGATGTAGCCTTTTTTTTTTTTTTTTTTTTCTTAAAACCAGAGAGGAGTGAATTATTATTTTAGGTTTCATCTGGGTCATTTTCAAGCATGAATAAAACATTTCCCTTGCACAAATCGTTCGTCTCTGTGAAACCTCAATGAGAGGTTGCTAAAATGACCAGGAAAGGTGAAGAAATCTGTGCGGATCTCTAGGTGATGGAAAGCCTTTTTAGAAACGGGTTGAAAGCAAAATGTGAGGAGAAATACAGCTACAGAGGAACAAAATGGAGTGCTTTCCTCAAATGGCAACCTGCCCAAATTAGTCAGGCTCTGAAGGCTTATTTTCAATACAATATGTTCACTTGGATATTAAGAGTGTCCTCATGAGGGATTCCTGCTGTGTATGACATTAGTCATGGGCCAATCCCATTGTTACATGGAAACTGCACTGTGAAAAAGGTGATTTAAAGGCTACAGCAGTTGTTACTGTATTATACGTAAGGGCGTAGTGAGCTGAGTCGTTACATTGTCTAGACACCGCGCTTCAAAATTCATACCACATTAAATCATATCACTCAACAATGAATCAGACGTGAGCCAAAGATGAAGATGCATCTCTTACCACTGCTTTGTTGTTGCCCTCATCCAACCCACTTACAATTAGTACTATTTAAGTCTTCTTTGGCAACGTGGAAATTGGCTGACCTCAATAACCAAAGTGGAGCAATTCCTTGGGATGCCTCCTACAGGTATTTCCAAGAGAGCAGTTTCTCAGCACGAGGAGAAAGAACTTGTCATTAGGAAATTTCACAGCAAAGCTCATCTCTAGATGTTTGCTCTGCTGTACTTTTTTCTTCTTTCTTTCTTTTTTTTTTTTTTTTTTTAACTTCTCTTAACTTGGTACCTTGAGCTTAAACATCCCTCCTTATATTTCACCAAGCTACAGTGAAGTTGTTAATGGTGTTTCCTGTTGGCTCTAAAAATATTAGTGATTATATACAGATTTCCCTTTTTTTTTTTTTCCTTCTGAAATTTGTACTATGCTTATGGTGAACATACAGAATATCTCCATTTGAATTAAGAGTAATCAGTATGACCTTTGGCTATCTCAATAATAGATAAGTATCTCAAAGTAGCTCAGTTTTTTTAGGAACCCCTCTCCTAGTTCTTTGAATACGTGCTTTCATGATTATCTTGATGTCAGTAAGGAGCTCAATAGTTTTCAGTAGCACTAATTGGAGTTAATGCTTGTACGAATGGAGCAGTACACTTTACTGCACAAATAATTCATGAAGTCCACAAAGTAAAATATTTAATAGCAGGATGATTTTTCAAGTAGAATGATATTATTTGTGTATCTTATTTCATTTGGGCTTTAGAAGGTTTAATTTACTCTGTGCGTCTGAATGACAAGGGGAATGATGATTGTATCGAAATTATCTTAAGTGAATCCCAGAAATGCAATTGTAGAATTAAGTCACCCCTGCTCCTTATTATCTGTGGAAGATTTCCTCACCTTCAGCACAATTTCTGTCCTTATAAAGATGTTTATTCTACGGCTTCAAACAGAATCCAGCTTGATTTGTTTAGTTTTACACATTTGTGTTGCAACTCTCACATGGTCTTGCAATTAACATCTAAATACCTGCAAGTAGTGTGGGGCTGAGAGAACTGTTTTGGGCTTGCAAAAAAATCTCAGATTTCTAGCGTGGAAAATGTAATCTAGTTGTGCTGGATAACTCTTTCCATGGGATACCTTTGCTGATCCTTAGAAGTAGCCAGGATGCTGGCAGAAGCAGGCAAATATGTTCATAAATTTCCTTACAAATAACACTGAGTGGAGCTGATCTATGCACGAGATACAGGCCATTGTTGGATATTCTATGATGTGTGACATAACAGGAGAGTGTTTAATGTCAGTGTGGCTCAGCTGGCAAAATCAGATTGGTTTTACAACACTAGGCTGAGGTCTTAATTCATGTCCCTCATCCAAAAATCATGTTTTTGACGCTTCCATTATTTCTTATGTCACCTAGTACGTTTTACTTAATTGCTGTGTATATTGCAGTGTAAAACCTGTAAAACTGTAGTCCATAGCAGCCAATTAACACTACTTAGCAGCTGTTAAAAAAGATAATTGCCTGATGTTAACTTTGCCTAACATTATTTCTAATGCTAATTATACCCAATTTACTTTTCCTAAACTCACCCCGCTGCAGTTCTGCTTCCATACCACGGGCTGATAAAAGAAATATTTATATTCACGCCGGCTGTGTTCTGTGCAGATGCAGTTTGAGGATTTTCTGTCTGTACTAGTAAATCAGAGCTGAATGTGCCTTGCTGAAGTATCATCTCGAGTTCGTGACATGGATGCTTTCTGAATGTAGATGTAGTGGTGAATTCTACTCGTTCCCCATGGATTTCAGCACAGGATTTAAATGTGAGAAGGAACCAGTGCACAAAAACTTTCAGAGGTCAGCATATATAAATCTCTTGTTAAGATGTTTTCCAGAAAATTCCTGTAATTGAGTGATTCTCACCTCTTTATGAACTTCATCCTGTAAACCCATGGTCTTTTTCATTCAACTCTTCTTGTCTTCACTTAGGTCACAATGCACAGAGCTTGTAAGATTACAGCTTTCATCATTTCATCATTCTTTAAATCCAAGCTCTTGAAGATTTCTGTGAGTCACAGATGGCTTTTTTTTTTTTTTTTTTTTTAAAGACATTTGACTTTTATTTGCTCAAAAGTCACCTATTAACTGAAGCCCACGCTTTGAGAATTACTGTAAATGCTTCCCTTGTTCAGCTCTGTGCAGGTTATATACTCAATATAGCAGCATAAATTGCCAGTTTAGAAAGGATCTGTTGAATGTTAGCATTTAACATGCAGTATGAAATTTGAAATAATTGCCTTAAAGGAAAATGCCTAAAACCAAATGATGGTCATTGCAAATAGAAATCATAGATTGTAACGAAAATAGACACACAGTCCTTCCAGAACCATGGTAAGTGAATGGCTGATAAACGGTCGATTTTTCTGGCAAGTAGGAATTTATTAACTTCTATAGATTATGATGAAAGATATCTGAGAAAATAATTGGTCTCATTTTGTGAAAATAAGGGAGGCCATTAAAACTGCTGCACACAGTGATCAAAGGAATACTATTTTCTCTCAGTTTTCCATGACTTTTAGCCCTTCAAATGCCAAAAAGCATTTGGATGTTGGCCAAAAGAGAATAATTCAGAGCACACTACAATTTATTTGTCTGTGTGTATCCACGAATGCTTGTGCACATGTGTATGCAGATAACACAGAGCGTTGCATATAGAAAATTTATGGAGGGATGGAACTTTGCAGGCACCTGGAATTATTTGCTGTAGCAATGTCAATCATCTGCTATGAAACCACTGATTAACACAATCGTGCTTCATCTCGCTCATCATGGACCTCGCTGTGCCAGCAGTCCTGAGCCATTGGGGTCTCTGGTGGGGCAATGAGTGCGGGCATGAGATCAGAGGTCTCTGGGTGTGCAGTGCTGACAACTGATTTCAGTGGTGAAATTGCACTGATGAAAAGGGATGTTGCCTTTCAAAGTGATGCTTAGCAGATCTAACACATAGCCTTTGAACAGCTAGATTTAAAAGAGCTGAAGGAATTGCTTTGAGACCATAAAGACACATGGAAATAAAATCTACCTTTTTTGATGATGCTTTTGGTTTAAAGACTGTTGGTCATTTCTCAAAGTGCTGTCGAGAGCTATTGACCAAAATAAGAGAGGAAGACAAATAAGAGGGACATCTACTGAAACTGCCCACAGGTAAAGAGGAGAAAATGAATAAAACCTTTAAAAGCCACAATGAATTGTCACGGCAGCCCCTCTTATTGTGGGTCCATTAGCCACCTGATGTATTGGAAGGCAAAGTGGAGGTACTCAGGTCCTGCCTGGACAAGGCCTGAGCTCCAAACTGCCTGGACTGAATGACCAGTCAGGGTGACAGTTCAACCTCCAAAGATTTCCTCCAGCCTAGAGTATTGCACATTTCAGGCTACCTGGAGACACTGGGCAGGTCAGCATTGACTTTGCTGGGAAAACTCCAGTGATTATGGCAAAAAAGAAGCAGCTTTTGATTCTGAGTTGCATATCTTTTCAGGTATCTGAAGAGAAATAATGCCTTCTGTGTTCTTGGATAGTATTTGTGGGAGTTGTATAATACTAGTAGAAATAGTGATTTTAAAAATGAGCTAAACTGGGGCCTTTTAGGTAATGACACTTTTTACACAAATAAAAATGGCTTTGAGAACAAAATTTAGCTATCCTGCTGATTCCAATACCTGCTTTTTCTGTGTTATTTAATTGAAGGGTGATATCAAATTATGTAGCAAGAAAACTTCAATTACTGAATTTAGGGTGGCATCCAAAAGCCCAGTTGCTCCAAAGATTCTTCTCTACTCTCAAGGCTCTGCAGGTCCTGCACGCTTTCCAAAATGCCTGTAGCGACTCAATTTGTCACCAAAGCAAGCGGGCAGAAGGTTGAATGTGCTGACAGGTGCAGAGGGAAGAGCGGAGGTGACGGATGGTGGATGTCCTCACCTGAAAGAGCAGCCCCCTGTGATTAGGGCAGATCTTGTCAGCTGCTCACGGATTTTGCTTTCAATTGCTGCAGTGTATGCTGGAGGTGGTGCATGCATAGTCCTAACCCCTGGCAGTGTCACATGGAGGAAGGTCGTGTGCCAAGAAGCAAGATATTTATCAGGCTCTCTCACCTATGAAAAAGATGAGATAAGCAAATATGATATCCTGAAGTCACTCATTAATTCATGTGACTGTAAGATTTTTTTTCCAACACAGGCAAATGGTTTAAAGCAAATACTGACTGCAGTCTGTGTTTATGCTGTCCACAATGCTTTCCTTTGCGCTTTGCCCTTCAAATGCATCGGAAGGAGAGGTTGGCTCACCAGTTTCTGATCTGTAACAGCCTGCAGGAAGACATAAATTAAAGAATTCCAAGTATGTGATGCTGCAGCGTGCTGTCAAGGACAGTTATGTATAATTTCCATGTTTTTCCAGCTTTGAAATTCCAAATGATGGAATGTAACAAAGGCCATAGCTTTTTGATTCGTTGCAAAATAGTAACAGCAAGTATGAGCACTGTTGGTAAAAACACAAGAAGATATTTTAGGCTATGGCCTAATCTGTGTAGCAATGTAACAAACAATATCTTTTCCTTTTAGTGAAATGAAACAAACAAACAAAAAAACCAAAAACAAACAAACAAACAAATTTTCTAGTAAGTGAGAAGAAATCCTAAACAGCTGTGCCTGTGCCTGGCATATTCTTCATCAAATGCTACGTTTCTGAAAATACTAGAAGATGAATATTGAACATGCTCTGCCCTTTGCCTTGACAGATGTCTTGTCTGGGATTAAATTAATTACTGAATGTCTTTTCTGTCTGGCAGTTGGGAATTTTAGGCTTCAGAGGTAAATAGGTTGTGAAGCAATCCAGTAATAGGCTTATAAGGCTGAGAGGCAACTGAGCTGAAAAGCGAAAAATCAAGAGGCCGGACCATTAATACCTCCTTGAAAAGTTAATTCATGACAACAGGCTGGAACCTAAATAGCAGCTCAGCAGAGCCACCATGTTATATCAGGTCAAAATTCAGCACCGTACATTCCGATATGCAGTACTTACAGCGTTGAAAGTTTTGTGTTAAATATTTGCAGTTGAATAAGTTGTTAATAGAAGCATGAGACAATCCTTGCAGGCTTTCTGGAATTATCCAAAGAGGATCAGAGAATGGCTTGGGTTGGAAGGGACCTCAAGGATCATCAAGCTCCAACTCCCCCACTGTAGGCAGGGCTACCAACCTCTATGTTTAATGCTAGACCAGGCAGCCCAGGGCCCCATCCAACCTGACCTTCAAGACCTCCGGGGAGGGGAGGAAGGGATAACAGTCCTCAAAATGCCCCACCAAAGCATTTCACAGAAACCTGTCAAGTACGGGGACCCATCTGTGAAAGTGGCTGCTGGTAATGATTTCTTTTCTTTTGTTTTTCCTGTTGTTTCTCTATGCTATAATTTAATTTCCCAAGGGTTGGAATGCAATTGTTTAATTAAAATTTTTCATTTTAATAGGTTGGTTGCTATGTATAGCTAATTATCAGGAGCTTGTATGCAGGTGTATATTGAGACATTTTTATGACAAATTCTTTGGAAAATTCTAGGATTGTTACTAAAAAAAAAACAACAAAAAACCATTAACAGCTGGGAAAGAGTAATAATTTTAGGATATTAAAACTTTACTGCCTTCAAAATATTCAGGTTATTTTTGTGTTTTTAAAGTGTATACCTGTCTACAAGCATGTAAGGAGGAAGGTGCATGGAAGTCTGGCTATCAAATAGGCGCTGCTAAGCTGTGCAGTAGTGTGAAATGAACCCAATCTGGACTTTCAATATAAATGCAGTGACATATGAGCCATTCAATTTTTTTTCCCTGTGGTCCAAGTTAGAAGCAGCATATGTTATTATCTATGGAGGGTGCATATCTCAGGCTGGCTGCCTTTCTATTCCCTGCTTGCCAAGGTGTGTTCCTTTGCCACGTGCAAATCAACTGCAACGAAAAACCTTCTGACAACACTGAGACTGCTGTGATCAGTTGTGAGACTGGCAGAAGCAGCGATGGATGGAGCTATTCACATAAGTGGATTTAGGATGCCCTCAGCTCCAAGATGCTCTGCTGGTTTTAGCAGGACCGAAGTGATGTGTTGACAAATAGTCCTGCTACATTGTCAGTTCCTAAATTGTTTCTAGGAGGACTGCAGGAATTCAGAGGGATTGACTTAGAATGGCAATTTGAGCTCTGATTTGAGCATGGTAGGGATGTGGAAGGGAAGAAGGGAGGAAAGGGCTCTTGCAGGAGGTACTGCCCTTCGAGGAACAGGTGATGAAATAGCTCATAACTCACTTCATTGACAGACTCTAACTATGGCCTGGTATTAAATGGGAAATTGGAGTGTCCAAAAGCTTTGAAAACAAAATCGTGCCAAATAGAAGAAAGATTAATTTTATTAAGAGGTTTTTAGAGAAAGAAATAAAAAACCCTGACGTATTTATATGGTTTTGCTCCAAATTTATCAGTACACAATTACTTCAGAAATTTATAAAAGTCATTCTTCCTACTTTCTTAACTGTCGGTTGTATCTTCTCAACCATCTTTTTTTTTTTTTTGTCTTTGAGGCATCATGTCTTAATTAAAAGTTCACAATTCCTAATTGCTTGCTGACCTTGTAGTAGCTTTTTACCTATAAATTATCACAGATGTCATTCAGATTTGTTTTGCAGCAGAAAGTGGAAATCTTATTACGACTTTTTTCCCCCCAGTACTCATTTCTTCCATTTCAGGCTTATGCATCATTGCAACTCACTGTCCTGTGAGTACATACTGCCTATCATCAGAACTCTTGTACCTTGCATAGGGAACAAGAAAAGACGAAAATTCCACAAAAACACTTGTTTTGCATTAAGACAATTTTATTTTCCACTCTACAGTCCTTCTATTACACTTTTTAAGAATTAATACAAGAAAGTGGTCACTGCAGTTTTATTCCAGTTTAGACAGTATCTTGTAATGTTTTTATATAGTAACTCCATTTTTACTTGGTTGTCTTCCTAGGCAAATTCTTACAATTTTTATCATGTATATGGAAATCACAGATGATAATTCTGGAAAACAGCCTTAAAAAGAGGGAGGAAATCTTTGAATCTTGATTCATAATTGAGTAAGTGTGGACCAGGAGCTATTCCCACAATCATTTGTCTGCTTCTAAGTATCATCTACAATTTCTTTGGAAGTTTCTATTGAAAAAATTATAAAGGGATTTTTTCTTTTATGAGTCTTTGAATCTTGTTGTGTTGTTCTCTACATTAAAACAGCTCAGCAATGTATCTCAGTTCTGTCTTTCTGTCTGTGCTGCTATGGCTGATACCTCAGAGGTCTGCGCTTGTCCTGGCTGCCTTTGATCCTCCTGTACTAAGACTGTAAGCAGACCTGGCAGGGCTTCCAGCAACATGATGGATTTGGTCAAAGCAGTTGTTGAAATCTCATCTTGTTTACATTGCCTTCAAGCTTCTGTTGAGGACAACTGATATTCAGAGGTCAGGCTTTGAGATGCTTCTCTTTTCTCTCCTTGTCTTCTCTGTGGTCTGCCCTGCTTTCAGGCTGTTGCACCTAATGCAGAGCAAAGTTCTGCATATCCCCATAGAGCTGCTCATGCTCCTTGATTTCTTCCCTAAGATGTTGTCAAACTCTTCTGTTGTCACCAAATAAAATCATCAATGTCATGCGAATGGTGCAAATTCAGATGTGTTATGGAGAGGGAAATGAGTAATAGGGACAGAACTGCAGCCACAGAGAGAGCAAAAAACTGTTGTGCTTTTAACCGTATCACCAGAGGGTGGCTTGTGTAAAGTTCTTCCTGCCTGATTTTCTTTGACAGTTTGAGATGGTCATAATGAGAGCAGAAGATGCAACCTCCCATAGTCATACACTTTCTAATGAAGGAAGATAAACCCAAGGTGCATTTCTACACCTATTCAGATTTTGATGCAACTGGAACTGGTTTACTGAAATTAAAAAAAACCTTCCTAAAATTGTCAGGAGGTGCACTTCATTCTCTAACGTTTTCTATTAATCAGTTCAGTAATCACCTACTCCACAAGCACCTATGAAGGACCATCCTCATAAAGTGTCCAACATCTCCTTCCCCACCCCCTCACAGTTCAAGAAAATTAAGCACAACTTGAAACCATACATTTCATTTGGGAGCAGAATGCAACCACAAGCAGATGCACAGAAGTTACACGTGTCAGTCTGCAATACTGTTCTACCTAAATCCTTTC
Source organism: Phasianus colchicus (assembly GCF_987193195.1). Taxonomy (NCBI): domain Eukaryota; kingdom Metazoa; phylum Chordata; class Aves; order Galliformes; family Phasianidae; genus Phasianus; species Phasianus colchicus. Next base: position 19,778,173 of record NC_143445.1, read on the forward strand.
ATGGAATTTGTCTGAAACCACAATTAGAACCCTTTAGGGTTCTGTCTTCATGCCAATTTGAGACTGAGGTGTGTACTGATGAAATTGAGATAGATTTTGTTGTGTTAATTAGAATATCATGTGAACTGTGAGCCATTTTATTTCAGGCAAGCGTCTCCAAGACTGATGAGATGCCTTTTACAGCATTTTGGGTTTTCTGCCTATAGTTTCCAGCCTGCCTTGCTTAGCCCCATGCATGATGTAGTCTCAACAGGTACTGGAGCACAGATAGATTGGCTGAAAACTGTTGGTACACAGAATGATGCACAGAGGACGTAACCCAAGTGAACAGCGGTCCCTTTTAATTTTGTAGCATGAAACATCTTTTCACTTCCATCTCATGATTTCCTCCTTGATTTCTGCTGGCTGGTCTACTTGCTCAGTGAAAGGCAGCATATTGCTTCCTGGCTGAAGCCTGAAGCTCTGTGTCCAGCTGGGTAGCAGGTACTTGCATTCGTGTTGGCCAGCTGGGAGGGATATTCAATTTTGACCAGCTGGCTGCTGTCTCTTAAGAGCAAAGAAATAAGTCAAAGACCTAAGTAACGGCAGCTGGAGGGCCTAGCAAATGGATGACAGGCTGCCTGTGGAAAATGGACTTTTTGGATCTGTTTGGTGTGCCACTAAGAGTCTAACAAAAAGACGTTTTTGCAGGTAAAAAATTTTGTTTTGAATTGTCATGCGTTGATATGGAATACTTTTTTACACTATTTTGACATTTTAACTGAAATAGGAATCTATTTATGTTGACATACAACAGGATTGCATGTTATATGTTACTTTAAAAGGCATTAAGGAAAATACCACTTTGTACTGATTGAAGTACTGTTCTTTTCTATATAAGAACATCTCCATGTGTAGCAATATGATCAACGCAGTGATCCTACTTTTCAGTTAATCAGATAAGTCAGATGTGAATAGCCAAGCTGTATGTCTGTGGAGGATGTTTTACCCACAAGGCAAAATATATGAAATATACACTCTAAGAATTGGTTTTAGTCTGCTCGAAGTACTGTTTCCATGTACAATTTAATAGAGACTTGTGTATTGGTCTGACAGCCACATGCTTCAGTTCCCATACTTATTAAAAATGAATACTTATTCCAAAAGATCTGTTGATTGCCAATTGTATTTTCAGCGTTGTCATTCATTCCTTCTGCCAATAACTGCAGGTATTTTGGGGGGTTAGGTCTTTAGTATTAATTTAAAACTGTACAGAACAACAGTACTGAAGGCCTAGTGGCAATGGGCTGTATGCAGATACAGAAGAATCAGTGTGCCTGTTCCTAATTCAAGGGAACTGTTGTGGTTACAGATGCTGAGAGGAGTTAATTTAGATGCACGTAAGCATCTAGTACTGTTTGAGTTAACCAAAATATCCACGCTGGGCTGCATATCTGTTAGCACTTGCAGAAGACCTGCTGCCTTCTGGAATGAGACCTGGTCCCCAGGTGAGGTTGGCAAGGCTCTAGGCATGTGTGCATAGGCAAAGGAATAAAGTCTGTCCTATATCTCGTTGGGTACTTTGACAGCAGACTCAACTTCTAAGGGTCTCCCCTCGTATTTTGTCACTTATCTCCCACTGCTTTTAATCTTCTCTGGATGATCAATATGATTTCTCAAAGAAGTAAGCAGGTTTTAGAGAAACAGATCTATTAGTTTAATGAAATTACTGTGTGGTAGTACAGACTGTGTGTGCTGTTACTGTTGAATTCAGACCTTTTGTCATTGACTTCAAGAGAAAGGAGTTTGTAGCTTGTGTGCAACCCAAACACACACACACATGCAAAGAACACAAAATCTTGTTATCAAGTTGCTTTGTACCTTTTTTTTTTTTTTTTTTTTTTTTCCTCCTGCAATGCTTTTCCCATTTCTATATCCTTCTATAATTTTTCATCATTTTTGCATGTGTCCTTCATTGTCTTAGCAGATAGACTATATCATTCTGGAAGTAAATTTATGGCCCTATGTGATGTACAGAAAATGCAAGCAGCACTCAGATTGCATGGAGTGAGTAGAATTTCAATTGGAGCTGTGGGCAATTTGGCTCTCTTTGAGGGCTCACCTTAATGGTGGGTATTTCCTGATAAGCATTAAGTTTGTCATATCTAAGCTATCCTGGTACAGATGGTCTTTGTTCTCTCCGTTGCCTGATGGGAGGATGGAGAGTGAACTGTTGCAGTTGGGGGAAGAGCAGTGACCTGCTTGTTGATGCTGCTGTGCTCATTTCAATGGCTGTGCACACTGTGTGTTGCACTGCTGTTTTCAGGAGGTAGGAAACTGTCGATGCTGTGAGGATGCAGACAGTCTCAGCCTTGAAACAGAAAGGTCCTTGTGCAGATGGAATGTGGAGTGTGCTTCCTACACAGTCTACAGAACTAGACGTTTTAGAATAGAAAGGAAAAAAATAAGAGAATTGAGCAATACACTTTACTGGGGGGATAAAATAGGTGGAACATGGATCAGACAGGTGTATTGCACTGGTAAATCAGGCAGATAAATGCAGATTTCCCTGTATGTAAATTAGTGAGCAATATCTTCTATCAATTTCAAGCTTTTATTGGATAGCTAAGACTATAAACTAGTATTAATTTATAACAACTGTCAATTGTTATAATAGAATTTTGTCTCTTGCATCTTCACTGATCAGTAGCAATTTATTATCCACTTAATTGCATAAAAAAATTCTCTTTAGTGTTATGTTAACCTCTGAAGCAGGCTCTTCCTTTTGATCCTGACGTGGGGAATTTTCACTTTCTTCTCCTGCCTGGAAGCTGGACCATACCTAATGACTCACTTGTCTTTAATGAATCCCACTTGAACAAAAGAGAATTCAACTCAGAGGACCATGCAATGATGATTCACAATTGAAATTCAAAATCGTCAAGTCATTTAATGGTATCAAACTGAAATGCATTCATATCTTTTTGCCTTAAAACACTTTCGCTGTGAATAATTGCATTCCTGCAGCTCTGCTCTTGTTTAACTACGCAATTGTCAGGGCAGAAGTCCCTTGAGGAAAACTTGCTGCCTAGCTCTGTGTTCTAGAATCTAATTTAACGTTACCAAGAGCTTGTTGGAAGGTTCATAAGGAAGAAACAAAAAATAAGAAGGTTTTGAATGAAGAAGAACCTAGAGACAATAACAGGGATGTTTTCTTCCTGGGAAATGAAGCCATGTGGGCAGAGGTCACTTTGTACTCAGTCCTGGAAGCTGAAAGATTGAGGGAAGCAGCAAGAGGTGCTTGAAAACTAAAATGGAAGCATTCCTGAAAATTCTGTTGCTTTTTCTTTCGAGAATCTCTCCCAAATTCTTTTCCTAGGATTTCTGTGCTCTGATTTATCTCTGGTGCAAGGTTTGGGTCTGTAGATTCTTCTCTCTTTAAGTAATGTTTTTGTAGAATCCAGAATTGTAGAAGCAATTTCAGTATGGGACTAGAAATGCCGATTTTCTAAGATGGAAATTGAACCCAACAGCTATATATGTGAAAACACTGCTGCAACTGTGGTTAGTTTTCTCATTTAGCAAAAGCTGGAACTGGGAAGGGTGGCTGCGTGCCCGCTCATAAATGCGGAGATATCAAAGAAATAAAAGCTAGCCCTGGAGCAGAGGAGGATGTAGAAGTATGGCAGCAGGCAGGTTGGGTGTTAGGGTAGCAACAGTGCAGAGAGTCTGGTCCCATTGGGGGTGTTTCTTAATGTGTAAGATGGGAAATGACTCCCTGCGGAGTGGGAGGGGGATTTTGGTGTACAGTGTGCTCCTGTGAGCAAATCAAGGTCAGTTCGTTGCAACATCAACCTGCCAGCATTTCCCAATTGTATAGTTTATGTTACAGCAAAAATAAATGAGCAAAATGGAACATTTGAGTCTTCTACCTGCCCCTAATGCTTTTAGCTGACAGCTGATTCAGTACAGGCTGAAATGGCTTGCTTCTGTCTCCAGATACTCATATAACTGCCTTTCAACATACATTATCACGAAAAAGAACTTATTCATTCGGTTGATTGGTATGAAAAGATGTCTGTGGGTAAGGGCCTCTGTATTGAGAATGAGGGCTCTTGTCTCGGCACAATTCGTTTTAAAGTTCTGTTCAAAGTGAACATTTACTTTAGAAATAGACATGGCGTACTTTTCTTTCATAACTATAGAAAGTATGCGTATATCTAATGAAATATGAAAGGTCCTATATCTTATTCATGAACACTGAAAGTTGCTCAGCAGCAGTCTTCAAATACACCTCTGCAAGTATCTAACTCTACAATTTATGTGACAAGTAATGACATGCTAACATCTTTGAAAGTTAAGTATTTGTGTTAATTTTTAAAGAGAGACATTTCAAGTGACAGACTGAATGAATATGCTCCGGAAAGCCACCTATCTTCTGTTGACGAAAGAGAAGTATGGAAGCTCTGTGAAATATTTAACTATGTAACTTATAATTTAGTTCCTATGCTCTACCTCTTTAAATGTATTGGACTCTGATGTTTGATGAAAGCAGATGTCACTCTTTGAACAGAATCTGTGGCATGCTGCAGAAGAGGCTGTCTGTAATAGCAGCCTGTGCTGTCTGTAGAGACTTGACTTTTGTTTGTTTTCTTTTTCTAACGCTTTTCTATCACTGGAAAGGCACTTGGCCTGAAAAGAACTGATTTTTTTTTCCAGCGTACATTCAAATTCATGAAATTGATAATAATGTGTTTGATGAAAATCAGGACCATGAGGTACCATGCCCATTCGTGGGTAAAAAAATATTCAGGAAAGAAGCAAACAAGTACAGTTAGAAAAATGAAAGGAGCTTCAATGGACACCCGCCTCAGTTTAAGTGCTGTGGTTCAATGTATAACTCTTTTGGACTGTAAAGGAAAGTTTGAAATACCAATCATGTTCTTAGTAGAGTCATCTGGGCTCATACCTGGTCTGGATACCACTTTCTTCATGGCAGCTGGGAGAATGTGTGTCTGATGAGGCTAGACTGATATAATTTGGAAATTAGCAGAAAATAAAATGCATATGTGGGGAGTCTTGATGTTTGGGCTTCTTTTCATTTTGAGGGACATTTCCTGATTCTCATCTGTTAGAGGTTTTATCCATTGCCTTGTGCCAAGTGAATTCAGCAGCGCTCATCACTCGCTACGTGCAAGGGCTGAGCTCTCAGTGTGTACCAACTCATCATGGTTGGGTGATCTGCACATACAGCGTTGACTTCTACCGCATTTATTTCATGTAGCTGTTGAATTATGCCGGTAACAAATCCAGTTTTCACAGTTACTGGTTAAACACAGGTCTTGATTTATATTTTACTACTACCATTATTGTTGGTCTTTGCAGCATGGTGGGGTTTTGTGTAGTGCCTAACAAGATAGAATATAAATATTTATGGGCTTTGTGCTCATTTCAGTCTCTGCTGGTATGTAGTGCAACGTGCTCTCTGCAGTGGGAATCCTCATGGAAAAAACAGAATTGAATAGATGTTTTCAAGATTCTTCTTTTCAAATTTTAATAAAATTCAAACTATAAAGCAAGAATATTTCCTTTAAAACCAACTGATAAGACCTTAGAAAATTCTTCAGAAATAATTGTATGTGCTACTATTCTGATTATTTCATACCTCTTATATTCCAGAGGGCTTATTCATACTTCAATATTTCAAGAAATAGAACATCAGAGTAAGGAGATATAGCAAAAATTCAAACTCCTACAGATAATTTTTCTACCTCCTTTTCAAGTCCCTGCTTGCAAACTGGCAGGTGCCACCCAGGGACAATTTCTGTAGCATCTCTAACGTCATCCAGATACATGGCACAGGAAAAGTCACAGGAGAAAGCACTCCGTGAACATAAAAACTTGCACAGATTTTTTTTTTTTGAAATACAGTAACCTTGGGAGCACATTGCTCTTGAAGATGTAATGGAGAATGTGATTTTCAAACTGACCTTTTATCTGCTTCAGTGCTTTGAGTGAGTTTGTTAACCTAATTTGATTTCTGTGCTCATCAGTAGCCATAAGCTTGATTCTGAACAACGTGTGATCTTGCTCTATAAACACTAAGGCAGTGTCAAGTAATTTTCTGCTTTAATTTGAAAATATAAGTTTTTAATCTGAAGCCTGGTGTTAAGCGATAAACACCAGATGCATCAATATCACGCTAAAGATGGGCATGCATGTTGCAATAATTCTGGTTTTATATAATACCAATGTATTAAAAGCTGATTGAAGGATGACACTGTATAAAATTTGTCTGAATCTCTACTTTGTCTTTCCCTTCTAGCCAGCGGTTTTCATTACTTGACACATTAGACTGTTCTACCCAATTTCACATTTGACTTCACTGTTAGTCTTTTCTCAAATATTAATATCAAATCAATATTTTTAGTTATCCAAGGAGACAGTCATCCATCTGTTATAGACCACAACTAATCAAAGTGATAGGATTTGTGCAGCAGTTCTTGATAAAACAAAACTAAGTTTTGGGACTTTCCAAGTAAAGAAAGTAGTGTCCCTTCATACCTCGTTCTTCATGAGCAGTCTGTATTCCCACATACCTAAATACAGCTGCTGTGTTTGAATGCAAATCACTTCTCTTAACGAAATACTAACTGAAATGTGAACACATCCTAATGCTTGGTCTCCTGAGGACACGTTGGTGTTAAGTTTATTGATGCCTTCCTTTAAGAGCCTTACATGAAAAGTTCCTTACCTGATGGGCTTTCTCAGGACATACCCACCAAGTTAGACTTGGTATGAGACACAGCACAAGATGAGAAGATTCACCTGTGTTTAGAAGCCTCATTACTAAACAGTCTACATCCACATGCATGATATTTATGACGTTAACTTGTGGGGTTTTTTTTAAATGTTTATTGTTAACATATGAATTCTTTGTAAGAAGGCCATTACTAAAAATAATAAGATGGTAAATTGGAGGTATTCAGGATCCATTCAAGTTGGTAATTCAGGAAAATCCACTGATGTTTTCCTTATAATAATAATAATAATAAACTAATAATTATTTTCTTTTGTGTAATTAATTTTATAACTAATATAAATTTCTATACCTAGGGAGTTACTAAAGTCAAAATAAAACATAATTTGTTACTTACAGAAAAGCTGTCTATAGCTTTGCTTTACATTGTAAAGAAGCTACTCAGTGCTGGGTCGGATTTCAATAAAGTATGAAGCTGCAATTGTCTGTGAGTAGCTGATATATCAATTTAAATATATTTGGCCATTAATTAAGATTCCTTTTTGCATGCAAATAGGTTTCTCTCCAGGGGATTAATTACAGAATAAATTTCAAGCTAATCTATCTTTGCTGTCCAATGTAATATTAAGCTATAAAACTTACTTTCGAAATGAAGCTGCTCACCATTTAATGAATGGCTATTGAAATATTTTTTTGAACAATGGTGCATTTAAAACAAAATGTAGAATAGCCTGCAACATATATTCTCAAGTGTGCCTATGCAATGCAATGGCTTAGATGTTCTAGATTGATGACTGAAGCTCCTTAGCCTTGACAATCTGTGTTCTCTGTGAGGGGAAAAAAAAAAGACCTAATAGTGCACCAGGGAGAGTCTATTTTTTTTATCTGTTTGGTTATGTACACCATTAAGGCCTGGAGCTAAGAGCCCCACATTGCTAATGGTGGCTAATGCTACGTAACTGGAGATGATGCAACTGGAGAAGATGGTACAGGTGCCCACTGATGTAAGCTCTCTCAAACCAAAGCCTTGGAACTCCCTGGCATCAGCAACTATTGCTGTGTTCAACAGTAAGTACATGCAAATGACAAGGACAGTGTGAAGAAGTGTTTGCTCTAGACAGGAAAAAAAAAATGTAGAATTTAGTGTAATTACAGACTCTTTTGTAGATATGTTTTAGATATCATTGATCTTGTTTGAAAACCCTTCTTTTTGATTTATTTTCTTCTATAAGCATTGACCCTTTTGGCAAATTTGTTAATTGGAATGACTTTTCATCTGACCCTACTTTTTAAGTCTATTTTACCTGCATTTTTATCCCCAGGAGAGGTTAAGTAGTGGTGGTCTGAATCACATTTTCTTTATTTCCCACTTCACTTTGCTCTGGCACGTTTTCTCTGTAAGTTCAGTTACTGTTGTTGTAGCTCCTATTTCTGCTACTTCTGTGGGAGAATTTATCATTGCTGATCTCATTTAATCTGTGCAACAGAACAAAATCTGCTCTTACGTTTTCATCTGAATAGCTTTCCAGATTTCAGTAAGGCCATGTCCTGGGCCTCTGTCATAACCGTTTCTAGGCCAACATGAGTAATGAAAAGATTTGTAGGTAAATGCTTCGCTAAAATGAACTGCAGCACAGCCTGTGGCAGTTCAGGGCATGCAGGCTTTTGTGACAAGCATCTTTTATGTGGTTGCTGGTGGAGCTGCTGTTTTTCACAATTGGTGTCATTTATTAATATAAAAAAGTAAATGCTAGATGTATGTAATGCTTGGTTTACTTTAGCTTTGTTGGATGCCGCTGTGAATTTGAAAGCCTCACGGATAAGAAGTATAGAAAGGCATTCTTTCAGGAGTGAAAATGTTTGGGATTTGTTTCTCCTTCCTTTAGGGGAGTCCTCTCAGTCATCTGCTCAAAAGTAAAAACACAGTTCAGATCCTGCATTTATTTATGCTGGGGGGCAAATCTATTTCAAGTCTCGTCCATAGCAAAAATGAAGGGACCAGCATCTGCTCTGCGCTCATCTCAAGACAATGTGTTCCAAGCACCTCAAGGTACAAGTGAAACCAAACAGAAAATAAAATCTACGCCTTTCTAGCCTTGAAGACCACCAGGTCTCACCGGAGATGGCAATAAAGGTGGGCCTTTTGTTATTTATCAAGAGAAGATTAAACGATGTGAGAACAGAGCAGGGGATGGTGCCCTGGTCAGAGAAAAACAGATTTTAAGGGGTGTTTTGGAGTGTTCTAATCTCAGGAGAACATACAAGAGCATCTAAAATGTGGCTTAACATTTTGTTTGTGCTGTGAAACAGAATTTGGTGCTATCTCAAGTATGGATACATCTGATCAAATATATATATTTGCCTGTAGGGGATGTGAACAGAGATCACAGTTTGGCTGCTGGTCACTGGGTGTAAAGCAGAGCGAAAGCTCATTTCGGGCTTGGCAGACACAGGAGGAATATGCAACTGCAATACAGCATTGAAGTGAATGTGACAGCCTTCTGAAATCTCTTGATCAGCTCTTGAGTTTATGGCTACTGAGCGGGGTTGAAAAATGTATACTCGCAGCCTCTGCAAAAAGACCTTTCCATCCAGTTTTCAAAGACTGAAATGTTAAAGAGGTGAGAGAAGAGGATGAGAAACATATCTGTTAGAAGTGTGGCTTTTGTCTCTGCTTTGTGACACTCATGCATGTGCTTTCCTTCAGCAGCTTGAAAAATTTATTTTCTCTTCTCCTTTCATGTAAATGTTAGGCTGGTTTTTGTCAGGTCTGCAGGAAGAAGGGATGATGCAGATTCTAGCTGGCAAACAGCTTGAATGCTGCTGAGCAGAGGAATCCAGCAGAGAGGAGAGGGGAGCTAACCAGAGCTCAGAGCTGGTACATGGCATCCTGCGTTTAGAAATACAACAGATTAGGTTAGTAAATATGTATAAAATAAAAATTAAAAATTAAAACCAGTAGTGGACATGTTTGAAAAAGAACATGAACTCTTTCTGGACGTTGGCTGCTCTCTTGGGAACTACTGTCTCTGTATGATTTAATATGAAGCTCTATTGTGTTTTTGGTAAACGTTCATTTGTCTATCTCCAAAACTATGAAAACTACATCCTAGTGCATAACTGGATAGTCTAAATAAGGCTAAAGATTTAATAGAAAGTGCCATTTTTAAACACAGTCCTTTCTGTTACATATTGTAGCAAAAATTCTGACAAAATAAATTGTGTATGAGAGTTTTGGCTGTTATTATACGTCCTGAATACATTTTTGTATTGAGAGAGATTGTTTGTTCTCTGGATGACAGCCTTCTAGAAGAAATGAGTTAGATGGGTGCAGACAGATCATTGCTTGTAGAATAAATTTGCATTTATAGCGCTTTAATTTACAAGTTTCATATTAAGTTCTGAAATTTAGATGTTCCATGCACAAGATAGACTACACGTCATAAATGCTTTGGTGTATCTTTTTGTATTATGCTATTTGTACTCTGACATAAGAAAAAGCCCTGGTTTGATGTAATGCCATCATTTTGTACTTAGTAGCTGCATCTCTGCATTCAAATCACACAAGTATTATTTGTCTTTTATGGCCTGCTTCTAATAAAGAAAACTGACAGAGAAGTTACTGTGTATCCAAATGCAAAAATAGCTAGGAAACTTGTGCATGGAACCACCACCAATGGAAACTTAGCCAAATTAATGACATATTGACTAACTGGTGCAGTTCAATAAGAATAGCCATGTCTGAATTTGTCCTTGATTTTCAAGGTCAATTCTGAAGAAAAAAAGAGGTTTTTGGTAAAGACCTAGGCATGACTGGAAAGAATGACATTATCTTATTCTCACTGCCTTGAAAGCAGTGAAATAGAAATAATTTCCTGTTTCAGGCACAGTGAGAGACCCTGTTGAGTTCTTGTATCCCCAAAATCTCAGAATGGGAATCATAACACTAAAATAGCAAACACACTTGGCAGTAGTTTTTTCCTGAGTTTTTATTGTTGTTGCTGTTCTCTGCATATCTATATTTCATCAATTTTAAAAAAGAAAAGGCTCTTTGATTTTCCACTTTGCATCAGAACAACCACTGTCATTAATGATGTATCAGAAGGTGACAAGATTTTCCTTGCAGTTTTTAGACTTGGAGAATAATGGATTTTTCATGAAACAATACCAAAAGCTACTGGAAGGAAAGAATTAAAAGAAAAAAAAAAAAAAGACGAGAGAGAATTTCTCCTGTGAATTTATGTCCTTTTGATTTATCTGAAAGAAAAAAGAGTCCTCGTGACAGGAGTGTAAAGGACTTTGAGTGACTCCTGAGTTAACCTCAGGGTATTATGAGTTTTCCAGTAGCAGTTATATGGGATGGAACAGAAGAACTTGTTGACTGGTCAAGATAATCTTCTGCCTTTTCTTTTAATAATTGCTGGTCTTTGCAATTATTACTTTCTCCTTGCAGTTTTTATCAATATGTGCAAGATTCAATTACTCTCTGGAAGAAATTATGCTGTAATATTTTCTGGCTTGAGTATCCTGGAGATACTCATACAATAAGTAATTGAACAAGGCACTTGTAGGACTCACCAAAGCATCTGTGCAGACCATGTACCTAGCTTCTGCAGTTTAATAACTTCACATACTCAGCTGATGAGTAATAATGTTTCTTTTAACCATCCCTAAACGTGCATACAACTGATAGGTTCCAGGCTATTTACTCCTGTAAGGAATTTATTGCTTTGTAATTTTAAACTTGCTTCTTAACCTCCTATGTGATGGAATTCAGCACTGCCTTTTTGTTTCTGCATTAATTGGTATGTGTTGTCTCATCTTGGGGCAGACTGTAGCACAAGAATATTTTCTGGATACAAATACCATTTCCCACCTCCTTCATTTACTTTTAGTGGCATGAATCCAGCCTGTGTATGGTTATCAGTATGTGCTGAGAAACCCCCTACCTTTCTGCCCTTTCTCACTACTTTTCAGAAGACTCATTTCATTATAATAAGGAGAATGACATTTCCACCAGCCTTTCCAAACAGATGCCCTGCAGGGAACCTCAGGACATCTGCTCTTGGGCTCATCAATTTGTGCTGTCTTTTGCCTCCTCTTTGACTACTTGCTCCTCATTTGGTTGGACTCCAGTAGTGTCTTGGACCATGTCATATTTTTGTGACAGCTATGTTGCTGTTGTCTTTCAACTCGTTGGCCAAAGAGCTGTATAAGCCATAAATGAACTAGTGCTCTTGTATCATTTGTAACAATATATTTTGTAGTAGCATCTCGTACATTGATTAGCATGGTTTGATTTAGGAATTAAAGCATCTGGATTCATCATGACCTGCATGTTAAAAATATCAGATCTGACTCATGTCTGAATTCTGGCATTTAGCAAATTAAATCTATGAACCCACAAAGGGAATGACACTGATGATTTTTAGCTCTCTCTCTTCCATCATGACAGCTTTACCAAACATCTGACTTGCTAATCAGGGAAAATAATTTTATTTTATTGACTGAATCTTCTTTACAGCCTCTCTAGGCCTTCCACATAAAATTCACATCTTGCACTGATGCATTTTGAGTACTGACTAAAAACTACAAAAGAAAAAGTTGGTGCAATTTAGGATTAATAGACCTTTGCAGGTGTAAATTGTCTTCTGTTGGTGTATGGCGAGAGCCAAAGAGTTGTTGAATATTGTCCTTATCTCTGAAATACTGCTACTATATTTAAGTACTTACGCTGATGCTGTTGAATGAATTTGGAAATAATGAAACTGCTTTGTACTACATCCTGTTTCCTTCAAAGTATCAGAACTTTGAAGAGAACTAGTTTATTATTCTCTCCTAGCTTTGATTAATTGTTTGAAATCTTCTTCCCTTTTTCTACCCATATGTTAGATGCTTCATGTTGCCTTCCAATGATCCAGATTATTCAGGCATAAGAATTAAATGGAATTATGGTTCAGCTACAAGATTTTTACATTATCCAAAATACGAAAAACAGATTTATAGTAGTTTACTTAAAGCCAAAGATTGTAAATTGTATTGACGTGTTGCGTTTAGGGAAATCTTTTTTCACTACTGTCCATTTGTGTAATGTAAACCAATTCTTTTACTCACCTCTCATGAGACCATGTTCCATTCAGGGAAATACATTAAAGCTTAAATTATTCAGTGTACTTTGCTTTTAATGTTCTGAAATCAAATTCAAATATAGCAAATAAATCCCTTCTTATGTATTAAGAATGAAAAAAATACAAGTATTTGCCAACAGAAATTATGCAGTCTAGATTTTTGTTTGGTTAGTTTTTACTTTTCAAAGCAAAGCAGGATTTTCAATGGACTTTTTTTTTTTAATTTTTAACTGCATCATGTCTTGGTTTAAGCCTGAGTTCAGAAAGTTTTGTTACTGAAAGTGATGTGAGTTCTTTTTCTCCTATCCTTTTGCAATGTGCGTTGATACTTGTTGATGATGGAAGAGTGATATAAGTTTTCTGGTGCATCTTTTACTGCAGACTCAGCAACAGTGTCCTAAAATAATAGAAAAAAATCAAAGGAAGCTATTTGACATAGTATAGTTATTTCTTTGAATAAAAAGCTCACTGCATGGTAAAGACTTCTGCTTTCTTTACAGTAGAGCTATTTTACAATTTGCACTCTCTGTGAAAATGTAAAACTGGTCTTTCTATGCTGATTAACTGCATATGAGTAATCAAGCCTCTGTTTTTGCATTACCCAGTTGGTGTCTGAGTTCACCATAAGAATTGTGTTATTGTAAATTGAAGGCTACTTCCAAGAAAATACAAACAATTCCTGACTTGGGGGAAAGTATTTTGAGTGAAGATTATGGTTATTTGCTACTGTTTGTAGAGTTGTGATAACAATTTGAAGTCCAATTGAGCTAGACAATTCACAACATGTTGTCCATGCTGATGTACCTCCTTCCCCTGCAGCTTTTAACTTGTACTGTGATCAAAACTAAGTTTTCCATAGGCTGAATCAAGTAGAAGCTACAACTTGAGCTAAAATTCTTTTCACTAGTATCACATCTGTTGTAGCTTTTTCAACAAATATTTACTGGTTTATGGGAGAATGGGAGAGCACCTGCTCTTATCTGCTATGAAGGATAATGGCCAAAAGGGAGCTTGAGGAGTGACACCAGGCTTGCTGGAATGAGTTGAGATGGTTGGGCTATGAGTTGGATATCAGAGAGATTTGCCTTCTGCTCTTGTTCTAAAGAGATTTCCATAGGAAGCGCTAGCCTTTATGGGAACAGCTCAGAGATAAATACACAGTATTTTATTTTGCACGTTAATCAGCAGAAGATAATTTATGGAGTCTATCTCTGTGGTGGCAAAGCTTCAAAGGGGAGCCATGGCAAGGGAAGAGGGGGTTATTCACATATTGCCTGTAATAAGCCTTTCCAAGCAGATAACTTAGCAAATAACTTTGGGAATTATTGCAGGTGTGTGTATTTCCCAAACAGAGGAACTGGGATTCCCAAAGTGAAGGTGCTGCAGATGAGAGCCTTCTGCGTATTGCAGCCATGTTCCATAATTTGCTGTAACAGCTGTCAGTTCCTTTTTTGCTTTGTTTTTCTTCATTTCCCTTTACTTTCATCTACGTGACACTTGTTGCCCTTGACTTTCAGAAATCGCTGTTTTCCTGTCTAGATTTGACTTACTGTGCAGAGAAGAGGTGACACTACTGACTCGTGTGGTGCCTCTGTTAAATAGATTGTTTGATGTATTTACTTTCATTTACTTGAGCCTCTTACTGTCAGTTTTTTATCCTTCTCTGACCTTCTAAGAGTGTATGCATGGTTTCAAAGCTAATAATGTCTGCTAAAACAGGCAGCTGTTAGAAATCATATGCTATGCTACAAATCACTCTACAGCATGTTTGAATTCAGCTGGAAAATTGAGGAATTACAGTTAACTTTAAACCACCTATTAACTGGTTTCCTATAAGAATAACTAATATGTTGATTTTTGAAGGACTGGGTAGTGATCACCTTGAAAAAGCAACTGGAGGTTGGAAAACAAGATGCATGAAATCCACAGTGATAGCAACAGGAATCTTTTTTTTTTTTTTTTTCTTCCTTAAAGCCTAAAGGAAACATCACATCAAAATACTTAAATTAAGGATTGTCAGGGAGAGCCATCTACTGCAGTCACATGGGAGCTGTAAAAATGTACATGCTGATTTTGAGGAGAAATACATTAGTTTTTAAAACTTTGCAAATCTCAACTGCCTGGTGATCAAGATTGTGTCCTTAGAAGCTGACTTCATACTTAATTCAGTTTATCAAATGGAGAGAGACAAAAAATTACTTTTAAGAAGTCTCTCATCACATGCATGAGGATGCGAAAAATATGTAAATGCAAACTGTCTTTATAATCAAGTCTTTGCACTGTACTGGGATATGGAACTCTGAAAAAGGTATTCCCCTCTGACTTTCCTGTGATGTGGGAGCATGAAAAACAAAATTATCTAGGAGGATATCACTTTGAAGATGCAATAACTCTTTTCTTCGTGGTGATCCAGGCTTGTAGATGTATCTGTGGGTAACTGAGGTGGCGGAAGGGAGCTCTGTCTGCTGCATTCCATGCAAAGTGATAGATTTCATTCTGCTTTGCAGTTCACTTAAAAGTCCTTGGTAGCTTCCTCTGCTCTGTGATTTCTCTAATTTGTGTTTATTATGTTTATGAATATTTATGCGGTGTATAAAATCTGATAAGGAGATTCGAACTGTTAAGGAATAATTCAAGGTTGAGTAGATATAAGACAAGCAGAGGGAATGTTCTCCTTGATAAGTTCGGTTTGAATTTGCCATTGATTGGAAGTTTAAACTGTTACAGTGATTAGTATGCTTCTGGTTCCTTCTTATTATAAAATCCATGGAAATAGATAAGTAAAGTAGTGCTGGCAAATTAAAACAATCACAGCTCTCACCGTGGTCACTAAATCTGGAGCAGAAGATCACCTGGGATGGCAGCCAGTTTTGCATAGACTTCTTTTCTTTAATGCAGCTTATTCTTTGTTTTTCTTCTTTAGCCCCTGTATTGCAGCTAATACAGCTGAGAGAAATGATCCGCTGTTTCCCCTTGTTTTAACTTAGTTAAAAGGTTACTTGAAGAAAAACGTAGCAGAAAGTTTCATGTCTCTTCCTGGATTTGGGCTAAGAACTCATTGTTCTTTGCAGCATTATAAATCCAGAAAAAAAAAATCATGGATTTCCATTCAGTTATGTTACATTAAAGTGCTGCAGAGAAGTCTGGCTCTTTCTCTCAATGTTGGTAGCATCAGACTCATTAAAAGAAAAACAGCAGTAGGAAATTAGAAATTAGAAATGGAGAGTTTGGAGTTAGAAGAGCAGGATCCTGTTAGTATGTAATATAACAATAGTTAACTTTGGTCTGAAGTAAACAATTAAATGAGATAAATACGTTGGGATTGGTTTCATGTTAACAAATGTTGTTGTGATCTCATCTGAGAATGTGGCTTTTAAAGCACTTGTAGCTGTATCTAGAAACTAATACCCTTCAACAAGAATGGGGAAAATGTCTCAGACTTTCTTCTTTCTCATGGGAAGAAATGCATTTCTTACAGCATGCACTACCTCCCCTTTACCACTGGTGTTAAATCCGCTGTATATTCAGTATATGATTCTGCACTTATTTTCTTTTTCATGCAAAGCCGACTTGCAAGACAGCCTTTCTGAAGAAAAGGTGATTTAATCCAGCTACAATTTCACTTCCCATAGATGTTCCTTTTTCTGGCTCTGGACTTAATGGTATTTTTCTTTGCTTTGTATTTATTTATTTATTTATGTGAAGCTCCCAGATTTCTCCTTTGTCAAACAGGCTTTCCAATGAGATTTCTCTGAGCTGCCACCTTTCTCTCTGCATTACTTTCCTAATGATTTCTTTCTTTCTTTTTTTTTTCCCCTATCAATAAATTCTTTATATCCCAAATACCCTCTCAGAACAAAAAGAGATCTGAACCAGAACTCCAGACTTCTTCCTTTGAAGGCTGTGTCAGGAGCAGAGCTTATTCCCTGACCTTTTATAAAGATTTACATTTCTTTATCAGACAGAGCAAATCTTGCAAATTTCAAGTTTCTCTGTCCGTGCCTACAATGCTCATGGTAGAGCCCTTCCAAGACTTGCCTCCTTGCAGAGAACCCTGTTAACCCCTTGCTCTTGTCTTGGGTATATGCAAGGTCTCAGGAATGGGATCCCATTGGTGTGTAGAGGAGGAACATCCTAGACAGGCAGTTTTGGAGCTGACAACTGAAGACTCCTTCTCAGGTGAAAAGTACTCAGTGCATACTCAAAGCACTTGATATATCTCAATCTTTCCCCTTGGGAATATCTTATATGAGATTGCTCCAGAAGTACTGCTAACCACCCTCATGCAGGGTGACATAAGCACTGTATCAGCCTCCAGTAGGAGGGTAATGTATAATAAAAAGCTGTTGGACTGCAGCGTGTCTGTGTATGGAGGGTCCCTTCCAATTCCAGTTCACTCCCTCCGGGTAATTCCTTACCTGTTTCCAGATGGTGCTGACAGATGAGCAAAGAGCCAGGTGTAGGAAAAGCTTCCATAACCCTTCCAGGGATCCCAGGCTTATGGACACACGTAGATTATATCTAAATGCACTGGAGTAGTGATTATAGCACACGAGGTTTGCAGTGCAAGAGGCACGCTAATGCAATAAATGAAGTGTTCTTGGTTCATCAGAGGGAACGTCTGGAATTTTTCTTATAGCCAGACTAAGCTGCTGCTTTAGCCATGACCCACCCAGACCTATCCATGGCTGTTTATGTCTCCAGATTAGAGTTCTGATTAAAACTTTTCCAACATTCCTTCCAAATCACAGAAAAGGAAGCGCGCTGTGGGCTTCTCCTGGATGTAAGGAGGACTCTGCAGCAGCCCCTCACAGTTCAGTAGCTGATCTTGGATGTCTTTTTTCTGAGCTGCCCTCCTGCAGGAGTTGTAGTTTCTAAAGACCTTTTGTGCTGTTCCTAGCAGGAAGCACAAGCAGCTCTTCATTTTGCACAGGAAAGACCAGCGTAACCCAGTTCTGAGAGGGTCAGCTCGGAACCCGTGCTGTCAGCGTGTTGTTTTCCCCCTGCTAATGGACTGTGGTCTGTGGATGGGTTATTATGCTTCCTCCCCATTCAGACTGTGCCACTTAGGCAGGCAGGCTATGTCTTGCAGCAAAGCAATGACCAGAGCACCATGCCTCGAGCTCTTGCTTCTCTAAGTGCTCTTAGGGCAGACACATCTGTCCTCTGGCCTATAGCTGTCTGTCTGCTTAACATCACATCTGTGTCAATTGCATGTGGAGATTATAAAAACATAAATGTGTGTGTGGGGGGGAAATTTGCTCACATGTTGCTTTACTTCGTCCCTCCATGAGTAAGAGAGGCTGACTCTGCTTTCTGCTGAAGAAAATTTATAAAGTACCTTTTTTTTTTCTTTTCTGATTTATGTGGAAGAATAGCAGAGTAGGAATATTTTTTTTTTGTAAGAATTTGAAATATAACATTTCCCAGAAAAGCATACGTATCCCACATTTCCATATATCTTACTTGTTGTCAGAGGAAATGCTTTGACATGCTCCTAGGCATAACTACATACACATCAGTACACTTTATTAACTGACTCCTGACAAGTCATTCCTTTTTTTCACTTGATATGTGAATGCATAAAATCTCCTTCTGATCCACAGTACACAGTGTGTCCTGTCCGTTTCAACACTGTGTATAAAATACAACTGTGTATATCTATGCATATCTATAATGCTACAGTGCTACATGCTGCTCCTGCAGTGCCAAGCACGTGTTAGGAAGTACATTTCATTTGTAGGAGTGTGGCGCTCTTTACTGACTCCTAATTTAAACAGCACTAGCCTGATACATTGTTATGCTTTCTCTTTTTAAGTAGATGCAGCTCTTTCATGATTTATCAATTCATTCATTTGTCTTCAAAGATGATTGGAGAACCTTGTGTAATTTAGCTAAGAATGCTCATAGAATCAGACATAGAATCATAGAATGGCCTGGGTTGAAAAGGAGCACAATGATCATCTAGTTTCAACCCCCCTGCTGTGTGCAAGGTCGCGAACCACCAGACAAGGCTGCCCAGAGCCACATCCAGCCTGGCCTTGAATGCCTCCAGGCCATCCACAACCTCCTTGTGCAGGAGTTTGGAATTGTCATGCTGGGAGTTGTTACTTTGCCCATTGTTCACACAGGTTATGAGCATTTCCTGAGATTGCTCACAACACGTTTTGTTCTTACCTTTGTAGAGGAAGTATTTTGAAGTTCTGCCTCAAGAGAGGAAGTGGAAGAAGGGCTGTAGAGTGCCCAGAGAGCTTGAGCAGAAGGCAGAGGTAGAGTCACACAGGGAACAGAGGTACATTAATGCTGGTTTAAAAAAATAAATAAAATTCTGTGGGGACCTTATTCTGCTATTGGCAGGTGTTTGTTGCTGTAGTCATATAAAAATTTTGGCTACAGGTGCTTTAGGAAGCAATGCTGAGAAGTGTTAGCCAGTGGCCTTGTTGCTGACATCTCAGAGAGGCTGTTAACCGCAGATGCTGAGACCCTCCAGTGTCCACTTGTCACTCCAGCAAGATTCAATACTGCGGTGTTACAAAAGGTTTTTTTTTTTACTGCACGTGCTTTAAAGCATGTTGGCACCTCTCAGCGTTCTGGCCTTGAGTGGAAGTTGGAGCAGAGATTATTGCAACGTGTATTGGAGCGCTAGCGATGCTCCATCCTGAGTGCTCCTGTTAAGCACCACTCCATTTTCTCTGTTTCAAGCTGATGGGCACTGTCAGTTGATGGTGTTTTTTGCTCTTTCGAAGGATAGATTTGTGGTTTTTAGTGTTTTGTTTTGTTTTGTTTTCCTTGCTCTTCCATTTTTTTTCTGTGTGCCAACTATTTGAGCATCAAGTTTTTCTAGGCGGGGAACTGTGTGCTGACCATGTGAAAGTAACCATGGCCTGAAAACTACAAAGGCCAGGCTGTTTACAGTCAGAGCAAAGCATCCCCTGAGCATAGTGGGGATAGGGGAGAGAGCTGATCGGAAATAACATGATAGTTTGTTCAATGTAATAACGACAAATGAGAGATGAGAAGATGCAGCTGGTAAGCGGATCTAAATCTTAAGAGATATTGATGCCAGTGGGTAGGACGGCCCATGACACTAATTTATCAGTGGTTGCCACTGATGTGTATATACCATGTATTTATGGCCACTGTGTGTGAGAGCTATGGTCCCCAGTACAGCAGCTCCACGGGTGTGAGAATTATGCTTCCAGAAGAAGATGCTGCCATGCAGGAGTGTGAAAAATTACTCAATGGGATTGAGGACAGCCCAGCTGCTTTTATCTGGCTTTAGTGTTATTGCTGAAGAGAGGTGGTTGTTTTTTTTTTTTCTTCTTTGTTTAATTCTTAACAGCACATTTGATTCAGCAGCAGGCTTTAGATGTATTCGCTATGGTGTTTTGCGATTGCATTTTGTTTTCATCTTGATTACTGCGTGCCCCTTGGGCTGCTTTTGTATCTTGTTGCTTCCAGCCCTGCCACTGTTGTAGATTGAAAAGTTTCTTTTTTATCTATCCCTTGTTTATAGAAAGAGTAGTAATGCGGGGAAATACTAATGATAAGAATTTGATGAAAGGACAGTGCTGCCTTACCACCCTGCTTTCCCTATGTGTAGCACTGTTACCCTCTAGGGAAAGAGGTTTTCTTTTTTTTTTTTTTTTTTTTTTTTTTTGTGATGGTTTGTTCAGTTAAGAAAAGGTAAGCCTGGGACTCAGATCCTGTTCCCTGTTTGCTCACAGATTTGCTTTTGATTTTCAGCTGAACATCTGGGCTGAGTCAATCAAAGTAAGACACAGAATCCTCTGGGGAGCATGGCCTTAGTATGATATTCCTCAGTTCTCTGTTCTTTAAAAGGAATAGCAATATTACCCCATTTCAAAGCAGCGTTGTAAGAATAGATGCATGGAGAGATTTGAGATGCTCAGATACCATGGCAGAGAGAGCCATGCAGGAGAGCAAGATGGGCTTTTAGATGTTTGTCTCAGCTTATGTCTTGCAACAGATTCCTGATAATTAAGTTTTCTATTCTGCTGTTTTTGATAGGGTTATTATTCTCTTTGTTAAAAGACACATCATTGTCATGCCTTCTTTCCTTTTTCCTTCCGATTGTCCTGTAATGATTTCCCAATATGTTGTGTCCTGTGTTGAAATCTGCTAGGGAATTGTTTGGAGTTATTCATATTTATTTACCTATAGGTAAATTGCTCTTACTCTGGTGACATGGTCGACGTTGACTCTTTGATCCTTCAACACCTTATGATATTTTGGGGTACCTAGATTATATTTAGTAAAATCAGCAAGTTAAGTTTCAGATTTCTATCAGGAGCTGCTTTTCTGCTCCTGTTATCTCCTAGGTTGCTCTTTTGCTGGAATTCTCTACTATGACGATCATTTAGTTGTTTCTCCCTAGTTCGTTAAATATCCTATTCTCATGTAAAATACTTTGAAAAGGCTTTTGTTATACTAGAATTAGATGGGCCATGCTGGACCAGGAGAGGTCCAGCACATTGACACCACTGCCTCAATGGGGAAGGCACAGCTCAGTCACTGCTGGGAGAAGATAGGAGCTCAAGTAAACCTAAAGCTGTTAGACTCCATTGAAAACTGAAAGATCTGAGGGGGAAGATGAAGTGAATAGAAGAATTACTCCTGTTCTTATCTTGTTGCTGGTGTACACTTAGGAAAATCTGAATTATGCCTATTTGCAGTGTGTGGATGGATCTTCAAAACATCCAATGGGAAATATGACCAATGCTTGTTATAGTTCTCACCAAATTTGATCTACCACAAGATTTCTGTTCTTTGCTACCAGTGGCAATAATATGATATCCACTGCTTGAGTTTAGCATCATAAACTTCTAGCTTGTCTTCTTTCTCTCTAAGTCTAGTATCTTCATTTTCAGGAGTATGAAAACAGTGCTTTGTTGCTCCAAACACTCTGTGGTGGGCCAAGCAACAAACCTGGAAGTCGTTATTGTCTCTCTGAGTGGAAAATATAATGCCATTTTGTTTTCCTTCATGCATATTACAGCAGAAATACCTCCCTCACAAATCTGTAGGGGGAACACACGAGCAGTTATATAGCCTCGAAAATGCAAAACAAAATAATACGTATTAGAATTATATGTCATATTTGTAGATGACTTTTCCTTTGTTCGTAGATGACAACCCTTTCCAAATATTGTCTTTAGGTTACATCCTGTTCCCAGTTCAATATACCATGTCTGTGAATTGCGCTTTATATTTCCTTCTACTTCATTTACTGCTGCAGGCAATGAGATTGGTGTGTTTTCTGATTTTTTTAAATTAACTCTGCAATATATTGGCCTTCTTCAGGTTCTTTTTCTGACAATATGATATTTGTCCTTACATTTCTAGAGTGTCCCAAATTGCTCATAGAGCCACACTGATATTTTGCTTTCTGTTCTGTTCGGTATCTATATGCTTCTTTAGGGCACTATTATTCATGCTCACAGGTTTTAGTGTTACATTTTTGCTGACAACTCCCAAATCTATTTTTCAGTACCTACTGACCCAGTGCTGGCTCTCCCTTTGCTGCGTGACTGTCTTTATGACGTTCCAGTTTGGAATAGATGTCATCAAACTTGTTGAATATAGGAAAGAAAGAACTGTAGTTCAGTTCAGAACTGTCTCAGTAACAATCTCTGTATTTCTTATTTGTTGACAATTTTGATAAATGCTTACAAAGTCTGACTTGTTTTACTGTAAGACACATAACCAACATGAATATATGATTATAATTAGTACTGTTTTATCATGGAGTTCTTAATAGCAATTAAGTGTTACAATCGATGGAGCCTAACAATGCGTTGGAAAATAATACCTAAATTACTCAGCAAGTGCACAAGATTTCAGGCTGTAATTCTAGCTTTCGTATCTCACCTGGGAGGAAGGAAAGGGAAGAGGGAAAGGGATCCTGTACAGCTACTGTGGTCTGTAGGTGCTAGAATGCTACCTAGATGACTTAATAACTTTATATTCAAGTGAAACTGGACTATATGCATGCAAGCTCAATGAAAGATGTAATTCATTAATCACTCACTCACTAGACATAGCTTGCAGGAAAAAAATATGTCAAAATTTCCGTATCAAGGACTGCAGTGCACAGAATATAGTGTACACAATATAGTGAGCAGGCTGGTGCTTACTATGGAATGCTGGGTCTTATGATCTTAGTCTTCTTTATTGTGGAGTTTTGGATGAGGTATGTAAGAGGCTGTCACTTTTGTGCTCAATAGAAGAGTATCCTTAGTCTGTTGAGAATCTCAGCTCAATGTAAGAACTTCAACAGTAATATCCAGGAAACCTTTCTGGACACATAAATTAAACACCCGAAGTTTTATGCATCACAGGAGAGGTGGTGTCTGCAGAGTCCAGAAGAAATGCATGCAAAAGCAGGAGCTGCAAGAGAAAACGTCTGACCTTCAATTAGAGAAAGTCACAGCTTAGTGATATGGAAATCCACTGATTTATATCTTATCAAATGCTGCCCAATATGTTTAACATGCATAACTGTAAAGTGTCTCAAAAGATTGCCTGGAGCAAACAGGTCACCAGGGTTTGATGTTTTAGGTGAAGACAAGGTTCTGGACTTCTATGCACAGTCATTTAGAGAAACTGGAAACAGTGGCATGAATGCCACTTTTAAAAAAAACTACTTTAGCTTAAAAAAAAAAAAAAATCCACTATTTTAGTTATAATGCCGAGGTGATTAAAACTCAGTTCTACTTTATGATTTCCTGTGTGGTTAAATCCTGATAACGGTCTTCTTTACATTTTCAGCTTTGCTTCGGTCTTTACCCTTATCTTCTCTTCTACTGATCTGTCTCCTGTATCTCTGAAGGCTGTATTGTTCGTGGAAAAGCACAATTCCTTATCACATCACACTTCTATTGAGAGATCTCTCTGCTGACTTCACTGAAAAGATTGATTTTAATGCTTATACTCTTTGCTTGCATAGTAATTTTCTCCATCTGGGCATTCTTTTTGGTCTCCTAAGCCTGAGTTTTACATCTTGCTCTTTTGAAAAGGAGCTTCTGCTCCATACGTCATCTGTCTGTTCTTTCAGACATGTGCATTGTACTTCTCCAGAACATCCAAGTTTTCAGCATGCATTCAGGTTCTAAAATCTTCAAGCATAATTTGCAGAGCAACTTCAAATCGGTCCCTGAGCAGCAACAGCATAGGGCCAGTCCAGAAATATTTATTATCCAATGAATTATTCTTAAATTATGAATGTCTTTGTCAGTGGTGGCAACCTGAATGACAAGAGGAGCTAAAGACTCAAGAGATGAGAAGTTCAGGTGATTTTATACCGTTACTTGAGAAGACCTTGAATTTGGCAAGAAGTGACCTTGTTACCTGCATCCAACCCCGGAAGCATTGGTATATGTAAGCAGATTGCTGGAAGACAGAGGGAAAACAGTCTATACCTGGAAAAAGACCACAAGAGCTCTTTTATCACCACTTGCAGTGAATACCACTGCCTGAGGTGCCCCCTGGATGGGTCAGGGACCCAACATCATGGAGGGGTTGTCTCTCCTGTCAGCATCACGTGTTCAGCAAGGAAAAACTGTTACTTGAGCATTCAGCCTTCTTGATGACATTTCATGACATGATCCTTCTCACATTGCTCAATTTTTAATCCTTGGATATATTTTCATTTACTTTCTGTCTTCTGGTCTGGTTGTTTAGTTTTCAGTTTTCACTGCATCCTGCCTAACTAGATTATTTTCTATCTGTTGTTACACAGAGAGGATACTGAGCAAGAATACTGGAAGCCTTTTGCCATCTTAATATTCTTCTCTTGCATGTTTACTTGTATCGTCCCAAAGTCATTTAATGAGACCTTCAACCACACAAGAGTTTGACTTTCATCATTCCAGCCTGAACAGTGGCCTTCCCTGCACAGCCTCCATAACTCTAAGGCTGCTCTGGTTATTCTGTGTAGCAGTAGGAGAGGAGAGCTCCCCAAAAGGCAACCAGCTATGCTGCTCTCCTCAGCTTCATCTAAATTAATTTACTGCCTTACTTAACACTTTACTTGCTCTGAGATGAGTTATAGACCCAGTATCTTAACTCTTAATTAAATGACACTTTGTGATTACCAAAAATTGTAATAACACACTGAACGTTTTGCTGCTGAGAATATTCTGAAATAAGTGCATGGTAATTGTTTGCAAGTCCATGGAATTTAATTAAACTGTGTTTAAAATTCTTAGAAACTGATGACTGAGAATCAACTAAATAAAATGTTTACAAATGGGCACATAAATATGCATATGTGGTGAGGAAGCAGCCTGCTTGCAATGCTGGGCTCGTCGTTAGCAAAGGCAACATCCAGTACAGCATGTCTCTGATAATTACATTTTGGCTTAATAAACAGAAATGAGAAGGATGCTTATTTTTATTTTTAATTATGTTAATGTTCTCTCTTTTTTTTTTTTTTGATGCATTTCACTCTGATATGGTGCATAGAGGGTTTAGCTTTCGTATTTCAGTAAAAAATGTAATGCCTTGATTTTTCAGAAAATGGAAGTGTTAAAAGAGGGAAAAAAATTGTCATCCTTTGTGCAAAATGTAGGACACATTTCAAACCTTCCCTAACCCCATGAGATTTCTGAAAGACATACTGAGTTGCTTCTACATCAGAGATATTTTACATCTACACAGCTGTTTTCAGTCCAGAATACTTTATTTGTATTTGTGTGTATGCTCATGAAACTATGATATTGTGTAGTCCCCCCAGTGCATCTTTTCCCCAATTGTGTTTATATGCACTTAAGGGTACTGGAGCAGAAAATGTGGATGTTTAAAGTTAGTTTGTGTGTGCCTTGCTTACCCATGGAGGAAGCTATGGGGGTGTACCAAAGGAAAGACATGGCCATGGATTTATCCATGTAAATTGGCAATGTGGGTTCAAGTTAACTTTTCAGAAATGTCCCAGAATGATCACAAATGAAAGGCAGTTCTGGCTCAACAACACTTGTTCCTTGTTATATTTCAGGGAGGAAAAAAAAAAAAAATATTTAAATGTTTTATTTTAAGAGACAAGCAGTAAGAGTGAATTTTGAAGTAAGAAAAATCAGTGTTCCAAAGCTGTCATAACATTTTTCAGCAAAAGAAAATAAAAGGGAGTGCAGGCTTCTTCCTGAAGAGTTTGGAAATACTGCTTTTTACCTTACATGCTTTCTATGGATTGTTAGGAAATGGGAAATTGTATAGGCTGGCTTAAGCTGAGCACGTGGAAGACTGGAATCTCGAAGATGGCTTATTTTTATCCCACATCCACTTTACTAGAAATGCTATTTTTATCTGAAGTAGATTTTTTGCTATTTTTCAGTTATAACTATTTTGTTTCTTTCTTTATTTTGCTAATAAGACACTTGAGTGCAAGCTAGCAGACGTGCATTGATGAATACATTTCTGACATGTCTACTGTTGTTTTGCTGCCCACTATTAGCATGCAGCAGCCTGTTTTCCTGTTGGAATTTGACAGATTTACTGACCTGCTAAACTTCAGCAGCACCCATACTATGGAATAGGCTCCCCAGGAAGGTGGTTGAGTCATCATCCCTGGATGTGTGCATCCGTTTGGATGTGGTGCTCAGGAACGTGATTTAGCAGAGGGCTGTTAGAGTTAGGGTAGTATGGTTAGGTTGTGGTTGGACTTGATGATCTTGAAGGTCTTTTCTAACATGAACAATTCTATGATCCTATGATTCTAGATGCATGTGTGAGTGTGTATGTATAATATAGAGAGAAGGTCATCTGCTGGCTTCCTCACTCATCGTTCAGACTGGGCCACCTCCTTAACATGTTAAACCAATTTTGTATCTTCATACACCAGTTCTGTGTTTTCCTGACTTACCTCTTGGGAGATGTAGAAACAACATATCTGTGTAATGATCTAATTAAAAATTGTTTTGACCATCCAAATCTCTCCTACAAGAGGCAAAGAGAGTGAACGAATGACTGCTCTGAAATGTTGGGGAATGAGATGTGTTCTCCATGTGCTGCGAAGAAAGGCTGAAAAGCTGTGGCAAGGGAATTTCAGCAGTTCTGCAGAGCCCCTGTGTGTTTACAGCTCCTGCAATGGAGATTGCAAAACTAGGGCAGCTAGGAAATTGGGAAAAACGTTTCAGCAAGCAATAATGGATACTACTCTGTTTGCTGTAGCACTGCTAAATAATGTACAAATGTATTCACAGGAAAAAAAAAAACCAACAAAACAATGAAAAGTTGTTGTTAATAATAGTGCTATTTCCAAATTTTAATGAGGCTCCTCAGGGGCATAGAGATGCATAGTGGTATATCTCATTATCTCATTAGAGTACTACAGCTTGCATCAGAAGCAATTTGGATTAAACCAATGTGGTCTCTGAATCAAGGGACTGGCTTCAGCAAATGGGGGAAAGATGTCATCTTAAAATTGGCTATTTTTTCATGGATTAGGTAAAAATAATTTCAATTAATAAACAAAGCTTTTAGTGTGGTTATCCTTGCATAGCACCCACTGCAATATGCACAAGGGCATGAAGAACTTTAGAAAGTACTACTTGTGAATTTGGTTGTTGCTCTCCTGTAATAATAAGGCTTGAAAATAGAAATATAGGCAGCCTGGCTTCCTGTGGGAAATTCCTGTCAGTCCAATGATAGATGCAGTCCAACAAGTAGACACAAAAAGAGAGGAGAAACCATGAATGCTCAAACTCTGCATGAGTGGTGAACTGAATTATTTGGTGGACATCTTATGAGACAGTAAACAGAGCAGTCACAAACTCTCATTTGCTGAACAGATTTCCGTTTACTCCAATGGCTCAGGATCCGGTTATAGATTGGAGATAGGAGCCCTGTGATGCTGTATTATTTTTGTCAATAGCAGTCGTGGGTAATGAGATGTATCTCTTAGTCTCATTTGAATTTTAGAAGACTTCTAAAGTTATTTTTAAAACTTTATCACAAGTGTCTGAAATCAACGATAAGAATGTGAGGATATGACTTCATTGGAAACTGTGATCATGAGATAACTGGATAAAGAATTTGGTTGTAGTGGAAGAATGATGTCATGCTAAAAATAGAATTAGTAAATTTAATTATGCAGGTAATTAGATCTTTTGGTTCCAGGTTTCCAGTGCCATAGTCTGTGTCTATATGTGCATGGGAGAACGTATGTAATTTACTTGGTTACTCACTGTGTCATAATGGAAATTCTGCATATGTATTTTGCATAGAGATCTGAATAAATTTATTGATGTTTTAATAAAACTGAGCACTGATGTAGCAGAAAGCGCAAGACTAAAATAATTGTGTTACTATATCAATATTTCTCTGAGGATACGAAAGTGTCTGATGATAAACTGGAAAGAAAGATTAATAGTGATGTGTACTGAGGCAGTTTTTTGGAGGTTTATCAGATGAATCATAAAGCAAAGTATTGATACCAAATTATTATAGGAACTACTTAGCACGTAATAAATAATTGGCATCATAAAACTGTCAATGTTTTTCAGAAATTTGTCTATAGTCATACCTGCGGATGTGTTGCTTATACCGTTTCATGCAATGAGGAGATCCAACTCAAACAACCACAGGCCCATCAGAAACAAAGAGCATGTGCAGCAATAAGCACACATTCCCTGACAGACAGGCTTGCACACAGAAAAAAAAAAACCTTGATATATTAAGTATACACTTGAGAAACACTACAGAGCAAACACTCCAGTTGCAGTCATATGCTGCTGAGAATGTGCTGCAATTTAAGGCTCAATCATATGTTCTCCAAGGAAACCCACTGATACCTAATTACAGGAAGATTACAAACGATAATGACAAAATAATGAATTACAGAACCTTTATGACTTCTTTGCACAATTTCCTGCTGTGAATCAAGACATGCAAGGATAGCTGAGTGACACTTACTTGTCTCTTCAGTGAGGGAGGGGAATTATGAAATTGTGTACTATTTGTTTTATGGCAGTGATGTAAGTTCTTGTGCCTGCCATGTTTTTGTGAAGTTGGATCCAAGAATGTACTAATATTGTGACATTTCCTAGCATATGACTATCTTTGTTGGCAGTAGAGCATCTTACACTTGAAGACGTCTGCTTTTTGGATATCTACGATTCTGTGGTCTTATTTAATTGTGCCTGTTGAGTCCTCTTGATTTGTCCAGCTGACTTTGCCGTCATACCCTATTGCTTAAAAATTAAAAAAAAAAAAAAAAAATTGGTAGAAAAGCAATTAGGGATTTCTGAAAAAATAACGAATATTGGCAATGTCAAGATTATCCTTCCTTCCCATTATCATTCCTTGGGTTTCAGACATGGTCCTGCAGTCCGTCTTTGTTTATCCAATTAGAAGTGAAAATCAAGTCGATGAATATATCTTAACCACATATGAAGAAATAAAACTCATGGAAAGAGTCTATTCAGTGCAAACATATTACTGAATATCCTCTTCCTGTGCATTTGTTTAGAGTTGAAACAAAGACTCTGTGTTTTGTTCTCCCTGGAAACTAATATCTTCTGATAAAAGCTGCAGCCCTGAAGTCCTCTTTTCTAGTGGAAATCAGTACCTGTAATCCCTCCTTTTCCCCGATTACTACTGGAAAGCAACATCAATTGAAGCTTTGCCCAGCCTTACTAAAATCACTCTTACTTTCACCAGTTTACTAATCTCTGCTTCCCACTATGACACCTTGGGGCTTTGCAAGAGCTGGAGAGCTCATTGTTGCCTTCCCAAACCCTGTCAGTGCTGCCCACTGCCATGGCTGGGAACCAGCTGGGAAGTGGATCTGCACGTTGCTGCATCGTGCGTTGCATTGAAATTACTCAGCCCTGTTTGTGGTCCATTGCAAGTAGGAACTGAGGAGCTGGTCTGTTATCTGTAGATAACCTATAGTGGGACTCTAGTCTTGGTATCAAAGAGAGTTTAGATTGATCTGATGTAGATTAATAGATTGCCAAAGGCTTTTTTTTGGGTACATTAAAAAATCCTCTGTAATCTGTTCCAGATCTAGAAGCTGGTAGATTTAGCTTCTTTTAAATCTCTCTTTTGTTTAATAATCTTGCTGAGTGAATACTGTTTCAAATAGCCTTTGTGGGGATTTTGGAGCAGATAGTTTGGACAAAAATAGTAATGAGCTTTGAAGGGACATTTAAGATCAATATGTCATTTTAATGTTGGTAAGACAATGCTTCCACGCTGCTGTTTGCAAGTGTTATGCATATATAAATATGTGGCTGAACTGAAACTTCTTAGAGGTCAGTGAGCTATAATCAGGAAGAAGGGAGGACAAGCCAATATTTTGAGAAAAACAGTTTACTAATGCAAAGTTTGTTTAATATTATGTGAGATCCTGTTTATTTCACTTTGAATGTAGGCTGTAAATAGTGCTGTTACAGTAGAAGCAAGTTGACAAAAAAAAAAAAAAAAAAACCCAAACTGCAATCAAAATACATATATTATGACTGAAAAATTAATTTCCACCAGATAACTTCATCATAAACAGGCTTGCAAAGAAATCAGATTATCCCCTAAAGGGAGTGAACGTATCCAGCTTAAAAAAACACCATGCAAAATAACTCACTGCTCACTAGCCTAGCATGCTGCTGAGCTCAGTTTCTCCAATTTACATCACAGTGTGCTGCAACCATAGTCATTAAGCTGGCTCACATTTTAGGACTGTTTCTTTTCAGCAAGTGGAACATTTTTCCCCAGAAAGCAAATAATTAAAACAAAGCATAGATTTTGTTTGCAGGCAGGGGAGCTGCTGGCCAGCAGTGAGGCCACTTCCCAATGCCCAGAGATGGAGCGGCTTTCCAGGTTCCTGTGTCCATGGCTGTAGAAGATGCTGCAGCCATTTAGCTGGAGGCAGTCCTGAGAAAAGGGCAAGCAATAAAATTTACAAAGCGGTTGGACTATAGAAGTAGCTTGGGAAGCCAGCTAGAAAATCAAATTAGAGTTTGAAAAACATATTCAAGCGGATGAGGTTCTTGAAGTAACCAAAGTAGCTGTGTAGATGGGAAGGGCTCTCTTTTGTTCCATGAAAGTTCATGCATTTTCTGCATATGTTGAATGAAAGAAACTTAAATCTTAAATGGACTGTAATTAAAGAATATACTGAGTTAGAATAGTTAATGTTAAGACTATATTTTAAAAAGAATATTCAATAGAATAGTTAATGATGACTATATTAAAAAAAAAAATCTTTAATGGTGTTTTTATGATTCAAGGCAATAAGATTACAAAATGATTTATTTCTAATGACTTGTTTCTGTCATTCTAATAACGATCCTTTTTTTTAAAATTATTCTCAGGTTCCTAAGACCTTTACTGATGTCTTTCAACATTATTCTATATTCTGCATCTAAATTTTGTCTAACAGTCTAATGATGGAGAGAAAAAGCTAGGTTATCCCTCTCTGTTCATCTTCTTTATATTCTTCTTTTCTTCTTTTGTTTGTGTCCTGGCCACTTTTGGTTGAATCTCAAGGTAGCCAACCTGCACAACCATGTCAAAAATGTCCTCCTACCTTTTCAGCTTTAGAGATGGCTCCGCTATATTGTAAGACCTGGGGCAGTTTCTTTATGGAAAAGCCATACTGAATTAATTACATTACAATTATCCCTGTTTTTGTGGAGAATTCTCTAGTAGACAGTCATTGTTTTATGAATATAGTTATGAATAAAATGCTTCAAGGCATCCAAAAATGTCAGGTTTTCCACCAAGCCGAAGTGCCACAAACAAGAAAGGAGAAAACTTCTTTGATTTCTTCTATGATATATGTGGCTTTATTTATTTATTTAACTTTTTAAAAAAGAGAGACTATCTCAAGCTATTTGCTGGACTAGAAACTGCAAATACACTGCCAACCTGTTCTGAAATTTCTGGCCATAGAAACCCAATGGTCGGATGGAGGCCATTGATTTTCTTTCCAGTAATTGTTACATGGAAAACTAACTCGTTTCTTAAAAGAGAAACAAATAAGTGAACGCATGCAAAATCTTATTGAAATGCATGATATTTTATGTGAATAAGGAGGAAGAACAGAGAAATTTCAAGCCACGTTCAGTAATTTACTTATGAAGTAAGGATTAGATTGAGCACAAGCCCTTGCATGGAAAAGATTTCGCCAGTCTGTGATAAGAAGTTCAATCTTGAAGTTTGTTGTTTGGACGTGCAGAGTTGTTTGGCTTGCTGAAATACATGCAGCATGTTTCTGCAGTTGATTTAAAAAATTATTAAAATCTCAGCAGACTGTAGAACACTTTTTTTTTTTTTTTAAATTTTCATTTTTACATCTGTTGTTCTCAAACCTTTCATTCTGTGTTTGTAGTTAAGGCAACAATTCCAAATGACATTATATCTGATTTTCTACTGGAAAATTGGAGTAGAATGTGATCACAGGTAGGCAACTGCTTTCTGGTAAGAGCAAGTGGTTGTTGATTACTGAAGTGTAGCTGCTGTTGGAAACAAAAAACTCTAAGAAACCGACCGTAAGCTTTTACACCTCCAGCTTGTAATATTATTAAGCTGAAGTAATATCTGTGGGCGTATTGTTGGCTTTGCTGTGGTTCAGTTTCCAGTTTTATTCATTCTTTTCATTCATCATATTGTCTGAAAAAAGTCTGGCATAAATTGAAGGGTTTCTCCTGCCTCTTCAGCGATTCAGCACTGCTTGTTTACCATGCTCTGAAACACCCCCAACATATAAAGCCTGAAAGCATGTCGATTGTTGGGTGTGCTTTCAGGTGGAATCCTGTGGAAGTCAACATGGTGTGTGAGAGCTCTACTCAAGTGAGAGTTACGAGTAGGAATGAAATTCAGTGCATTGTGCAAAGTTTTCTGAAGGGTCAGGTCCCACCTCTTGCTGGAGAAGAAAGTGTTATCCAGCTTATGTTTGCTGGAGTTGAACTGTGTATCTCCAAAACGATTTTAAGTGTATCCCTTGACACGTTAAAGATTTAGAGAGGCTTAAAATGCATATCAATGTTTTATTACTGCTTCAATTTGAAATGTTAATTTGTAAAACATGCCCTAGTCCTAATAATTCAGTCTTTTTTTTATTATTTGTGAGAGTTCTTCAATAACTATTTATTAATCCAATGGCAAGCAGATGGTTGTGAGTTGCCCTTCTCTTTTTTTAGTGCTGTATGTCTCTCCCATCTGACCTCATTCACTTTACATCAGTGATTTCCCAGTCAGATGTGTGCTGTTAGCTGGATGGATAACATTTGTTGTAGTATTTGAGATTCAAGACAGTTATTTGGAAAAAAAAAAGTAATATCACACATGAGGATAACATGATTATGATTAATAAAATCAACACCTGCACCCTACCTTGTAGCCATGGAATAGTTCATATTTTTGCAACATCTTAGAAAAAGCCCAGAGAAAGGTTTTGTCAGTGTGAAATGAGAGAAAAATAGTGATGCCCAATGATTAATAATTGTCTTAAAGGATTCTTCTTGTATGTCATGTGCTGTGGTAGTAAATCATGTCTGCTCTGTTTGCTTCTTAGTTGACACTAGTTAAAGTGTGGTTAAAATCCCTCTACAGTTCCGACCAATCGTTTTCGTTATAGAAAGCTATAGAAGCTGGTTTGAGTGAGAGGCTGCAAGCTTTTGCTGCTGTCCATGGGCTGCTTTCTCCATTTCCAGGAGTTGGAATGGCATCCAAAATCTGTTGCAGGCTTGATTTCAAATAACTATTGTAATAGCAGTAGCCAACCATCTTCCTTGTCTTCTCTAAACATTTTTCTGCTTGAGAAAACTGTGATCTTAAAATGCTGAAGAAGAGCTTATGTTGCTACAGCTGAAGCTACCCCTGTAGTAATTTATAAAATTTTGTTTGCTCCTTTATTTTGGAGTCACAATGAAGACAGATTTGTTCAGAGCTGCCTGATGAACCTATGGCGGCTGAGAAAATTTTGTTTTATAAATGCCAAGGTCAGAATACTGAAGTTCATCACTTTTTATTTCTCTCATTAATGCTGGATGGACCAAAAACTTTAACTTGGTCTGAAAATATTTTATCTAAAAAGAATACTAGTGTTTCATTTATTTCTGCACAATTCTTCACTCTTTAAATAGCTTGTAGCATTTCACTGCTGTTATTAGTTTAAGAAACAGGTTATTCCATCCTTGTCCTCTTTCAAAATGAGGCAGCCTAGGTGATACAAGAAGACTGTAATGAAGAGATGCACATAAGAAGAAAGTTGACAAGCCTAAGTTATTAGGTTATAGCCATTCAGTATTTGAAGAATTGTATGTTGAAATCTCGTAGATATTTTATTTAAGTCAAGCAAGATCAACTCTTGATCAAAGGAGAGCAGAGAACAGCTAGATTGAAAGTACATGTATAGTTTGCTTCTTTATGCAATTACTGCCAATTTATTGCTGCTTTTTTGCAAGGACGAAGGTGAGAGATGAGGCTGGGGGCAGTTTGTTTTGAAGTGCATTGGGAGCTTACATGCGCATACACGCATCACTTTACATGTAACTACCACTTAGCTGGTGATTTTGGATTTGGTCTGTGCTACATTCTAGTCAGTCTTGAGAGCTACTGCTCTGAAATGAAGTAGTTTTGTTTGATTGTGCTGCCTTTGGAAATGTCTGTGTGACTGTGTGGTCTGTTATCTTCCCATAAATTTAATTCACTGCTTTGACTGAATACATATAATAGATTTCCAAGAAGAAAGATAATGTGACCTCAAGTGTGTTTGCATACAGCCATTATATGTAGTTTATGATTTAATCCATTTTAAACTCTTCCTGTAAGTACTTATATTTCTCACTTAATTGTGTTCATTTAATCCTCAGCAGTCCTTCAGGAGACAAAGTTATTGGACCATTATCTAGCCATGAAACATTGATTTGTGCTATATAAAGAATGTATGGATCTTGTTCTTCTAAAGTGTGAAGACCTTGTTGTACTTGATCTTGTAAATAGGAGGATGCTTTACACTTTGTGAACTTCAGTCTGAAATTTGTTCAGATCACTCTCGTATTTCTGTTTAGAAATATGCTGGTTTAGCCCTTGTAGCACTCTGATAGAGGACATTTGAGTTTTCTCTATGACCTCTGAATTCTGATGTTTATAACCTAATGAAGTGACATGCCTAAAATGAGGGCAAAGCATATATTTACAGGATTGTCATGGTTAAATTTGGATTTTGTTCAGGAAATCATTTTGTTAAGCTGGTGCTGGTAGATGATACAATCAGGGGAACCAGCACAACAGCCAGTTGGGTCAGCATTTGTAAAGGTCAGTGACAGCAAACAGGGTCTCATCAGCACTGTTAGATTTAGCAGTATACACTCTGCACCCAGTCTGGTTGCAGTAAACGTCTAGAAGGATCACCAAGAATTATTTCTGCCTCCTGCTTAAGTGATTCAGATCACAGTGTAGATAAATCCGCCGCTCGGGTGCACTCTCTGCACACAGCAAATTTTTCAGGACGCCTGACGTGTTTGTTGCAGTTACAAGAATTAGGAGGTTGCCATTTGTCCTTCTGTAGAATGAGTGTACAGTGGATCTGCATTGACTGGTGCCCAGATATTCAATGTAAGGATAAGCTCATATGAGTTGGATTCTGTGAGACACCACAGTAACTTAATGATAATGATTTTACAGCTTTTTTTTCAGCATAAAGTTGATACATCTTAAAAGCTGGCAGTGCAGTGCTGGAAAACCACGTGGAGCCCCATTGGCTTCCATGAGGTTTTGTCTGTGTTCCTTCCACTGCAGGCCACCGATGGCTATCTACTCCTGTATGAGGAAGGTGGCAGGGTTTGACTCACAGTGGGGATAGGGCTCTCACCATTCTTTAGAGGTTTTCAACAACTATCCTGTTTAATTTAGGGGACTTCCTTTTGATCAGGTACAGGTGAAAGCACTGGAATGGGCTGCCCAGGGAGGTGGTTGAGTTGCTGTTCCTAGAGCTGTTCAAGAAATGTTTAGATGTTGCATTAAGGGGCATAGTTTCTATGGTTTTCTATGATTCTATGAAAGTATATACAGGTTGGATGTATGAATAATCACTAATTTTCTGATTGCTTTTATGGAAGCCAGAAAATAAGAAGCTGAAAAGCTTGGTACTGTATTAGCAACAATGACATGTGTTGTAGGCTTTTGTCTGCCTCAAAACATATTCACTGGGCCCTTGTGATTCTTTATTTGCTATCTGTTAACATATTTGTTTCAGAAAACATAATTTGTTTAGGAAAGAGGGAGCAAAGATTTTGATGCAACTGTGACCTTCCAAGCAATTTGATTCGTGATAGGTTTCTTTGGATATTGCTCCTGGAAAAGTACCTGTGAGCTTTACATGCCAGCTGTGGCAGCGTGAGTGCCATGTACATACAACCCCAAGTCAATTAGAATAATTAGCATGAAAAGGAGAAAGTGAATGCAGATGGCTGTTCCCAGAAGGGTATCATCACATCCTCCTGAGACATGTATTAAGCAGAGAGGGAGTCACGCTGAGCCTCGGTTCGGGTGAGAGATGGGCAGTTAGCACAAGCACAGGGGAAAATGCAGCTTCCTGGGAAGTGCATTTGCACAATTCTCATGCTCTCTACATAGTACTTAGTATTTGTGATTAGATCCTGTTGTTGGTTTGGTTTATGCCAGATTTTATGAGTTCATGCAAGTTCACCTGATGCATTTTTATCCTTCTGTCTCACACATCCAGATTTTTGCCTTCAGTGCTGCTCACTAAAGCTTGCTGCACAAAGACTTACCGAGTATCAACGCAAATTCAACGCGGATTTACATGTGGTGCAACAACCTATGGAGGCCAAACCTCTTATAGCCTCTGATACAACAGAAGTGTCCTCAGCTGAGAAATTAAGTTCACCATAAATTTAGCAATTTAAAGAGAAATGCAGGGTGCTTGTTAGTGAAATAAAGGAGAGATCTAAGGTTTTCAGTAGGGGATTTCCCCCTGGTTCAGCTAAGTATTTTGCAGGCAGAAGGCGAGTGCAGCAGAAACAGATGGGTCTGTGATTGGTGAAGAGCTAGATGTAAAATCTGTGTTGACATATTATTTGTCTCAAGAAATCACTGGTGTGTCATTATTGAGCAAGGAGATATCTTCTCAAGGACTCTTTCTGCTATGGCAAAATTTTAATAAATGCATATTATTCTTCAAGTCCTGTTACAAGATTACTGATACTCTGGCTTAAGAAAAGCACTTGTTTAAATGTTTTCCTGATTAGTATGTTTATTGTTTTTCTGAATGAAATTAAAACAACAACAACAACAAAAAGATAGAATTTCAGCATGTTTCATCTGATGATTCATGGATATGATGAAAGTTTTGCTTGTAGGTCCAAAAGTTTTTGCTTTGGCTCTTTAGTAGAGAACAGCTCATAATAAGAATTAGGATTGCTAATTTGATAGTACTGTTCCTGAAAATCATAACATTTTCTGATCAAAATCTGTCATTTTGATTCATATCTAAGTAGTTCTTACCCTGTGGCTCTGCATCATTCAGTCTCGTAAACAATACCTTTTCTGCTGCACATAAGCTCCTTTTCCATGTTGCAGCACAATATTTTCTGCATGTTCAATCCGCTATTTTTCTATCTTGTGATGAATGTTGCTGTTGTTTTTTTTCATTTCTATTTACCACACCGTCATTTAATGTAGTGCAAAAGGATCTTCTAACTGTGTCTAAACTCTAGGTGACAGCATCTTATGGTAATGTGGCAAATAAGACAACCACATTGTTATCAAAAATAATTTAAAATACATAAAAAGGGTTCATTATAATCCATAATAAAAGCTATGAGCAAAGGAAGACAGCAATTCATGAGGCCATAAAACATGCCTCGTGCAGTTAACCTTACAGCACAATCTAACTATGAGTAAATGGTGTCATAAAATAAGCCTTGCCATCCTTAATTGCTTAATTAACACTATTTTAAAACAGAATTTTAATATTAGGTGTTCCTAAGCACCAGAGATATTCATCTGAGATAAAATTTTGGCTGATAATTTCTAATGTGTTTACAACAGACCTCAAGTCTGCTTTTCCTACACCTTGTCATAGGAATTGGATTCAGATGAAGATGAAGACTGTTCCTACAAGGTCTGGGGACACTGGGGCAGCACATGCCAAAAGTCATAGTGAGGCTAAGCAACTGGCTGCCCCCACAGCCTGCAACTGGACAAGTATCCCCTCTGGCACCCCAGGGGCACACTGATGTCTGCCCAGCCACTCCACCCATGCCACAGATTGAGCACGGCAGCAGCAGCAGCTGACAAAGCAGCTCTTCAGCTACTTGGGCCATATTTCAGCCATCTGAGCACTCCTGAGACTTCCTCTGGAGGCACTGGCAGTAGTTCCATCCTGCTTCCTATGACTCACAGGAACTGTAAATCTCGTCGTTAATTGAGGGCGCTGGTGACTGCGGTCATAGGATTGGGGTCAGAGGGGAACCCAAACAACTGCTGCTTCCAAGACATAATGGTGTGTGCTGCATAGCAACCTGGGTGATGGGGCTGCTGCCCTCTCAGGTCATGTCTGTAGGAGCAGTGCAGTCAGCATGATGCTGTGCATGTCTTTTTAGATGAGTATTTATTTATTTATTCACTGGGCCATCATGGGACAGTACCCATGGTGACACAGCTACAGACCCCTTAGTACCTGAGCAGAGAGATGTGCATGGATAAATCTTGTTCCAGTGAGGAATGATGTGCTGCAGGGCTTAATTAATGTTGGTGAAGTGCTATGGGATCTTCCCATAGAAGGAAAAGCATATGGCTGTGGTTTGTGGTTTTATTATTGTATTTATGTAACCTTGCAGTGATGCTTGTATGGAGCTGGAAACGAAAACGCATTATGGAAAGACTGCATAACGTAGGAAAGAAACAAGTTAACTTTCCTTTATTACTTTTTCTTTATATAGCTATACTTGCTGCCTCTATAAGAAGTCCAAGGCATAGCAAAGCACATGCAGACTTAGCAAATCACATCAGTCTTAAACCCACTGCATTTTATGATGCTCTTACTCAGTAGGT
Organism: Phasianus colchicus; assembly: GCF_987193195.1. Taxonomy (NCBI): domain Eukaryota; kingdom Metazoa; phylum Chordata; class Aves; order Galliformes; family Phasianidae; genus Phasianus; species Phasianus colchicus. The sequence continues at coordinate 19,817,080 of NC_143445.1, forward strand.
AGAGTTCGTAAACGGTACAAAATCATACATCAACTTCATTAACTTTCTGGCAGATTAGTTATAATCTGTAGATTTATAGGTGATGTTTCCGCAGACAATGACTCTGATGGAATATTCTTTTCACTGATGGTTTAATATTGCTTTGTTGTCTGAAACTAAGCAAATAAATTAGCTGTAAGTTTTATGTGAAAATGAAATGAAGCTGTAATGGGGATAGGATCCATATGCCAAAACATAGATGTATAGGCCATGCAAAAATAAAGTAACAAGTTCAACAGTGTAGTTTAGGCTATATTACCACTTATGCTACCTTTCTTCCAGTTCTGCAATTCCTACTTATTCAAGCCACTTATGACATAGTTCCTTGCCAGGGTGTAAGAGATTGTGACAGATAATAGATCATTCTTTTGTTTTTTTGTTGTTTTTTTTTTTGCTTTCTTGGAAATGGTTTTGTAAATGGATCTTCCACATCCTTTTTATGCTGAGCCTTATTTCAGCTTGGACTGGCTGGCTGCCTGGGATACCTGCCCCAGAAAACCTTGTGCTGTGCAGCAGTGCCCAAGACTGCGTGATGCAGGAGGGCTGTGCATCGGTCCTAACTCCTTGGGTGGTTTCCATTACAGCCTGCAGTTTGAGGCTCTGTGTGACTTAGTGTTATTAGCTGATACCGTATGGATTTTTGTGTGATTCCTGAAAGAGCCAGAAAATTTTCTGCACTCTTTATCGTGGTCTCCTCTTCATAAAGGAACAGGAGAGCTAGTGGGGGGAAAGCTGGGTTTATCTTCCATTATTTATTACACCAGGAAACACTGCGTTGAAGAAAATTTTTCCTCCTTGATGGATAAGAAGGGAACTAAACTTCAGTGGAGGCAGAAAGCTGTGCATACCTGAAGTGCCTTATCTTTGGAAAGAAACAAACCAGTAATGAAGGTCAAGCTGAGTCTCAAAGAGTGACTTGTAAACCATCACAAGCAGGGATAGAATAAGAGCAGTAACAGATTTTGCAGTAATTAGACATTATCTCTGCACCAGTTTATACATGTCACTAGTACTCTTATAACTCACCCTTCTTGTCAGCCTGTGGGTTTTCAGGGCAGGTAGCCACTTCAGGTCATGTGGGCAGCCTGAGGCATGCATGGCAATGGGGATGGTGGCAGTGGTGGTGGGACAGCTCTGGGAGCAGTGGCAAGGAGGGGAATAAGTCTATTTTATCTCTGAAATTGTGATTTACAGCCACTGAGAGAAAGGTCAGGTCTTAGGGATGCTCAGCACATACTGGGCTGCTTCTTGAAAACTGTGGGTCGTGATCTGTGAATAACAAAGGCAATGAGAATCTTGTATTCCATCTCTGCTGAATCTACACAGCACTCCCAGTGAAGAATCCAGGAATTTGCTGCTGCTTACAAACCGTAGAATGGCTTGGGTTGGAAGAGACCTTAAAAAGATCATCCAGTTTCAACCAATGTCATGAGCAGGATTGCTTCTCATCAGATCAGGTAGTCGTGATCTACATTTTTTCCTTCTTTCCACCTACTTTCAGTCTCACACCTTTCATGCTCCCTGCCCCCCTTGGTAAATCAATTAGAAAGACTAGCAGCTAACAGTTTCACCTACTGAAACATTTTAGACTCACTGATCCTAACTCCTTCTTATGGTCAGGTTATAAAGAGACTTACAGGCCTTATAGACTTGCATATAAAATTCAGAAGTTCAAGAGAGCACTGAGATCTTCAGTTTCCATCACCTCTCTAAAAGCTTGCCCTAGAGAACTCTCTGCCTCGCTGTCCCATCAGCGCTTTGAATTGGCCCATGTAGAGCTTAATTCTCTGTGGTACTATCTGAAATTGTAGTGTCTCTGCAGTTCTGGGGCACAGAAGAGCTCCAAATGCACTTCTCTTACAGTTAAATGTATGTATATAAGTTCCCCCATCTTGCTCTTGGAAAAACATTCAGAAGGAAAATGTTTGGATGGAAGACTTTACAAATAATTATTTGTTTTCCTGAAAGGCATGCTATGCAATCTAAGCAAATAGAAATAGCAATCCTAGAATAGCAAACATTGTTTCTTAAAATAGCATGCGTTATTTCTATTTGTGCTGCTTCATCAGCTAAACCACTTTATGATACTGTTTCTTTATCAAAGAGACATTTAAATCAAGGAAATGATTTTAATACCAGGGCAGAAATTAATTTCATGCATCTGCTAGCAAATGCCTACTATCAGGAACTGTGTAAACAAACATTTGCACATCTGCTTCCACTATATGAAAACAGAATATCAAATTATAAGGAAGTTAGGCTTTGCTTTTTCAATTTTTAATAGCGTATTTTATCATTGAAAATATTACAAAGTGCAGTAGAAGTACAGAATGTATGTTTCTATTCAGGATGAGGTAGAAAACTGTCTTTGGTCAAAATCGCATGAGCCTTTAGTAGGAGCCTTTTAGTTTAGGATTTGGTGTTTTAGCTTAGTATTTGGGCAATTGAAAGTCCTGCATCCATGGTTACTGGCAGAAATGTTCCTAAGGATGCTCCATACGTAGCATTCCCAGCTCCTTTCCAGTAGTTGAGCAGTAAGAGCTAAGGCAAAAATTCAGCATTGCTCAGGTTGCTCTCATTATTTAAAGTCTTGTGTTGCTGTCCTGGCATGAAAGGTTTTACAGTCTGCTGCTTGACTTTGAGCTGTATCCATAGTATAATTCCCCAGCAAATTCCTGTAGCATGAGTGCAGAGGGGCTTCTGTACTCATGATAATAACATCATCAGCAGATTGCTTTTGTTCCAGTTCTGAATGTTGCAGGCTTTTTTTGTGCCTATTGCGGCCATCTTTTGAGTGGAGTAAAGGGATTATATGAGTAGGAACATGTACAGAGATATTAGTGCAGGCTGACACTACGTTATGCGTAGCAGGTGTTTCACTGTTATTTCATACTCTTTCATAAAGTGCACAATGCTGAAATTAAGTTTTAGGGACATCCTCGGGAATCTGTGCATTACTGATCAAGATTAACAGATGTTAGCATACACATAAACTGATTTAAGTGCAAAATGATAACATCAGGTCTAGGAATCCATACTGGGAGGAAAAGGAAAGAAATGCTGATGCATAGTCAACAGCTTTTTGTATATGTGTAAAAAAAAACCCAAACAACTCATAGCAGAATGTGACCAGGAAGAAAAATTCATTACAGAATGCATTTGTTAAATATGACCTAAAACATCAGTGTTTGAGATGAAGATAAAAATTACCATTGGATTTAATGTGTCAGCGTGCCAGCTGCAGAGTGTTTGAGCTTTATGAGGCTGAGAGAACAGAGCTGGAATGGCTCAACAGATTAATACACTTTTATGCCAATGTAGATGGAAGAAGGTGAAAAATGGGACGAGTGAGATGGACTGATGTCCATCAGGCTCAGACATATAATTTTCTAGATATAAGAAAATCTTTTAAGACCAGAAAAACAAAATGTGGTTGATCTTCTCTTAAGAGAGAGCAGTGCTGTTGGCTGAAAGGACTTGTGTTGGAAGCATTGGCTTTAGTCTAACTGCCTGTGTTTGCTTTGTCAAGTGTCAGATTGTACATCCTATGCTTTAAGAGAATGCTATGCTCTTTCACGTGGTAGAGTGGGAAATGATCTCTGAAGAGGAAAGCTTTGCATGTATATGCATGCACTGCACACTGAATAGAGAATAAACATCCTTCAGCTGCAGCTTCACTGATACAGCATGCGTTGGGTGGTGTTTATATTCCAAGAACAGCTGAAGAGGCACAAGAAAAAAAGTGAATGTCTATATAGGAAGGCTTGAGCTAGACATCTGATTACTGGCTATAGAGAGAGATTTAAATATGATTTAAGAAGTCCATGTAAAACATCATTTAAATCAGTCATAGATACACAAAATACTAGCACAGTAACATATTTTATCTCTGACCGTGAATGGGAGCAAATTCCCAGGTTGAAGTTTCCTATATCTGGCTCCTTGCAACATGTCCTCAACGGAAAAGCACTGTGTTTAATTCTTCTTGTGTGAAGAATTAAATTGAAGAACAAAGAATGCCTTTTTAGCAGTAGTTGTGTATAATTAGCTGTGATCTCCTGAGTATGGTCCACCATTTAATGGAATTGCTGCAATAAAAGCAAGAAAAAACCCTACCCAAATCTGAGATAACTTAGGGCATTAAAGTTTAAAGTAAAATTTGTATGTCTTCTAGAGTATGGAGGAGGAAGGTTAGGGAATATCATTTATGATCTTAAGAATAAAAATAATGCATCTCAGTAATACTCAGGATTTCTCCTAGATTGCTTGGTTTCCCATTGATTTGCATGCCTTAGAGAAGACACTTAATAGATCACAGGCATTATTCACACCAACTGTCTTTCAGTACACAAGTAAGCAGGTGACCTGAGTATTTTTCTTGCCTATACACAGCTTGCAAGGTAGAGCTCTCATCTTGTTATCTTTTAACTGTGAAACAACTTTTGTTGGCAACAACACTACTGATCTGTATTTTACATTTGCAAATCCTCTGACTCTGCTTTTAGAGGAATTGGAGGGTGCTATTACAGCTGTCCTGGATACACAAAAGACAAACAGGATACAGAAAAAATGTGGTTTATTTTGTTTTGTTGGTTGTTGGGTTTTTGGTTGTTTTTTTTTTTTTTTTTTCCAAATTAAAGGCAGTAAATCTTAATAGGGAGAGAAAGTGTTGGACACAAATCTCTCAAATTAAAATAACTGTCTCCTAGGATGGGAGAAACAGAGCATGGAGTAAATCTCCTCAAATAAAATACCAGCACTCTGGAGGATTACTTGCATGCTCTATTTCCTTCTTACAAATGTGCCATGGAGTGATGGGCAATCAACCTTATTCCACCTTAGTGAAGGTGTGCTATCTCTGTGATGCAGATACAGCCACTCATCGTACACTTGTTGAACCAGATGCTTTTAAATTGTAGTTGCTTATTAACGATTACAAAGAGATCAGTGGGTGGAAAATAACGATGTTTTTCATTGTACCAAATGCAACTAGGCTAAAAAGTGATGTATTCATTAACTTAAAGCATCTCCTTCTAAATCAGCTACAGAGTGTACAGCTAAAATTTTTGCACCTTGTTTTATTTACCGATCAGAGACCAGTCTGCTTTGAGAACAGGCTGTCATAACTGCTTCCAAGAAAGGAGCTTTATTAACCCTGCAGGGGTGTGCAAGTTATTTCTCTGTGCTCTGATGTGCAGAGCTAAAATCGTGTGCCTGATTTACTTCCTTCATCTCCCTCCCATTCCCCCTTTACCTACCATCTGAAAGTCTTTCAATCCGCACCCAAGAAGATGAATAGTGTTTCAGCAGCTCTTTTTCTAACATTGCCACCTGCAATGCAGATAGGCATATAATGTATTATTTTAGACTGAATAATATGCATGTTGCTTTTGATGGATTATTTGCTGTAAAGTTAGCTCATAAAGATTGTTACATCGGACAGAAATGTGGTAAAGGCAAAGGTAAGGAACATTTCTTCAGAAGGAGTTCTCATTTAAATTAAAAAAAAGAAAGAATAAAATCTTGGGTTCCTTTGTGCCAGGGCTTTTGCCACAACTAAAGTGAACAAAAGCTCCAGGTGCCTGCTTGGTGGAGGGGTTCAGAGGGCTTGGAGGCCAACGAGGGTTCCTGACATAAAAAGAAATGCCAATTACTTTATGTCTGTTCTGGGGCTAAAAGAGAAGAGCAAAGAGCTAGTATATAGGATTCCTGGTTACTTAAAATCTGTGCAAGTTATATGAATTGGAAATGCAGTTGCAATATTGCATTCATTTCCAATACGAATTAGAACAATTGTCATTCCATTATTTTATAGAACACACTCTGCTACAGTTTAAGCTACTGTGTCCTCCCTCTGAAGAAAACCTGCAATGGATGTTTTTCTGGCCTGCTGGAGATCAGCAGGTTTAGCTCAGATGCTTAGACTGGGAAGTAATGAGAAAATGTTGGGCAAAGCACTTAGAGAACAAGATGGGGTAATGTGCTTTGTGCTTCTTTAATTCCCATGTAACCCTGTATTATCCCCACGTATCACTGTAGCCTGAATTTTTTCCCCTAGTGCCCTTAGTATTTAGCCCAAATCTCATCAATAGGGAACTATGAACAGAAGCCATGCTCAGAAGCTTGAAGATAAGAAGCAGAACTATGGCAGGGTCTCCTAAATATCTTGTAACCAGCTGTTGATAAATCAGGAATTCAAGCTAGAATTCAAACTTATTTCAAATATTATCTCAGTAAGAATTCTAACTTCAGGTAAGACATGGATGGATTATTGGTCTGTATTTCTAAACATACACTGATGCTTTTTGCTGGTTGCGTAATTATGATTTTCACTGTTTGCAATTAATTATTAAACAATATTAAAAATATTATCTCTTTCTTCCCTTTCATGGCAATTGAGTGAGGCTGTAAATCAATGCTATCTTACAAAAGTATAAGTAGAATGGAAGGTAGAGAGAAGGAATATGAAATTTTTACTTCTGTGGAGGGAAATATACTTTATTTCTGGTTAAACTCTAAAATGCTATAATTCATAGTAAAAAAAAAATAATTCTAGTTATCCACATGAGTAGTGGAGTTCTCTGAGTATGGCCTCTGTTCTGCTGGTCACTAGGTGAGGGGTCTATCCAGCATCAGATGGAGATGGACACCAGTTGCATATCTCCTGTGATTTCCGTGTATCTGCATTATATTCTCTCTCTTTTCACTAATGCTCCTGTATTAGAAGAAGATTATAACTAAGCAGTGTGGGACAAGCTAATCTGCTACTATCTTCTCAGCTCAATGGTGCATTTTGTAGTATTTCAGTAGACTCATTTTTGAGGGGTAGGAACTGAACTTGTATAGAAAACAGGAATCTGCTGAAAAATTCTGGTATGTCCTAGTTATGTTACATAAAACTTGACCTTTACATGAAGCTAAAACAGAAAAAGGCAGTGAGAATGAGGCAGAGAATGTCATTTGTCACTATGTACACCCTTGCTGTGCTCACAGCTTGATCAGTGTATGCTGTTTTGATTCCTGCATCTCAGGAAGGACACGATGAAGTTCAAGAAGTTACCAAGGAAGGAAAATAAAAATGACTGAGAAAGTGGAACAGCTTTAGGAAAGGAAATTGGAGGAGCTGTGAGGCTTCAGCTTGTGGAGGAAATGCCTGAGAAATTCATTGGAATTGTACAAGCCCATGATGTAGTGATGAAGTTTCCAGTGGATTGCACTCTATCTTTTTTTGGTCTTTTCTGTCTGTGTGTTGTTTAGAATATGTTAAAATTCAGTATTTTCCTATTCTGCAAATTATATAAGCACAGTTCTTTTCTTAAAAGCAAACCTGAGTGCTTGGAGGCAGTCATTCTGGGGAGTTGAATTAAATGCTATTTTAGTGGTAATGTAAGGGCCTGTGAAGAATAGTGCTTAAAGAAAGAAACTGTGAAAGCATCAGTACATTGTCTGTCTCGAAGATCTGACCTCACAGCAGGGTTTTTAAACCATCCAGCAGCTAAATGATTTTCTTCTATAAGAGTATTTTGGAATAGATTTTATCCTTTTTTTTCCTCAAGAACATATACAGAGCAAGGGAATTGATTTTCAGAAAGAAAATAAGCTCCATAGTGTAAATTATTTTAATTGCCAACTAAAATGGCAGTGCCATAGATGTTTAAACCAGGTTAATGTTGTGATGTTGCTACACTGAAACTTCACTTATAGATGAATGCATATTTGAACAGTGGAGTCTTAATGTGGTGAGTTCATTTTCCAGAAGACGGTACTGTACTTTAGTAGAAATGACTGCATATGGAGTGCTAGGTTGACCCATTTAACCCACCCAATATTTCTCTGGATATTCCATTTTGTCGCTATGGAACATTCATCTTTCCTTCTCCAGCCAAAGAGAACTTTCTGAGGTGTTTACCTAGACAAAAAAGTGGGATGAAGGAATGAGGGTCCTCCTGGTCACTTCTGCTTTCTAGAAACAAGCTGAGAAGAGGTGGAGGAATGGGAGAAAATGACAGAGTGGACAGAAAAACGCATCAAATCTGCAAAGGCTGATTTGCAAACAGAAATGTTGCCAAATAATTTAGTGCACAAGTTGGATCAGCTTTGAGGGGATATAACTTGTGTAACTTAGATTTATGTAACTCGTAATTCAAGCTGACACTGACTTTGCCAGCAATGCAAGGGTCGTTTGGTGCTGTTCTTGAGCAGTCCCTATGATGAAAGAAGCATCACTCATACAATAGATTTAGTATTTGCAACTGACATAGTTTATTGAAAGAGTAGCTTTAATTCCAGGGGGGAGATCATAGCCAAAAAAAGAAAAAATAAAAGAAAATTAGTTTCTTGAGGTCTCCTCGGTGTCTCTTGTTGTTTATGAGGGTGGTGCCTGAGTTGCAGAAATTTGTTCCAAGTTCATGATCGTGTTTTGAATCCCCTTTTAGAAACTAAAGCAAAAAAAAAACAAAAAACAAAAAACAAAAAAAAACCTAGCAACATCTAGTCTAGTGTTTAGTGCTGTCTTGCACCGCTGGTTTTTGTCATTTGAGGATTGAAAAGGATTTTCTTTTTTGGCATCTGTACATATGGCACGCACTGCTCAAGTCAAAAGTGAGTATGTATAGCAAAATTAGCAGAACTGAGTCCAAGCTAAAATATGAAAAAAATGTATCAAATATTGATGAAAGGAGCCCTTGATTTTCCCAGAAAGTTTATCTGGAGCACTGCCATGCTCCCTTAATCCTCAAGCCCAGAGTAGCAGCTGTGATGGTTATTCATGCCTGAAACTGGGAACGGTGAAACCTCCCTTGGTCCCACCAGTGTGCCCCACCAGCTCTCCTGCAGCCCAGCTCTGCAGTTCCTTCATGGCAGCTGATGGATGGGAGGTTTTTGGGTTTTGGTGTCTGCGTGCAGTCCAGTTAATCTGTTTTTGGAAGATGTTTTATTTCAGTGTCTCACAAAAGATTATTTTAATATTGGAAGCTAATCACATTTTGACTATTATATATGTTCAAAATCTGCTGGTGTCTCTTATTATTTAAGGATTTAAATGGTAATGAACAGTTCCACAAGGAAGTAAACTTTTTTGTTTGGGGGTTGTTGAAAGAAACAATTTCAAAACTCAATGGTTGAGGTTATTTTTCTCATTCATTTCTATCTGTGTTTGATTCTAAACGTTTTCAGCATGAGGAATTTTTCGTTTATTCACCAAACCAATGACTTTCCATTTTTCATCATCTGAAGTTAGTCCCTCTTTCTGATAGTCCACTTCCTCCTCCTCATTCATTTTTCTCAGAAAGATCACAACATCTAGACTCTTGGTATTTTCTGTTGTAGGAGTTCTTGCAGGACTCTTGCTTCAGGTTTTGGTAATATTTAAAAAGGAATGGAAAATGAAATTGCATTTGCTCTTTCATCTTAAGATTTGCATATCTCATAGCAAGCTGTATCCCATAAATTATGTTCCAGGAATCCGTGCTTAACTTCATATGTGGAAGGGTGCACAAAAGGTGGCCTGCCTATAGGATTTCAGTGCAGATCCATAATATATGGTACAGAAAGAACTCAGAAGTGAAAACCATGCTTTTGGAGGCAGAACCATCCTGGAGGTTGGTGGAGTGAGCTTTCACATATATCTCGATTACATGAAAAACAAAGCTGGCCCAGGAGCACTTCTGTATTCTTTGTAACCCTAAGGGCTGTTTTTGATCTTATTCTTTCTGGTTGAAGTCAAATAAGTCACATTTATTATTTGAAGTCTAGTGCTGACACTTCTGTATGTAATATGTGAGCTCTGCTGCTCAGTTTAACACATGCCTGCAGAATTTTCCAACTCATTTCTGGGCAAGCTGAGGTGATTTGGCTATTTGTATTAGTATTTGATGTCTATTTAGATGGTAACATAGGTAATGGATGTCAGGAAATTTTGAAGTGTGCTTTACTATAAATATTTGGAAAGAAGGTGTTTCTTGAGTGTGCCAAGACTAACGTGAACTTTTTTCCTGTAAATAAAATATAGATTTCTAAAATTACTGTATTTGTGAGATGCATTTTAATTTATCACAATAACCACAAGTGATGATGCAGATATTAATGAAGATTATTAGATAAAAATAATCAAATTAATATTCATGTAAAAAGAGCATAGTAAAAATAGTAAGATAAGAATGATAGGTGTATAATGACTCACTTCAGAAAGGTTGTTAGAAAATAGCTATCTGCATGATTTTATGTAAACAAAGGAAAAAACCCCACTATGTGTGTGTTTCTGAGAAACATGACATCAAAAGAAACCAAGAATAAAGCCATCCATCTGCTTATGGAGAGTATGAGTGGTGAGGTGTAACTGAAGTTACTATCTGCCATTGCTCTGAGCTCCCAGCTCTAGGCCAGATTTCACCTTGTGAATCCCAGTTTGCATATTCATGGTGCACTAGTAATGTCAACAGTGTTTAAACCACAAAGCCATTGATTTAATTTTATGTAACACATAAGTAGGTATGTAATTGCACAAAATGGAAATGAGCGCTTGGCAACTTAAAATAGGAAATGACTTCTGCAAAGGATGCTAATTAGTTATTTGCATGGGAGTCGCTTCTTCTATTAATAACTTTGAAGTGGTCAGTGTGCCCCTAAAGTAGTTTTCTTGGCAGCTACAAGAAGAAGGCTGGGCTTTTGTGGAATGTCCTTTAGTAGTATTACTGTCGCTGCATTGGCAGGATCAAGGCAAGAGGATGCTGCCCGAGTGGCATTAATCACTGGGTTAATGGAAACATTCCCAAGAGAGATGCAAAGCTGGGTTAGAGATCTGCCAAGGTGAGGCTGCATGCCAGTCAACTCAAGCAGCTTTGCTTTAACCCTCTTTTAGATTAGCTAGAATAAGCTTTAACTTATGATAATGGAAAGATCATATTAATAATGATTAATATTAAATCCCCTTTTTATTTGCTATTGAAGGCCAGCATATGATACCTTCATAAGGGTTTACTTTCACTTAAAAAGCAATGGGAATACATTGTTGATTGAGAGAGAATTAGGAAGTGAACTGATTGAAGAGAATAAGGAAGGCTGAAAGCATTAGGAATGAACTGCTGTTGTGACAGAGGTCCTGCATACTGAAATGTGTTTGGGCAGCTGGAATGAAGAAAACGTTAGAAAAAGAGGAAAGTAGTTTGTAGACGAAGTACTCCCAGGACACACAGCTTAAATTTTGTGAATTTAAATTTGGGGGAGCTGGTTCCCATTGTTTTCCTACAGATATTTTGTTTTGCTTACTGTTTCTCCTACAGCTACTGCTGCCAACAGCCCTTGCTCTTCACTCTTCACTGTGCCTCATCTTGGGGTAATCACAGAGCAATTGATATGTATTTCTGGCACATGTGGACTTCTTCAGAAAGTAACAGCTCTAAATATTGAATCTGATATATAAACAATATCTTCCAAATCAGTAAACAGAAGTGAAGGTCTGTGTAAACATAGATATTGGCAGAGGACTGATTTGAGCATTTGTCCATCCAGTGTTTTGATTCAGATCATGTCTCAGGTGACAGGAGGAAAGAAGCTAAACCCCATTCAAACAATTTCCAGTGCTTAGCAAGACAAAGTAACTTGTAGTCAAGAAAGTATCTGGTTATAGATTAGTTATTTTCAATATCTGAATTTCTTTTTTTTAATTAGTACTATAACTTTGACTGCCTTTGTTATCTGGAAAAGAATATATATGTATAGTCCCATTAGGAACCTGAGTTAAGTGCTTGGCCTCAGTGATATCCTTGTGGAGATGACTTTGCCTGCCTTATTACGTGTTGTGTTGGAAGAGATGTTTTCTCCCAGTTAGTAACCTTTTGCTTTCACATGCTACCACCAAATTCTCACATTACAAGACTTGGAATTATAGTATCTATTATTACAGACTTAAAGAACTGGATGTGAACGTAAGTCTATATATTTGAAGCCTGTATTTAGTCTGTGTATTTTAATTATGTCATCTTGCATTTACCTCCTCTCTAAGGTAAGCAAACTCAACCATTTTAATTTTACTTCACTAGAAAGTGTTGTTTGTCCCTACTTATTCTTACTGCCTCTTCCAAAAGCCACTGAACTCAGTAGGATGCTTTCTGAGATGATGACAGGTACTGAGAACAAAGTTTCCAATAGGGGAGTAAATCAGCGATTTCTGTAATGGCATTATCATCTTTTCCATACTATTCTTTATCCCACTTATTTATCCTAATGTTTTGTTTACTGTTTCAGCTAACAGTTCATGTTGAACAGAGGTCTGCTCTTAAGTGCTGGAAATGATGCTCATCATTTCCCTGAGATGCTAGAATTAGTTTTGAAATCCATAAGGAGCTTGGTAGTCCAGACTTTTTTCTCCCATATGAATTACTTTGTATTTCTTAGCATTTGGGTTTACTATCTTGCTGTATATTAATTTTGGCTGGATCTTCACAGGGAAGCTTGTGAATGCAGAGCTGATAGTTGTTTGTGTTTCATTTCCATGCTGGATGTAGTCAGTGCCATTGTGTCTGTGAATTCAGTCTGTGCTACATATTATTATCCCTACTTTGGAGAGATTTTTCCACTTACATTTAGGTCTATCTAGTGCACTCCACCAGGCCATAAATATTACTCTGTTAGGATAAGTGCTTATCAAACAATTTCCTGAGCGAACTCTCATTACGTGTTTGCAATAGCTTTGAGATCCATAGTGTGAATCTTCTCATCCATGCCATCCCTTCCCAAGCTTCTCCAAGAGAAGTATGATCTCCATTTCAGTACGATGATGGTCCAGTGTTCAGGAAGGAGATTCAGAGCCCTGCAGAGATGACAAATAGTCGCATAGATGGCAAAAATCCTTTGGGGTTTCAGGATAATGAAGAGCAGCAAGTGAATGAATGAATGGATTTTATCATAGAACTGCAGCACTAGTGAAGTTTCCTCATTGTGAGAAGCATGGGGCTTGGGGCTGGCATTGCCAGTACAGATATGGTGGTAGGGGTTGAGGGCTGTTAGAAAGGTATGTTGCATGTTACATAGCTTGTATGTCTCTGGGAGGATGATGACTGGCAATCCATGAGATACTGAAAATTTAGTTGGGTAATTAATAGATTCCCATGTACTAATTTTTCCAGGTGCAAATCTTCATCAATGGAAATGAATATTCTATTGTCCTTTTAGGCTTGATTGACCTGTGTGACTGATTTTGCCTTTGTTATTATGGAGGAGTTTGCTAATTTTTCACTTTGCCAAGTGATGAGAGCTGCATTATAGAAAAGATCTGTGTTATGGCTGTGGTGTGCCATGCCAGTGGTGAGTGCATTTGAAAGATAAAGGATGTACTGCAATGACTCATAAATGAGTTAGAACAGAGGGCTGTACACCAAGCTACACAAAATGCAGTGCTGAAGGGAGACAAATATCATACCCTGATACTTGCTGAGCAAGGAGCCACAATTGGTGCCAGTTCCACCTACTTGGTGGACTTAGGACCTCCTGCACCGTGCCAGTGATGGCCATGTAGACCACCTGTGTGCTCTGGCCAGGAGAGATTTTATCCAGTGTTGCACCACAGCAGCTTTAGCTGTGTGCAACGAGCAGCTCAAAAGTGCTTTCCAGACCCTTGAGAAAGGCGCAGAGGAGCATTTAAATATTATCTCAAATGTTTTCAAGAATTAATGTGAATATTCTGAGTATCTGAAGGTACATAAGAAACAAAGGAGAGTGCTATTTTTCTGAGGTATTAAAGCAAAGCAAAAATTCAGAACCCAAATTCTGTACTCTAGTAAGAAAGAAATCCTAAAGATCAGCTCCATGCATGGTTGGTATTATTGTTTCTAATTCTCTGTACCCATGAATTCTTTGTGCCTCCCACAAAGTTTCAAAATTGTTTCCGTAAGAAACTTTCCCAAAGTATTTTATTAAAATCATGCTCAGTTACTGACACATTGATGAAGTTCTTCTCTCTAGTTGAAGCTCCAATGATTTTAATTTTATCAGGAAAATACATAAAACTCGAGCAAAAGAAAAACTATCAAACTCTAATAAATCTTTTAAAACAAATTAAAGTGATGACTGAGCTGACATATTCAATTTTCAATAAAAAAGGATTTTCAGCAAGCCACAGGCATTACTCAAAGACTGAAATCTGCAAAAACACAATTCTGCTTGTTTGTTTGCACTTGAATGCATTAAATCAACTTGGTGGCTGATGTGTACAACACAGCACTGCAGTGCAGGGTAGCTTAGTGGTTCAGGACACAGAGATTCGTACCAATACCCGGAATGTCCTCCAAAAAGAATTAAAAAAAAAAAAAAGACTTTTCAGTGAACTTTCCATACAAAACTAATGTGAAGTTTCATGTTTGGCTCATCTCCAGTTTAAGTCATTATCTGTAAGGAATGTGGTCTGTATATCTGAAGTGTATCTGAAGGTATAGGTGTTGTTCATTCACAATTCTCTTCAAAATGATGCTGGAGGTGCTTTAAGAGACCTCACTTGCCTTCTCATTTAATTATATAAATATTGCTGGTATAGTAAACCATTCCCAGCTGGAAATTTTCCATCCATGTTTCCTATTCTAGAAAAGCACAGGATAACTCACTAAACAAATAATATTAACCATGCAAACTATTAAATTTAAAATTAGGATATTTTCCCAAACGTTTCCTTATGAGAGTAATAATGTTGAACCAGCTCCTTATATGGTCACCTCTGAACCTGAAACGTCCATAGAAAGTACGATTTAGGATGGTTGCACCTTTGTACCTTCTTTGTCCTTTAGTCTCTAAGCCACGGATCATCATTTCCATTCTCTCTGATTCTGCCTACTGGAGCACTCCAATATCAGTTAAGAGTTAAAGATAAAAACCATAACCATCACATCTCTGTACTGCATCTTTGTCATTTATTTCTTTGTGTATGCTGCCTTCTTTCATGTTCTGACTGAAAGGACGCGTCTTTGGCTGACTACATAATAACTGAATAATCTCTGGAAAATAATACACTGATTTCCTAATAATAGCAGCAATTACTCTTTCTGACTTTACTAGTACTCTTAGCTTGATGTGTTTCTGATTAATTAGGCAGTAGTTTTCAATCATAAAACAGTGTAAAAATACCCTTTAAGGTCAAACAAGTGGTGTGCACTGTATGCCAAATTTTTTACATTTGTTTTTAACTCATGTTTGTATGATTCTTGGATTCTCCCACACACATCCACCTTTGAAGCCAAACTTCCTTGCCTTCAAAGCTTGTGTTGATATCTTGATAAAGAAATACCTAATAGTAGTGACAAATAAAAGCAAGGTGTGAATACTTCAGAAAGAGGATTATAATCTCTAATTAAGATATGCTAGTACAAAGAAAAAAAACACTTTTACAGTTATTTAACCATATTGTACTTTTGGTGAACACTGTATGTGGAATGACAGAAGGTGGGACGTGATTGAGTTGTATATTTGGGGCAGGTACAACTTTTACAGAAAAGCTTCATACATTTGTTTGCATATAGAACATAAATCTTTATTGGAGATAGTGTCTGTCACAGCGTCATAAAAATGATGGTTGAATATTTCTCATAATGTGTGCTTCGAAGGTCATCCATTAGCCATTGGAGAGATCAAGCAGCACGTAGGGTGGGTACCAATTTATTTGGGGATTTCTGCTTGGTTAAATCCCCATTGACCGTGACAGCTGCATTTATAGCAAGAGTTAATGTATGGGAATTTGCTGGGACACACTGACTCTCCTGACCTGATCTCTAATTTAGTTACATACTTCCATGGTTTTTCATCAGTTATAGACTCATGTGTCTATAGATCACACAGATGGATTGCTTCTTGTTTGTCATATTAATGGATCTGTTCCCGCATGGTACTGGTTTTGTCGGTGTTGATGGGCTTTGGAACCATCCTATTAACTGGATAGTCCTGTTAAGTGTTTGAAGTCCTCTAGAGCATAAGTAATATAAAGTACTTCTAGTTACAAGAATTAGGCAAATGTTCAGTCATTGCATTTCCAAAGTGCATCTCGAGATTAAGAGGAAGAAATAGTGCTCACAATTAATGTCGGTTCCACAAAAGAGGCTTACGCTAAGACTTTTTATTTCAGCATACAGCATTTTTGCTATGTAATTTGACACTTAAGGTTATCTTAAAAATACACAGGTTCCTTCTCCATGAATATGCTGATTGTCTATTATAATTCCATTTTGCTCCAGGTTAAATGAAGACAATTTATTATGTATCAGAAATTAGGTATAGATTCTCATTTGTTACCGGTACACTTTTTTTTAGAAGGACGTGCACTTTGTCAGCAAGGGAATATTTTCTGGAAATAATTGAATTAGGAGAAAAGAAAGGTTCTTGTGAATCATAGCACAATGTTACACGCTCAGCCATGAACAGTTTCATTTTATCCCATTTAGAAAGCTACTACTGCTTTCAAATTGCATCTCAGTGCTTTGTGTCCCATATCCCAACTTGTTATTTCATTGCTGGAGTTAAATTTGATTTAAGTGGTTCAGAGTTTTAAAATCAGATGCAATGTGTCAGCTGGAAGAGCGTATTTTTCCAAAGAGATCGTGGACATGGAAGTGCTGAGAGTAGAACTGCTTCTCATTTCTTTGAATTTTCTCACTTCTTGTTGAATGAATAACTCACACTTTTGTTGTTGTGTCTCCTGATGAGTCATTCCCAGTGTTTTGTAAATTACAGTTACTGTATTTAAGTAACTGCAGGTGAAGTGGAAAATAAGAAAGAAAAAAAAAAGAGAAAAAAGTATCCTGAATATTAAGTAACAACTTGAAACGTGTTGAATAATAATAATTAAAAAAACCTCACCATCTTATTTATTTATTTTTTTAAAATAGAGACGGTATTAATGAACATGCCATCCTTTAGAGCAAAGGAAATGACAAGAAGAGAAGACTTCCTTGAGCTTTATGTAACTTGCTTTCATTCTCAGTGTTCTTTTTCACTTGAAATTTCCATGCTTTCCTTAGATTTTAAATACATTGCTTAATCTTGCATCTGTTTCTCAGTGTTTAATTAGTGAAAGTTGCATGGTTCTCCTGTAGTAATTCACCACCGTTGGGCATTAGCATTGTTGGTTAATTAGAATGTAATATCTAATTATAGAATATTTAAAAATGAAATCTTAATAGCCTAGGATTTCCTAGGATTCCTGAACAGCTAAAAGCAGAAATGTTAAAACAAATGTTGTTGCTCATAAAGAGTAAACTATGAGCATCCCATTTAATATATTGATCTGAATGACTGAATGTCATAGGTAACTCTATTACAGCTTTAATATAGAGCAGAAATACTTCTTTAATGTACTAATAAGTTTGAAAAGTCCATGCTTGTAGATCTCTCTGCCAAGTTCTTGATGAAAAAATTCTTTGCATGGAAAACCATTATCTGGCCAATTCACACACAATTCTGATAAATTGTCAATGGGCTTTTTAGTGCCTACCATATTCCTAGAAGCAGAGAATTAACATTTGCAGAGGATATGCCAAAAGATATATAACATCTGCAAGGTATCCTTAGTTATTTTATCTCATTATTATTGTTTAAAGTCTATTCAGTATGGTGAGTTATCATAGGTTAGAGCTTGACCTGATGTTTAGCTTATTTTCTACTGGTGCAAGCTAAAACGTACTGTTTTACGGCTGTACTTGGAAACATATCATTTATCTTCCCTTCACTGTGCTGATCAATATGGCATTTGAATGAAAATATCGGTCTTGATTGCAAAATTGTGTCTCTTCAAGCTTGTGTATATTGTGAAGAATGGAGATGTGGAAAGAGGTGGCTTATCAGTATTTTATGCTTTCAGAGCTAATCATATTTTTAGACGTGGCATTAAACATTGACGGTTGGATATATCACAAACCCCAGCCCTTTCCATTTGCAGTAATAATCCTCTCTGATTAGGACTTATAGTTAGATTATACCAGAGATCAGAAATCATTTCTCTGTGGAGTTACATTTATATCATTATTTTTTTTTAAACAAGTAGGAATTATCCCCATTCAAATGAAAATGAGTGAAGTGTGCATCCTACTGTTTATTTAAATACTATTCCTTATACGTAGCTTTGGTTTTGCAAGAAACAATATTTTATGTTCCTGTTTTAAAACACAATACTGTGAATGGACATTTTAATTTATTCTTTTCTTTGAAGTTTGATGTCAAACCACTGCTGTGTATTTCATAATGATAGCTAGAAAAGTTCTTATTTTCTTTCAAATTTCTGTAGGTTAAGATTACCAATATTTGTTTAATAGGAATAAATGTAAAGGAAAAACTGAAGATTTAAAAGGGAAGTAGACCATTTATGTTGGGAAAAATAAGAGAATCTCTCTAATTATTGTTTAAGACTTGAAAACAAATGTGAATTTTTCCTCTGGCTCTAAAGGGAGTTTGGTTAGATTGTCAAAAATAAATCAGGCAAACTATTCCCAGCAAGCATGCACTCTGAAGAAGCCAGTCACTAATTATTTAATACATTTTTTTCTCAAATAGAATGTTATTCATTTTCCAAATCCTTATTATTCTGATCTAAAATCTATTTATCGGCATTTGCAAGATCCTGCATGTGTTCCTAAGACTTCACAACCTGACTAAACTTAAATGTTAGCAGTTAAAATCTTCACCAAGAGCAAAAGTAAATTTTGTATTAAGGCACCGTATAATCTCAGAACATTTAAACTGTACAGAAAAGCTGCTGCAACTCATTAGTTTGTGTCAAATGCAGTTACATTTAAATATATCCCAAATGAAGATCAGAAGAGGACATACCAGATGTATATGTTTAGCATTAATCGACTTCGTGTATACAATTGGCAGGTAGTTTTATACCTCTCCGATGACTCCCAACAGGTTCTGAATTTGCCCCTGCATTAGATAATGCCAGAACCTGTGGCACCACATTATCCCTCTGCTGTGTTTCTGACTGCTTGCATTCAGCCAATACTACAGAAATTTAATGGAAAGTAGAACAATATATCTCTAATATTTACTCTTTGTGGACTTTTGTCCATGAAGAGGACAAAGGTTAGGCTAGGTTGAATGTCAGGGGGAAAGTTCTTCGCTACAAGAGTGGTGAGGTGCTGGAACAGCTGCCCAGAGAGGTTGTGGATGCCCCGTCCCTGGAGATGTTCAGGGCCAGGTTGGATGGGGCCCTGGGCAGCCTGGTCTAGTATTAAATGGGGAGGTTGGTGGCTCTGCCTGTGATGGGAGGGTTGAAGCTTCATGATCCTTGAGGTCCCTTCCAACCCAAGACATTCTGTGATTCTGTGATTTTTTATGTACAGTTGCTATTAATAATGCTTAATGAATTCATTAACAGGATGGAAATGGTAAACTTAATTAATTGTTCTGTAGTAAAAAGCCACGAACAAGCAACTCCCATCAAATTTTGATATAACCCAATTAAAAATAGGATAAAACTTATCCCTTTGTCTTAATAAGCATGTTAAATTAGCTATGTCCTCCAAAGAGAAAACATGCTTAGAAACAAATACCATAATGTTTAGGAATAGGAAAAGAGTTATTTCTTGTCCCCTGCTATTTGTAATCTGTGATTAAGTGGTGTGAAATGGAGCTAAGCTATCCTGTTGGTGCCTTAGAGCCCTTCCATCTCCCCTGTGCACTCCAAATACGTCTGTAACGAGAGCAGAGCATGGCAGTGCTAATCTTCATCTTCGTTAAAGAATTTTTATAGCAATGCAAACTGTAAACAATGACTGTTGTTTATGTAATTCCACAAAGCTATAAGTCTTACAGAAGCATGGATAAAAAGAAAGAAAACCTAATTATATGTATTTCTCACATGCTATGGTGAAAGTAATTGGAAGAAGTCTTTCTGTCTCCAGACCCAATTTGCTTGTTTGTTTATCTGTTTTTGTCTTGTTTATTTTCCTGTCTGTGCATTTGTTTGGTTGAATTTTCGGGAGTTGAAATCTTGGTGATAAGAGGGTGGATTGAAAAACAAAACAGGAGCTGTTTCTGTGGTTTGAAAGATGTTAGTGGTCCAGTGTGTAATTCTGCAGTTATCATAATGGAATTTCTTATAGTATAGCACTGAAATATTGGATCATTCTCTTATTATTTCCATTTACAAAAGAAATAAGTATTCTAATATAAAAATGAAAATCTCAGATTAGTAGCAGTAATACGTTAATGTAGGAAAATACACTTTAGTAACTTTTTATTCAAATTATATATATATTTTTTTACTTCTAATAATTATTAATGTTTCTCCATCCATTCAACTGTTCTTTTCCACTATATGGTGATGATTCAAGTCACATAAGTTTATACCCTTTGTTTACCTTAACCACTTTCTAGTTCACGGGACATTTTCAACAGTTTATGTACAGAAGACTTTAATCACTCTATTCCCATGTCACATACTGTAACCTATTTTTATTTTTGAGTGGAATATAAACATCTTAAATTAAAATTTAAAATTACTGCTATCACAATCTAGACTTGCACCGTGCATTTCCTCAATACAAGTGGATGTACACAATAATCAGAACTGTGCTACTGCAAGTACTGCCTAATAACTAGAAAGTACGTGCTTTCTATTAGGTAATTTTACCTGTTAATTAAACTCCTTTTAATCATAAAGTATTCTATTTAAACCTTGTTACAGAAACTATTTCTTAATGCATATATGATTTGTTTGGGCAAGTAATTCAAGTACTTATTGTTTATTAATAATTTACGGACAAGATGTTCCTGTAATTTCCCCAGAAGCACTCTTAGCTGGTAGGCTCTACTGATTTCATGGCATTTGCTTCCCAAAGAGGCTGATGTTCCACTATTGTAATTGACAGAGCCCCATTGACTTCAGTGGAGCCTCAGCAATTCTTACCAGCACTTATTTGCATCATTAAAGGCATTTAAAAATCTGATCTTGTAAAGAACAGATGATGTGATATTAAAAGAAAGTCAAGCTCATTGTTTCATGGAAATCCTTTGAAAGTCATCAGAGGAGGCAAAATTCCTCTGCCCCTGGGCTTTTCTTCTCTTTTCTGTGACATGAGGGACCAGAAACTCAAAGTTCCCACGTCATTGGCATCCCTTGAGAAGACCCATCTTCCTCATTCTTCCCTCCTTCATGCAATTAGAGTTGGCTGACAACAGCTGAGAGAACTCTGCTCCAAAATCTAAACTCAGACATCATTGTACTATCAAGAAGATATAATCTGAATTATTGATTTATCTGATTTTTTGCCGTTATTAAGAACAAGTTCATTTTTGATGCTTTGCTACACTTTAAAGTAGGAAAGTGACAGACAAAACAGTTTTCCTATAAAAAAGATTGTTTTTTCCAATTTTTTTTCTTCTTTCAGTGTTCCACTAGTAAAGCTTGGTGATCATTGTCCTTCTGAATGTAGTTATCTTATTTTAAGAGACATGTAGCAAGGCACTAATTTATGCTCTAGAAGCTTGACTATAGTAACATTTTAATTATTTTGTAAAGGCTAAAAAGTAATCCACAGAATACTGCCAAGTAGAGCAGAAACTTTATCTGAGCGCTGCATCATGCATGGGCAAAAAAGAAACCCAAAATGATTTCCTAAAGCTAAGCACTTAGACACAGCTATCTTTGGTTGTCTTGCTAACAGACATAGTTCTCAAAGAATTTGACTGTCCAGTTTTCCCACTGAGAATACATATATGACCACAGATACAGATATACATGACTACAGTCTATGCCGTATGTTTGCCACTCTAAGGTTTTTCATTAGGCCTGAGCTACATTTGAGCTTACAAAAAATGGACAGATTTGTGATGACGTAGCTGTAAAAAAAAAAAAAAATCATACCTATTGTATCCCATATGTATTTTTTGGCTCAGAGAGAAGTTTCTTGATGCAGAATTCATTTGCAGTGTGAGTTGCTACAGGGATCCCAGTTCAGCATTGTGATGCAGTAATGAGACAGTGTGGTGCAATGATAGAACTGCTTCGAACAAATATCCAAAATACTGTGAAAGCATGACAGAAGTAATGATTAGACAATAATGTCCAGATTTAGAGGCACCTCCAAAGATCAAAATGTTTTGATTCCTTGCAGAACTGTTGACTTTTTTTCCCCAGAATTGATGCATGTTTACCTAATAGCACTGATGCTTAATACACTCAAATTGTGAAGGAGGCTTTAATCCTCACATCTTTTTACTCTTCAGCCTCTTCTGTGGGGGAAGAGAAATATTCAGCAAGGCTGGTCAGAGAGGTTGGCTTAGTATCCAGCTCCAGTCCCCGACGTGGGTGCTAATGAGGTGGGTGCTAATGAGTCTTGAAGTACATAAGAACCTTCTATTCAAGTGTGTGACTTGCTTCTTTAGTTCAATGAATCATCCTTTGTTGGAAGACAAACACTTGACCAGACAGCAAAATGTCTTAAATGTCGATGAAATCTGCTATAATCCAGTCAGATCTTTTTTTTTTCTTGGCAACTGCTTTTTTACTAGAAAAATATTTTTATGTGGGACATTGATAAAATCACTCCTGTGAGATCTGTTCTCCAGCATCATTCCACTTGTCTTCCCTAATGGCCACATTCCTGTCCTCTGATAGCGAGGCGTCTATATTTATGGGTTATCTCATGACATTTCATGCACTTTCTAGCTTTAGCATTTGGTACATAGTTAAAAGTTTGAGTGTGAATTCTGCATAATGGAGCTGGCTAGTAGGAAGCATGACCTTTGCAAACTTAAGAAAGGCCTCTGGCAAGGAATTTCTAATAAAAAGTATCTCCAAGTTCCATAGGTTCTTGTGCCCAAGGCAAGAGTGAGCATCATTAAATTATTGAAAGGCAAGGAACAAAATATAGGTACATTGAGTGGGAATGGAAATGTAGGTAAAAAAAAAAAAAAAAAGGCTGTTAAATTGATTTTACTTGTGAGGCTTATTGAATAAATATTGCATTTCTAAAAGACAGCATCGACTGAGGAGCTCTTTGCAGCCCTTTTTTTGGTTATTTTACTTATTTTCTTCTTCTTTGAAGTATTCTGCTAGCGCTCTTGGAAGCGATAAAAGCAGTAGGTTGTAATTGTGAGGTTTTGTTTTTATTCAGTGGCTGTATAACATGCCAGCTCAGTTCAGGCTGCTATTATATGTGGAGACACATGCTCCACTCCAGTGCATGCCAAGAGCCACATTCTCAACAGTGCTCTCATTGGCACAAGCCACAGATTTCCCTGATCATGTTGGTAGTGGGGTCAATATACGGATTCTCAGTCACTTCGGTGGGATTGAGGTGCTTTTTCTATGGGTGAAGCAGTTAAAATAATGAATGGATATTCAGAATCTTCCCTTCCTCCTCATCCTAAACTGAAGAATGCCGTATGTATTTGGAATGTGATGATAGCATGGCTCAGACTATATTTGATTTAATAAGTTATGTCATTAAAACTTAACACTCTACTTAGAAAGCATTGCAAGTAGTACATGGAAATTCTAGAAAGGCAGGTGGTCAATGTTTCTCCCATGATCATGGACAAGCTTCTCTAAACTCTGGGTGTCAGCTTTTCTTGACTAGAAATGAGTTGGTTTCCATTGCGGAACATGGAACTATGGGCGTGAGCTAGCTGCAGCATTAGGAACTATGTTGGAGAGCAGGATATTTGGGTGTGATGCTTGTGAATAGCAAACGATCTGCTGTTAGCTATTTCAAATATTGTGTAAGCTCTAGGGATAAAGCCTAATTAAATATCCATAGGTTATGTAAAGCCTAATTAAATATCCATAGGTTATGCAGTGCCTTGCGTCTCTATTTCCTAGTGCATGACCAGGGATTTTGCCCATTACTCAAATGTGAGTAAGTATAATCTTCACCACCATCATCACAGATTTTCTGCTTAGCTTACCCAGTCCCCAGTTCTGAGAGCCACTTGGGCTGGAATGGCTTGAGTAAGAAGGATGGAAAGTGGCTCTTAGGGCTGCAGATGCAATTCATTTGTAACACTGCTATTTAAGTTGCCCTACTTGTACTGCATCGCACCGTTTCTTTGAAGGAACAAGTTTTTACGGCTGCCAAAAAGTTTTCTGGAAATAATACAGATAAGCTAATACTCGTCATACAAAAATCCAATGTTTATAACAGCAGAAGAGCATTCATATTTACATTTCACATTTTACTTACACACAGCGGATAGAATTGATTTCATACTGGAGTCAGCGCTTTAGCCGTGCTATCTTCCCTCTTGCAGGGAGAAAAAAGTATTCTAGTGGAAGCAGATACTCTTATTCTCTTACAGAGGATTTGTTATATTAGTTTCAATTTAGGAAAAAAGCAAACGTGTGACATCAAAATACAAGCAAACCTTGTATACAAGTCAGATAAAGGCCTTTGTGCATTATGCCATCGCTAACAGGAAAAATGTGAACACGTATTTGAGTAGTGAAATGTGCATCGTGTCCTAGAGATAGTTAAAAATACATAATAAATTCTTCCCTGGAGGGATTTGTAAGTGGAGCCCTAGCAGGAGTGCGTCAGGGGTCCTTATGCAAAATGATTTTATAATGGCTGAGGAAGAAATTATTTATTAGTTCATCAGACATAAAGGAATAGTTAATGATAGCATTCATTATAATCTTTATTGTGGCGCATAATTAGCAACTCTGCTTCTGTCTGAATGCAGTAGCAGAGTGCGACAGGTAGAGGAACAAATAAATATGATTTATAATAATATTAAAAAATAATTTTCCCCATCAAAAGTCATGTATATTAGTAGAGAGAAAGAGTAAATGTGTTTAGCGGAGATTTCAGAAGCTGATCCCCAAATGCCTCCTCTCACCATGTGTTGCCTCACGCCTGCATGAGCATCACAGGGAAGGAGCAGAGGGAGAACAAGAGCTGTCCCACCCTCTGCTCTAGTGTAAGAAGAAACAAATGAGTCTTGCAGACAGAAGCTTATCAGGAGTGCTTCTAGGAGCCTGCTGCCCTAGGGTACATGTTCTGTTCAGCAGATGATCTCTGCTCTAATGTTGGCTGTCACCAGTGGTTTGCACTGTGATTTTGCAAGTACTCAAGGTATTTGAAATGAGGGGCTTTTTGTTCAGGCTGGAGAAAAAGAGGGATTTCCATTCATTTTGGACAAAGGGCAGATATTAGTGCTGCCCTGCCACAAGACTTCCCCTATGGGACAGAGAGGGAACTGCAAGGAATGGAAGAAAAGAGAAAATGATGTCAGTGTTAATTATAATTCTACATTGTTCATGAAGGAAGACGATCCAGATCCTCTCCCTTATTTTTCCCTCTTTACACATTATTTAATTCTTTTTCTTTCTTTTTCAATGAAATCGAATGTATTCCCCAACTGCATTGACACTATGGAAGTTATAATAGTTCCTGGGTTAAAAAGGTGTGATATTTATAGAACATTTTATAATTTTCTCTTATGCTGCATATTGTGTTTTTTTTTCATGGTATTAGATGCTGTGTGCCCATCTGCACATTAGTTAATTTGTGACATTTTAAAAATAAATTAATTGTTTTTTAACTATAGGTTGTGCTTAGTGTGCTTGACTATGTGTTGTACTTGACACTTATGCTACAAATATGAATAGCAGTGCAATCCTTCTCATTTATTTGGAGCATAAACAAGTATGGAATCCAAAGTGTGTCTTTTACACAAAAATGTGTATGTATTTGGAATTTATATACTCCATACGTCCACATTTTTAGAATAAAGGGGACTTAGACACAACCCGTACCAAGTGGAAACATTCTCACTGATTTCAGAATCTTTGAAGGAGAATTTAAATGAATTTAGGAAGATATTAACTTTGTTTCAGAGATGGATGGGATTAAGAGGTCAAACTGGAAAGTAAAAGAGCAGAATGCAGCCTGAACCTGAGAGACCAATCACTTGTTTTCATAGATTTTTAAGCAAGGAGGTGCCATTATAAACATCGTTTCTGACCTCCTGGGTATTGCAAGCCAGGAAATTTAATCTATAATTCTTGCATTAGAGGAAACTACTCTGCTCTGTTTCATAAAATGGTTGTCTTGTTTGTTTTGCTGGGTAATATTTTACTTTCTCAGGGTGTAGAATATCAGCCATTAGAAGCCACTCTTGGCCTACTGTTCTGTAGATTTATTTTGAACATTTTGATACGTATTGTATAAGCAAAGGCTTCATCAAACAAAAACTACTGAAAACAGCATAGTCACTGCAAATTCCATTCTATCACTGCACAGAGCTTATCTATTTTACTTTATTTTTTTTTCCTCTTACAGAGAGCTTTCTTTTATCTCCAGAGGCTGATCCCACTTAGACCCCTCCTATGCCTGGTTTTGCCATAAATCCAGAACAATAATCCCCACTGTGCTGAAATATTCACAAGAGGAATATCACCACTGTTATTTAAGGAATGCCACAAAAAAGAAGACAAGGAAATGCGTGGAGCTCAAGTCTCGGGTAAGCTCACAAGGGAAAGAAATGCATTTTCAGAAAACTACTTCCAGCTGATGAAACAGGAGGTCAGAGTCCTGTCCAAAAGTCAGAAGGTAAAATAGGTGGAAGAAATTGCTGAGATAGGTGCTTTGTAAGAGCTTCACAGTCGTCATGAACACACAGCCGTGTTTCCCACATACAGAACATCTCCTGATTGTTTCTGCGTGGAGAGTCACAACTTCAGTGAGAGCTTTTGTATCCTCCCATTTATTTGCAGTGAGAGATATGCAATCTCAGAGAATTTTGGCAATTGGATGATTTTATTTAATCACACGGTGTATTTAGATGTCAAGAAATTTTCTTTAGATAAAAGCCATGTGAAATTATGTCTGATAGATGGTATACGATACGTTGCCAAAGAGTTAAAAATAAGTAATTCCCATGATAAATACCTCATATTCCTTCTTCAGTCCTTAGCTGCAATGCTGCAGTGAAGTCACTTTTCTAGATAACAGATTTTCTAAGCCGTTTTGCAGATACCACATAGTAGAGGTTTAGTCTTTAACATCTATTTCAGATGCTCAAGTTGCTTTTAAAGCTTTTGTGGGTTTGAAATAACGTCGTTTATTGTGGCACTGTTGGCTTAGCTGCTGCTTAACTGCCATGTTCAAACATCATGTTTTGTTCAATCTGATTTGCACTGCCCACACTCATGGAAGAACTTCTGTGGCATTTCTGCAATCGCCACTTTATCTTAATTATAATAATAAGTAATTTGCGAATGGTATTGAGGTGGAAAAATAAACACAGTAAAAAGAAAAATCCCAGATAAGTGCATTACCAGAAAGATCCACTATTGGTTGTATCATCAAATGTTAATTGTGTTGGATTTTTTAAATAAGCATTTCACGCCAAACAATATATTTAACTCACTCAAAAATGTGTATCAAAATAAAGAGTCAGCTGCTGTGAGGAAAGAATGAAAATACTGGAAAACACAAATTTGTTTCATGTGGAATAAACCAAATAGATACAGAGTAAGAATTCAAAATCCCTAAGATATAGTGTTCATATATTTGAATTTACCATACTTTCGTAGAACTCAGTGGCTGGCTTTCCTGGGACAGTGCCAGGAGTCACAGAAGTACCAGTTCTTGTTTAGGAATCTTTTCCATACATCCCTAACTCCTAACTAAATATCCTCTTAAAATCCCTCATGCTTTCAAGCTGATGAGATGTTGTTCCTTCAGTTGCTATAAGAGCATTCAGATATCCATGGTAGCTGGGATTGCTTATGAAAAATAATTTTGTAAAGGCAGTAGATGTTTTAGACTGATTTGATAGTATAAAGTCATAGAATCATAGAATGGCATAGCTTGGAAGGGACCTTAAAGATTATCTAATTTCACCTCCATTGCCATGGACAGAATTGTTATCCATTAGATCAGTCTGCAGCCCCATTCATCCTGACCTTGAATGCCTCCAGAAATAGGTCATCCATTTGTCCATTTCTTCCAGCACCTCACCACACTCTGAGTAAAGAATTTCTTCCTCAAGTCTAACCTAAATTTCCCCTCAGTTTAAAGCCATTCCCCTTTGTCTTATCACTCTTAGACCTTCTAATGCACATAAATTTGTTCTTCAGGAAAGACATTAAACAATACCTTTAGGTTATTCTTGCTTTTTACTTCCTGTAAATGGGGAAGTACTACTTACAGACTATGTTGTTTTACCATATCTATGCATAACAGAATTAATTGGCTTGAGAATCCCCAGGAAGCTAGGTTTGCATTACCAGAGACTGGATAACGTACAGATTTGCTGGCATTAAGTGGCATGCAGAGGTCACTCAAACCATAGAGTTTTATGAAAAATCCAGAAATAGATTACCATTACCACATGGGAGGACTGGTAGTAGAACCTCATAATATTCTGCTAGAGTAACTAAGAGCTTTAATGTTCAATTTTCCAATTATCAATAATTTTTTTCTCTGCAAGCAGCTGATGAATTATGATGTTGGTAAAAATCTGAAATGAAATTTTTGAGATTTTAAAAGTGAGTTCTCAAGAGTTATGATGCTTTTGAAAAATGCAAGCCTGCAGTAGAAAGACTGACTTGACTCCGAGGAACTCTGGTGTTGACATCAGCAGGAGCAAATGGGCAGCAGCAAGTGCTGAGCTGCATGCCTGCACTACTAATATCGCCAGTAAAAACTAATGGTGTGGCAATGAAAAGGAAAAGTCCTGTCCAGATTTCCAAATCTGAATGCGTAAATTTAGCAGAACCGAGTTCTCCTTTGTTCAAAATAACTGAAAAATGCAAACACTAAAAAAAATCTCTGAAGAAAGGCAGGACCAGTTTCCTTTTGGAGAAAGGTTGTATTTCAGCATAAAATCCAGCAAGTGGGAGTAAAGCTAATTACCTGCAGGGCATATCAGAACATTGAATGGCTCAGGAATCCAAGTGTAGTCCATGTGCTGGTTTAGCTACACTGCATTTTCCAATCAAAGGACACTGGAAATCCATATATTTAATATTTGAACATTTGTTTTTGATCTTTTTTTTTTTTTTTTTTTCATGGAAGAGCGAAACAAGAGAAACAAGAGGGAAAAGGAGGATGGCAGCACTTAGAGCCTGTAGAGGCAGACAGCTGTTGGCTATCAAGGGAGAGAATAAGCACCTATGTGTCTTTCTGTGTATATTTCTTATGACATCTGTGGCTCATGGGACAGAGGCATTTTGGAGCACTTCTGTGGGCTCTAATCTTGCCTAAGCAATTAGTGTTGTTAGCACCCTGTGCATGTGTTTATTCTGCTCTTGCACCCCTCTTTTCAGTCCTCCACAACTATTTGCTGAATCCATTCCAGAAGTGTGACAAATCATTGCTACAAATGAATTTTAAAATAGAATTTTGTGTTATATTTGGAAACCAGAAATGAGAAGCAAGCATGAATGCCTGAATCCTGAGTGCCCCTGTGTTCATAGAAGGCTCCGTTCCCTTTTTGGATGCAGGTGTGTTTGGGAAGAGGCAACTGCACATCTGAGTACCTCACCCTGAGAAACCTGGGGGGCCAGGGAAGTGTAAGCCTGGCTGACACAGTGAAGTACCCAATGAAGGATGAGCTCTGTGTGTTTTACTTCTGGTTTATGTTTCCAGGTGAGTTAATAATTTCAGTTAATCTACATCCATTGGGTATTGTCTGTGTGTCTTTCGGGCAGAGTGATGCTTTGGTCACGTCTGGACTATGCTAGTGGAGCTTAAAGCTTCTACTGTCCATGAATTAGAAGAATCAATCTCTTTGAACACATTTTAAATTGATCCTTGATTCGACCACACAACTCTTGGATAAGGTACCCTACTATTAGTCAATTTGACTTGAAAAGATGATGATCCAAATTAAAATGGAAACCTGACCTATATTGAGCAGCTGTATTCTGCAGAGTGATTTTATTATTGTTATTATTAGTAGTAGTGTGCAGCTCTGTTTGTGAAGTCCTTGCTGTGAATACTAATGTCTGTGCCCAGGGCTGCATCCAGAATTCCTAACTCAGGCATTTGCATTAACGATCAGCAGTCTGTAATATGGCCTTAATCCTAGCTTCAAATGGCTCAGAATCTCCAGCACAAAATGCTCCTGTATCCCCTGCTAATAAGAATTTAGCAGAGACTAACAGTTACACAAAAACTGCCTGGTAGCTCGAGGGGACTGATTTTCCTGCATCAATTGCCTCGTCAGTTTTAATTGTAGTTTGAAGTCACCACAAAAGCTTTGAAAAACTACAGGTTATGGGTAAGGTCCTGCATTCCCAAGGGCAGGGGTTGCATTCAGACACCTGGCTGGCAAGGGTGACTTCTTGTGTACCTGCAAGCACACAGACAGTATGGCATCACTGCACATCTCTGGGTTTATGCAGCACTGGCACAACATTTGCACAAGTGACAATTAAGGAAAGGTATTGGATGCTTTGAACATAATTACTGATTTTGGTTAATTTTAAGCCAAATTTCAGTAGTTTGTATGAGTATGGAAGAGATGAAACCTTACTGATGTATCTCAGGTGTTCTTTCTGTATTTGTTACCCTTGCAGGAAATGTGTGCTTAGTCTTATATTTCAATAATTATCTGTGTTATTAATAAGAGAAACCAATACATCCTAGATGTCAAATATCTCCTGGTTTCAGACTCTCCCACACATGCAGTTTTACGACCAAATCTCATTTCTAAATTCAGCAGATTTCAGCCAATAATTAAATTTTCATGGCTAAATTATAACTAGCCACTTCCCCTTATCCCTTGCCAAAGAAGATTTGTAATGGGAAAATTGACAAGTCAGGACACTTAGAAATTTATATCTGAAAGCTCCATTGTGTCAGCTTCTTCAGAGCAGACTTAATGTGATTGCCTTGTCAGCTGCATCAATAATAGAGGGCAAAGATCAATCTGTAATGAAGGCAGATGAGATAACTTTTCCTAAGTGTAGAACTGATTCTTTCCCAGTATCTAGTAGCTGCAATTACAGTGGTCATGCTGGGTATTGCTCTTCAAATACCCTGTAGACTTGTAGTTTGAAATAGCCAATGACAAATAAAACTCAACTACCATAGAAACACGTTACTCGTGAAACCTTGCAGAACAACTAGGTCATATTTTGGTATTTTAGAATAAAACTTTTATTTATAAAGTGTAAAATACACTTCATTATATCTTTCTTTCAATATTTCTAACAGAAGTCTACTAATGTAGGTATATTTTTTTTAGAAGAAAATAAAAGTGTAGATCTATCATTGAAAGTTACTGGTATCTTCCGTATTTTTTTTCTGAGAAAAATCCATATTTCTAATGAAAAGTTGTTGGTTTTTTTTTACTGTGGTCTGCGCTGTGACAGCCACTTGGGTGACTGCTCCACTGTGGAGCTGCAGGTCATGGAGGAGATAGGTCTCCTTCCCCTGTGCTAAAAGGAGCTAGGAAAAGAATTCTCTATAGGAGTATTTCCGCCAGAAAAGTTTCCACTCGGGACACCTGAAATACTTCTTTGGAAGACTGGAAGGTTTAACTTTTCATTTCTGTTCTCTAAAATCCTGTTCAAGTTCTGTGTCATACAAACCTGCTTATACGAGCTATAATATCTTGAAGGAAATAATGTCTTTTCATGATATGGTAGGCCTTTGGGTTTGGCTAATAAAGACACCTTGCAGTTTCAAATTGTACCACCTTTTCTTCTGAAGAATCCGAGAGTTTGATAAGCAATAGTTTGGAAGAACCACTCCGTTGTACCTGAAAGCTGAAGCCAATGATTTCTCTTGAGAAGAGCCTACAAAGCAGAATGAAAAGAGAAGACTGAGGGCAACTGCCTGCTCCTCCCAACATGACAGATGAGTGATCACATTATTAAGTCACAAGCTGCTTCATATTAACAGATGCAGCTCTTTTTTTTTTTTTTCCCTTAATCTTCTAGAATATGTCCTCACCCGCTATTTTCTCCAACAATTTTTGGTAGAGTTTTGCTTCTCATTGCTGATTATCCTATTTTGGATTTGTCTTTTGCACCATGATGGTGTACGCAGAGTACTCTGGGATTTAGATGAGCTGTCAAATAATATCAATGAACATTAAGAGCAAATTGCTGAGACACCATGAGGCACAAGCTGGAGACGATCTCCATAAACAAGTCAGAAAATGTTTTCAAAAAAGTAATGCATTCGGTTAACTGAGGTTCAGTTGATGGAAGTCTGAGTGATTTTAGAGAGAAACAACCATATCCATCAACTTGTTTTGAATGAGTGATTTATCTGTTTGGATTTGAAAGCACAGCCCTTTGCATTTGAACAACTCGCTCCTTATTTCCCTTATAATGAAAAGTGATTTAAAAAGGCAACCTTCAAAAAACCATGGTATTAAAATGGTATGTGTTCAGTGCCTTCATCTCTTGTAAGCTTTTAATCCAGCATGTCTGAACAGTGCTCCCACCACTACCACATTGCACACCTTTGTTTTAAGGTGCTGCTCTGAACTCCCTACTGACTGCATGAAGCTCACACCTCAGCAGTCAGACCCTTACAGTAACAACAGGTAATGTCTTTTAGTTTGACTTCTAGGAGACATCCTTGCCTGGTGATGTCACATCTAAGGGGAGCATCTCTGGGTTCAGAAGTGATCTGCAATTGAGCACTGCTGGGTGAAAGTGGTTTCTAGATGAAATTAATCTCTTATTGAACATGGGGAATATTCAAAACTATTATCTCTTAAATGGATTATTGCAGCATGATGCTGAACTTCACTGGGGGGAAAGGCAGTAATGAGAACTATCTTAGCTTTCCCTGTGCCTGCCTTTGAGAGGGAGCAGCTATCTAGGGCACCTTGGAAAGCAATAAAAGCAAATTAGTTGATGAAATTGTTCTCTGCTGTGTGCAATACAATTTTTTCTTCAGTAGTGAGTCTATGTACAGGAGGAATGAATGCCTGAAAATAACGTTAGGAGAGGTTTTTCCAGGCAATGTTTTTAAGACTTCTGGTGTGTTGCAGCATGCACTGATGAGTGCAACAGGGCTAGCTGAGGGCTGAACTTTTGTTCTACAGAAATTGCCAAGACCTGGGGCTAGAACCTTTGCAGTAGCAGAGATCAATTAGAGGCAATGATCTCTTCTAAACCCTCTTTAAAATCAGTAGTCTGGAGGAGGACAAGAGGTTAATTGCTGCAAACAAGTAATAACAGAGTAATAAATGCTGACAGTGTGTAAGTGTGTACTTCCCCACCCATGCTTAACTTAGTGTAGTCCCTGCAGACAATGTCACATGCTTTTGGTACCGCATCTGTCCTACAAAGCTCTCCACTGGTGTGGTTAAAATGCTTGATTGTAACTTGGAGGCAGGTGATGATGGATAGTGAAGAAGAGAAGAGCTCAATTCCTCACTGAAAGAAGGGATTGTGTAGGAAGGCTCTGGTTTTGTGGAAAGCCAACCTGAGCCCAGTTGAGTGTTGTTATCAAGCTGGTTGATCTCACCTAGGATCAGATCTAGAAGGCTATCAATGTCAAATGTGGTGTGTAACATCTAGTGAATTAGAGATTAAACCTGTTCTGATGCTGTTTTTCTTGTTATTATTCTACAATATAACTGTAAAGAAATATTTCCATTACAAGTGTAGCTTTCTTCTGGGCTGGAAGGGAAATAAGGGATACGACTGTAGAACTTTCCATTTTTTTCTTGAGGATACATTGAAAATTGAGCTACACTGAAACATGATGTAATATTTTGTTTTACAATTTTTTTACTTTGGTATGCTTGGATACTACAGGTGAAAATCATCAACTTTCATTAAATTGGACGTCTTCAAGTTTTTACTCCTGAAAAACTACTTTTCATTAAAATATATGGAATTGTCTCTGAAAAAGAATACAGAAGATATCAGTAACCCTCAGTTATAGATCTAAAAGCTTTTTTCTTTGAAGAAAATATGCCTACGTTAGTAGACTTCTGTTAGAATTTTAAGTATGAAGGAAAGGAAACAGGCTACAATGAATTTCAAAAAGTTTGTTTTTGGTCATGTACCAAATATGCTCCTCAGAAGTCGTTATTTCACAACAAGGTCCTCTCACTTTACAAATTTTCAATATGAGAATCAGTTCAGAAATGTGAAATGAAACCTTTTCATTTTTTTGCTCCCATACTGTCAATAGGGTGAGACTGAAACTTGTATGAGAGCCTCCTTTGAGGCCAAGAAAGTCAATATGAAGACTTCCCAGTCTTCAGTGCATTGAAAGAGTTGAAGCAGCAGCACAAAAAGTAGAAGTTTTCTTCCAGGCATGTCTGGAGGTAATGGCCGTGCAATACTTAACAATTTGATTATGCTTCTCACAAAACTGTTTTTAAGGAGTTTTCTGTAGTGGCTCTCAGAAGTCTGATCTGTGCACTGCCCTTATACTCAAAAAACTTTTCATGGGTGTACTTGCAGTTAATTTCCTGATACTATGGATTAAGAACAAACAAGATTTCTTACCGCCAAACTGACTTTAATTACATGGAACGCTTTTCACAGCCATGCATAATTTTAAAAAAAATTCATTTGGGGAACTGGCATTTTACAGAAGCAAGCTTTCAGAGTGGATGGCAATTTAATACAAAGTATGTGAGTACTTAAAGTTAAGTGAATAGGAGTTCTGGCATCTCAGCTACTTCTCCTATGCATCTCTACAGAAAGATACTTGTCTGTTGATGTCCAAACACTTCATTATTTCCATGTTCCATGCTCCATACTTAACAGCAAATTATGTCTATTTACTCCATTTAATTTATTTTGTGCTTTGGTAGGAAATGATGAAAACAAATTTTGCCACAGCCTAGTGAAGAAGCATAGAAATTGGATTGTGACATAAAGAGATTTTTAGCCATGTTTGGCATGTGTAGGAGACTGCTTTTTCAGAAACAATTCTTATTTAGATTTTCAGATATTATCAAAAAAGTCTGAAATTCTTGTCAGTGAAGTTCTTAAAGCCTAGGACAAGAGATATGGGAGTTTGTAGTGAGAAATGTCCCTGAGAGCCATGTTCTGAATGGATTCTGAACTGATACCAAAATTAGACCTCTCCATTTTTGTGACAATCAAAAGACTATATATTTATATACAAATATGTATATAAATTCAGCTATGTAGATGAAGGAAGGGAAAATGTGTTACATCTGTGACTGAAAGGGAGAATGAGCGTATGATGGAGTCATAGCCTGATGAGCTTAACTTGTCCAGGTGACAGAGCACAGAATGAAGAAATGTAATCACTGAAGAGTTGTGAGAGTCCTGATTTTCTCATTCCTCTGTGGAGTTTTTGGATGAGTATAACGCTATTGTCCTTTCTGAAAGAATGCCTTATTTCTTAAGGCACTGAAGAAAGGCTTTTGTGCTGATCAAATTGTTCACAAGATAGCCACTTCCTTTGCTATTAAGAAAAGTTATAATTGTGCACCTTTTGAATGTCTTCAAATGATTTTCTTCAGCAAATAAAAACTACTTTTAATTTTTAATACATTACGAAAGAGTTCAAGGAGAAAAACTGAGAGTTGTACCTGTTAATGCTAAACAAGTTTTATTGCTTTTGTGATTTCAATACATTTAGTGATTTAAAAACCAATACTTACATTATTCTGAGGTGGCCAGATGGCCAGCTAGTGTGTGGCTGTGCTCTCTCCTCCAGACCTTGTGTAGTTCTGTTTCTGTCTTGATCTTGTTTGCTTCGGTTGCATAGAAGCCAAAATAGAGGAGTGGTATGTAGAAAAACAAAGCAAACAAAGCAGCATACATTTAATTTCCTACTCTATAAGGCCAGTGGCTCCCACTTCCCAGCAACTGCAGACTATGCCTCATCAGGCATAGTCTTCATTTTCATAGTTTCATCGTCTCTGCCTATTGCTTTCATTTGCTGTCATCTGGAGAAGAAAAAAAGAGATTGCATGTCTCTCTGTATAATACATACAAAAATACAATTATCATGAAATATTCCATTCATTAGCAAGGAGTATTTTAGTGTTGGTTTCCTATGCAGGGCTGCAGAATCTAGCTCTGGGCATGACAGGTTTGCCCAGTGTGAAAACTAAAGGAAAAGCTCTGTGAACTTGTGGCTTTACAGTATTTTCCTTACAGCATAAGTTTACAAATGCTACCATCAGGAAATCAGCTCCAGCTTCAGCTAAACCAATTAGGCCAGTAAAGCAGGCCAGTTTGTAACAGGCAGTCCTGAGTAAACTGGAATTAGGATTAAAAAAGGATATCCCAAAGAGGATTAGACGTAAGTGAATATGGCTTTCACATTCTTAGGGTGGCTTAGGGTGTCACAGTGTACTGTCGTTTAAGTCCAAATTGCCAGGTTTCATTTTGTGGTGCAAAGTAATGCGAGTTCCCAAGGAGAAAACTGGGCAAAATGAGGTTCTTCTGGAGCAGGAGGGATCATCTTATTTCATGTCTCTTCCCATTCTAGCCAGTGGACCAATAACTTGGTATGCTATTTTTAGGGACTATCCCTCCTTATTAATGCAGTAATGCAGCAAGATAATTACACCATGTTCTTTATTTTATTTCCCATTCTGTCAGCAACAAAAGATGCTGTAGAGCAGATTGTAAAATAAGCCTTGAAGTTTATTTAGCTTTGTCCTGCAGGGCGTGGAGCAAAGTTACAGAGAAGGGCAGGGGGAGGGAAATAAGTCATCATTGGCTTAGATCTGCTATGTTTCTATATCAAAGGTAATTTTAACATATGAGAGCAATTCTGCCCTCTTTTGCAAATGCTCTGCAAAGTGTAGGGCTTTTAAAAATGTGAATATATGTCTAATAGAAAGACTTGAAGTGGCAGTAAAGCTTGATGGCAATGTCTGAGATGATCACAGTAATGGCACAGTTTTTACCTCTGGGTCACCACTCCAAATCCAATCTAGGTCATTAATGATGCAAAGTCACTGCCACCTTGTGAATGTCGTCAACTGACACTCAAAATGTTAAGTATCCTGTTCTACAATCAATACATGAAAAATCTTTGCATCAATTTTCTCTATGATCAGTGAATAGCTCATTGTATCATTCCTCACTCATAACCTCTAATTTTATCACCTCTCATAAAAATCATCAGCTGTCAAGGATATGTCAATATCTCATGGCTAACAAGTCTTCATCTTTTGAAAGCTCATGGTCAGTAGGATGAGCCAAATAATTTATTTGTCTTGAATCCTATATATATATTACTTGTTGTTGTTGTTTTATGTTAACAGGAAATGTATTTTCCCTTACTTCAATGTGGAGGATTTTCAGTGCAATTGTTATTCACAGCCAGGAGGTAAATAATTAAAATCAGATAATAATTTTCATCTTTAGCAATATATTGTGTCCATCCTGTGTTTCAAGATATGAAAGACAGTGACCATTAGTCTGATTATAACAACGCTACCATTTATAATCCAATAAAATACCAGAAAATCTTATTAATAATATGCCTAAATTATATATGTATAGTACATATAGTATATATATATATACTTCTATCATCCCTCTAGGTCCAAATGTCAATAGTTTCAGTCTTAAAGAACAGTTTAAATAGCACCATTGTTGTCCTGTTGTAAAAGTCCCTGCTGAATCTTGAGTCATTTTCTAAATGTGAGAAACCTTTGGGCCCAAATCTCTGTTGCCTAAAAATAAGGAAGGATAGCTGCTAACAAACATAAGGAAGGAACTGAGCAGTGTTTAGATATTAACAAATAATTATATCTTTAAAGTAGGAGTTCTTAAAAGACACCAACATAATCAAGATCAACACTATTTTCTTTTTTCTTCATATAGAGAAACTTTCCTCCTTTTTCCTCTCTTTTCCCATTTACTTTTCTTTGTTGTTGTTGTTGTTGTTGTTGTTTGGAGACCTGTAGTGATTCTAAAGTCATTTCTTAATGGGATTATTCCCTCAACTCTAGCTTTCCAATTTCTTTCCCTCTTAGCACTGTTCTGTTGTGACTTCTTGTGGTTAGAGCGATTGTCTTTACAGAACTCAAGCTTTTCCCATCCCAAGTGCAAGCCAGCCTGAAAATGGAGAGCTAATAAAAACCTTGTT
Source organism: Phasianus colchicus (assembly GCF_987193195.1). Taxonomy (NCBI): domain Eukaryota; kingdom Metazoa; phylum Chordata; class Aves; order Galliformes; family Phasianidae; genus Phasianus; species Phasianus colchicus. The sequence goes on from NC_143445.1 coordinate 19,855,116, forward strand.
CCGAATTCAGGTTGTGAACTGGATGTCAGCTGTTGGAACTAAAGGGCATTTGAGGTGAGTACTTCCATTGTCATATAGAACAAAGCCATTTTTAAAGTAGAGGGTAAGATCTCTGTGCAAAGTGATGCTTGGGAATCGTTTATGAGTTCAGTTGTGCATGCAAAACAAGGTTAATATCTGTGCACATTGATAACTAGGCCTCTAGGTAACAATTCCCATGCGTGCATGATGTATAGTTTCTGTAGGACTTGCATATATATAAAATAACAAGAATTCAAATGCCCTTTTGCATTTGCTACAAAGAGAAAAGATGATGGGTAGATGGATGGATCTACACGACTGTTCTTGTTCAGAAAACTGTGTAGTAAAAAAAAAGTGTATCTGGCCCCGAGTAATTGAAATAACTTTCCAATCTTAATAACTATTGGGCAGATGGCTTCAGGTACAGAAAAAACAGTAAAACTTGAAAGTTACAGATTTTCTGCCTAACAGTGACAATCAATACAGCAGGAGGGAGCCTGTCAGTTCTCGTCTGGACACATTTCCATTGAAGCTTCTTTTTTAGTAAAAAGGAAATAAAAACAACTATTATGATTTGCTGATATTTTGATGGCTGCCTTAGTTTCTCCTTCCAGGTTGTTCAGAAATGTTAAAAATCTGCCTGACGAGCTTTTTTGCAGAATGAATGACTTCCTTTTTGTCTCCTGTGCTATCGGGCCTCTGCTGATCTAAGCATGAGCCATGTGTTCCTTGTACCCCAGGCTCCCTCTCACACAGACCAGCAACCCTTAGATCAGCTCAGAGCAATGAAAACTGTGTTGGGCCAGGGGAGCCATCCTTTCTGCAATGAGAAACAGCCTTTTTTTAAATAATGTTGCTGCCACCAGCCTATCCAAACCAACCTTGAAGCTTCCTTCAGGGAAACAAATACAAGAACGTTGAGATTATCTTGAAAAATGCTGGCAGTGGATGGGAGATGTATGTTGAGTGCCACATGGAAATATCCCAGAGATTCTTCTATTATTTAATGTTTGCAAATGAACAGCTTGGATTATTATTTTTTTTGTTTTCTTTTAGCACGTACAGTTTCTTCTGATTTTTCTGTTTTTTGTATATAAATGAATGGATATAATGGCAGCAGCTGAAGCAATTTCCAAGAAAAAGCAAGAGGAATATGATTTACTCTGAGATATAATGAGGGATAGACTCCTGCTTTCATAAATTCAGGGTAAGTACTATTGTAGCTACTCTAATCAACATCCTCCAGGGCAGCCTGCACTGGGGCTGCCCTGTAAAATGGTAGAGTGCAGCCAGGAGGAAAAATCACTGCTGCTCACTGAACTGCTGCCATAGGATCACATGCTTCAGACCTGAGGTCCCGCTACCAGTGGCGGAAGTCTTGCCATCTATACAGCTTCGCTGGGCTGATAATCAGTCCTGTGCAGTGCTACTGATTGGGTCCCAGGCAGTACATCTGCAGCACTGTGCAAGATGCTGATTGACAAATATGGGAGTAGGGTTGCAGGAAGAGAGCAGAATGCTAAGGCAGAAGCTATGAGAAAGTCTACTTGAACCAGGAATTTCCATTGTCAAGTAAGTCGAGTGTCTTAGAAGCATCAAAGTAAAGACTGCTGAAGATGTTTGATTCTATATTGTGGATCAGAGGAAATGTGACAGTTTGTCTTGGTAATACTCACCAGAATGTTTTTTGTGATATTGAGAACTGTTTTGCCCGAAGGCATGAATTTCAGATGAGCTGTATTCGAATAATATTGAGATGTGGGGCTGAATCTCAGGAAAAAAAAAAAAAAAAAAAAAAAAAAGAGAAGAAAAGGCAGAGAAATTTTGTAATGTAGATAAATAGAACAAAATGGGATTTACATGAGAAGTTTTATTAAATTTGGAATTGGCTGTTGGAGCAGAAAGAGAGAGCTAAGTAAAAGCATGAAGTTAACTAAGGGAAAAATGAGTTTGAAGCAGGAACAGAACTCATATTCATCTTTGCCAGAGCAGCAAAGACTGTGACCTTGAGCTGCTGGACGTGCCATTTGCACGCACACCTTGCATTGGCCTGGGAGAAACTTGTGCAAATGCAGAGATTGCCTTTATTTAAGAGCAGCTAACCCAGAACTGCCATGGACCGTGTGCTGCCATTTACATTGTTATTCATTCTGCTGAGAAACTGGGCAAGCGAGCTGCCATGGATCCCAGGCTCCTGAGACTGATGTTTCTAATATCTGGAGTACCTGCAGTTGGTCTCTCCATGCCTAGCAGAGGGCAACTGGACACATCATTGGGATGTTACCCCCTTTGGGCTGACTTGGGGAGGGTCTCTCTTCAGCTCAGACCGATCAGCTGGGGAAGGTGGCACTGCTGATCTGTGGCGAGTCATAAAATAATTGGGGGTGGAGGAAACTTCTGGAGGTCATTTAGCACAGCCTGCTGCTCCATGCTTCGTGTTCTTCATTGCTGATGGTCAGGCAGTTATCCTTCACTGCTAAGTGCTAAGGGAGATAAGCAAGGTGGTAAATGTGTGCAGAACAGTCTAGTGACACTTTAAGGGAAGAAAAAAAAAAACCAAAAACAAACGTAAACCTCTTGTTTAGTCACACTTTCCACCAGTAAGCTATTCTGTGGCACTTTCTTGCTGGTATACTTCATTCTGATGATTCTCTATGGGCTCATTTTTTCTGCTCCCACAACATATTTTTTCCTTCCTGCTCATTTGCAGACCTGGTATCTCTTACTGTTTTTCTTGTACAACATCCTGTTCCTTATGTCCAGACTTTCTCTCTCTCTCTTTTTTTTTTTTTCTTCCCCACTCGTTAACTGTAATTATAAGCCTTTTTAATGAGTTTTAATTCGGTTTAGGGTGTTTTTTATGTGACTAACTGCAATCCCTCTGCTGGTCTAATTTCATACAGTATATTTAATTGAGTCCCTTTCTTCAAGTATACAGTTTGCAAAAATGTGTGTCAAACCTCATCCCTAACTGTAAATTGTGTTTTATTCCCAGTCTTCTGCTTAGATTCTTATTTGCATTAATTTTTTTCTCCACTAAAATCCTGGCACGTACAGTTTAACCACTCCAGCAAATTAATTCCTGCTATACTTAATGCCACATGCAGAAAAGCCTTCATGGGTCTCCAAACTGTTCATTTCAGCCATTCTAAAATTAGTTCCCTCTTATTAATTGGGGAGTCATTGCATTCTTGAGAAGACAGAAAGCTCTCCTGCAAGCCACATTAACTGGACAGATGTTCTGAAATAGGTTAAATATTACCCAGTAAGCGCCGATACAGCTCATCAGTCATGTCACTGCAACAATCACTCTTTCCATAATCTAATGCAAGCTAAGAAATGAGAAAGGCAGTCTAGGAAGTGATGAACTGATGTTGTAGACAATAGTTTTCTATTTAGAGTAGATTCATGTCTTAAAATACCTGGAACGATTTCATCATCCATGCTTAGAGGATGACCCTCCTACCCCTACCTTGTGACTATCAGCACTGCTGTGCAAAAGGAGGGAACTTGGTGTGTAAATTATTGCTGTTTTGCAATAGAGCTGTGCAAAGAAAGTCATTACCTGTTTACAGATGGAGAAAGAAAAGAAAGAATCTATCTGGGCAAAATCATCCTGTGGACACTGAGTACATGGCCAAAGAGTAGACTAAGTCTTTCTTTCAGGACTTTGGATCTCCCCAGTGTAACTACATTCTGCAAACAGTCAGCTCATTAACTTGGCCACCTCTGTCCCTTTCTTCAAATGTTTCTTGTTCACAGCCTCTCAGATGGGATAAGAAGGTCTCAGGATATATATTTAGATTGTCAAAACAAAGAGACTTAGAAAAGCCTAGGAGCAGGCAAGATGCATCTCACAGACAATTGCTAGTGTTTCCTTATTAAATTCTTCATTATAGTTTATGCCATGTCAGTAGCTACACGGTGATAAAGCAAATGACACAGGTATCCTGACAGCCAATTTCAATGACCAGAAGGCAAAAAATGCCAAGTTCCCTTTCTTTAACAGCTAGACGAATGATGTTTGATCAAAGAACAGAATCTAAGCATCATGGTACTTACCTAGCCCATCATGAATAGCCTCAGGAAATAACTGGAACTCTCAGTTTTATAAAGAGATGTTCAAGACCATTTAATCTTTTTCATTCCACTTGAATTCTTAAGCCTTCCAAGACCAATCACAGCATGTGCAGGCAAAATCCCAAGCATTTAAAATCATGTACACAAAAATAGAACTTGAGCAATGCATTTTCAATCTTTAATTCTTGGGTCCCTTTGAAAAGGCTGCTTGCTGAGTCAGTGCTTGTATTCTCTTAGCCTCACTGGTAGAGGCTTCTGGTACGTGTATGTGGCCAAAACAAGATGTGACAGCAGACTTAAAGATAAAGCAGTGAAGTTTAGGACATCCATGGGCATCTCAATATATTTTTACATTTACTTCCAGAACTAAGTGGCCCAAATACTTGATTGGATTTGGGGATGGGATGGTATTGCCTGGGAAAGTTGGCTTCTAGGACATTACTTGTACTGTTAACGAAAAGTGCCACTTTCTTAAGGATCACTCTAACTTCATACCAGGGAATCATTTTGTTGTCTTGGCAAGTTCACTGAGAGAGTGATAATGGGGCAAATGTTAGAGGTTTCCGTATGAAGAATGCCATGGCAGAGCTTTGATGAACCAAAGCAGCTAAAAGAAACATTTAAGATTTCAGACTTGCAGCTTTTTAAAATTCTGATTGCTCTTAAATGACAACAGAAATGCTTGAAAGGTAAATGTTGCAAAAAATGGCTTTGTTTTTATTGATAAAGTTGCTTGTGTGCTTTACAGTTCCTGTTAAGAAGTCAGACTTTTCACTGAGAGCAGTGAGATCAGGAGGGTCAGTTTGATGGGAACTGCAATTTGCTTCAAACTGATGAGCAGTTCTAGCAAAAACTGAAAAAGTCATTTTTGAAAGCAACATACGCTCTAAGAAAAAATGCATTATACTATCAAAATACAGCAGTCAGATGCTATATTTGATGCTATAATGGACAATGATGGCATCGTTGCAGCAATTGCTTCTCTTTATTAACGACAGCACTAATATTATTACACTTCTCTTCTGAAACTAACTGCACATTCATGAAGTTCAAAAGCTGTTTAAGCAATTTTCACAACTCAGAATTTCTGTAATCAGATTAATCTTACTAACCATGAGTTGATTTAGAAGTTTCCTATACTCGGTTAAAAAAATAACCTTGTTTATCTTACAGAAATAATGCTGTTGAACTGGTCTCGAACTTTTCTGCAGCTGAGTGCAATGGCATTCACTTTAGTGAGATTTCATTGTTGTCTTTCTTTTTATTGCTTCTTTCTCAGCAGCCAAGTCATGAATTCTTTAGCCACTCAACTCAAGCTCACTTAATGTGAAAAAATCTGTATGTGTTTTGTTTAAAACAAAGCTGAGCAATAAATTAATTAAATCATAGTGTTGAAAATAAGAAGCTTTTGCTAGTGTTAGCATATTTTGATTAGCTGCATGATCAATAAAGAGAAAAATAGAAGAATAGTCACAAAATCTGTTGAGGTTAATTTTTTCCACGAACAATTCAATTTTCAAGAAAGTTGCAAGCAAACAAGACTTTTGAACCACTTCAGTCTACTTTAAATCAGAAACTACGGTCTCCATTGGGATTTCTGTATTTCATTGTTCTGTCAAAAATTAGGTGAAAAGAACTGAAATAGAATGAGAGACCTGAATTAACAAAAACTTATGTGTCTTATGTGTTACAGAAATAAATTTCCCTGACTCTAAACAAGCATTTTAGAACCCCCAGCAGGATTTTGATGTTAGCTTATGGAAAAGTAAATGTTTGCTCAGCTCCATCTTCAAACACTTTCAGCATTTTGACCACTGTGTGTAGCACTCATCTGAAATCTTTCTGTGCTACTTTTAGCTACTCTGCTTCCATGGCGTATTGAAATGAATTATAGAGGTATGTGTGATTCTTTTTGGCTATTTTTTCTGCTATCCCATCTGAGATCTGTGGGATTCCTAACAGGTGAAAAGGGATTTGGGACTAGAAGAGACCAGCTTGCACATCAAGTTATGGCGTGCTCTGTAGTTGCAGCAACTGGGTAATATATGCTTGGACCATTAAAGGACTGCAGCATATCCACTATTTACAGTTTAAGATCACACAGGTCGGGAACTGTTCTCAAAAGCTCTGCTGCAACTGTGGTACAAAAGGCCAACAGCCACAGGAGAAGATCAGGGGAGATGAAGGGACTCGTCCTCACACTGTGCCATTGTATTAGCAGGGAATATTCAGGTGTCCAAATGATCTGAGAAAGGTCACAGAGGGTAGAGAAATACTTATATGATATTTTCATTCCGTGCCATTACAGCAGGATTTGAGATGTCACTTCTTAGAGGAAATCACATTAGGACGTAGAGTTCTTTATTGAAAATCAGAAAATTTGGATCATGCATGTAGCTAATTGATGTGCCCAGAATATTTTCCACTATTTCTGTTTTACTTGCCTGCACTTAAACCAATTTTATGTGCCCACCACACCGACATCTTCGAATGTGTAGTGCGAATTTTAATTCAGCAGGGTAAGACTGATAGCTTTTATAATGACAAAATTATTAATGCAAGTATTATAAAAATGAATATAGTTACTGTATTTCTTTGGAAAAAAAATCATTTTAGCATTAACCCTATGATGACGAGGCACAGTAGATCACAATATCTGTGGTATTATTTTGAATTTCAATTTAAAATCTAATTCATTATAGGTGAACTACCATTCCTTAAGGGTTAGCTGCCACGATTTCCTTATTCAAATCACACTGCACCTCCCTGATTAGTTGTTTGACCTCCTCTGTACTTACAATTGAAACCAGAATCCAAATGTAAGAAAAAAGCTTTCTGTAATCCATTTGGAAATGCGTGGCTTCTTGGGTCTGCCCATTATGCAGTGCACTACATACTCTGCACAAACATTACAAGCAGTTGTGAAAAAGATGAGGAGCTGTGTTCTCCAGAACTGCTTGGTTACCTTGCAGGGGAATGGGGTTATTCACAGCATAAGCCACTACTCGGTGAGGTTACAGCTTGGCCCTCAGACGGTAAGTCAGATTTCCTTCACTCGAGTATCACCAAAAGCTGAGAAGGAAGCAAGACAGGAGGGCATATAAGAACGTTGCTCAGTGCACAGGTTTTACTTATTTATTTATTCATTTATCTGAAAACAGATAACTGTGTTATCCTCAAACTCCCCCCCCCCCCCTACACATGGGGTGTGGGTATTTGATGACTCCTCTTCAGAGCACTGCTCCATCGGGGAGTCAGGGAGAAAGATATGGCTACAGCAGAAGTAAATTGATTGAATGCCATTTGGACAACACATCTTGTATATTCTTCAGTCAAAAGCCTAAATTGGGTAAGGTTATTTGTTTGCTAATCGTGTCCTAAACATGGTTGCAAGCTTTTATTTTTAATTGAATTCATTATTATATTGCAAGATAGCCAGTTTTAAAATAAGGTGCTTATTAAATCTGGTAAACGTTGCATTGCTGGGAGAAATAGTTGTGTAAGCAAGACGTGTTTAGCAGCACTTTTAGAGAGTATGGATAGGAATTTCTGTTAGAGAGTTGGTGTGACTTAAACACAGAGTGATGGATGCAGAGAAAACCGCCACCAAGAGCCTTTCCACTGCACCTTTCTTTCTTCTTGATTTTTCTTGACACAAAGCAGGAAACTTTCAACTGAGATTTCCATGTCTGGGTGTCTAAATCTAGGTGCTAGAATATTCTGATGTCTCAGAGGAGAGTGCCGTTGTGTAGGGTTGCATTTGTCCTGATAGATTGGATCATGAGGAAGTTTTCAGGTAGCAAAATGTGATGTAATGATATTTGAGAAGGGACCATCTTTCACAGGCTCAGGAGAAAATCAACTGAATTCTAAACTGGGAAATTACTATCCATATTTTATTAGCTGAAGTAATGACGGAAGAGAGAGATTTAGATGGTATTGTCTAAATCCCAAGGTAATTTATCCACTGGTTAACAATGTTCAGTAGAAGATACCTGTAGTAAGTATGTAAATCAAAAGGAGAGCTAAGAGAGAAAAGCTGCATATCTTACATAATAAGATTGCTGAATGGGAGTTACAGATGTTTTAGCATAAGTATGAAATTATTGGAATAAGTGAGACATGGCTGAATGAGAAAAATGATTGGGGATTTAAAACATCAAGAAATTACTGAAGAGATGTACAAAATGAACAGAGAGACATGGGAGTGCTATTGGACAGGAAAAGGTTTTATAAGTATGATTAAAAGATTAATGCATCAAATACAGATTGATACAGTGCATGCTTATAAAGGACAGAATTCTTACACAGTTGTGTCCCTGGAATTGTCAATTCAGTGGGAATAGCTGCAGAATCAAATGCCAGAGAGGAAGTGAAATTGATAAAACATGCCCCAATTTCTAAGATGCAAATTTAGTCTTATCCTTATTTGCTTGCTTATGAAAGTGTCAATACGCTGTATTAAAACAGTTAGCTCCAAACCTGTAGCAAGCCATTGCCTGGCTTAGAGCAGGAAAAAAGCATCCAAATCACGAAAGTTCCTAAGTTTCTGTCCGTTCTTGCTAATATTTGTGGACATGTTTCTCCCAACAAGGAGCTAGTCATTAGTTCTTGCTTGAAATCTCTTAGTTTTCAAGTCTGGCATAATAATGTTAATGCCAATAAAGGTAGCCTGTCTTCACGTTACTTAGTCTGTCACTTTATCACTTGCCAGAGAAGTCATCTTTTTAATTCACTTCAGTGAGAAACTTAATTGGCTTCTGTTTTGTAGACCATTTTCTTCAAATTTTTAAAAATTATTATGTATGTTAGGGTACACTTTCATTAAGTTCAGTTGTTAGAAACAGGATTATAATGTATGTGTATGTAAGTGCGTGTATATGTATGTATATATATACACAACCACATCACTTGTTATTTGTTACGGGTATGTATAAATGTAAATGTATCAGTAGAAACTCTTTGGAAGTAATAATTTAAGCCATAAAGAGGTCTGGCCCAGTTGTAGCCATTCAAAAAACAAGCTCAGCTTGCAATGAAAAGTGTATCTGTAGGTTTCTAGCGTAGGATGGGTAACAGCTGGTAATGCTTGCATCCCAGTGCATAAAGTTCTAAACAAATTCAGATGATTTTTCCAGCTGATCTCACATTAATCTCTCTAATTAAAAGTGGTGGTATGACGGAGGGGGTGGAGGGACAAAAACTCTTTCAGTAATGGATCAGCAACTAAAATAAACATCCTTCCCTACAAGTAGAAGTCAGTGAAGGAGATTAGGGTTGGTAAATTACAGGAACATTTTGGTAAAACCTTCTTACTCTCTCAGCTTTCTATCTTTTTCAGAGACACTAATGGTCCATTTGGATCATAGCATTATAAACAAGCTTTCTAACCGTTAAATACTGCATTCTCAGGCAGTGAAGTTGCAGCCCAAGTGTTTTTAGGGTTTTTATGGTTGATTTTGGGTTTTAAATACAAACATATATACATGCCTACAGGTATACAGGACCAAAAAAGTAATTGCTAGCAGAATCTTTCCCTGAATCACTGTATTTTTTTCTACCTGTTTTTACAATATGACATGCACTCCGTACATAAGATCTAAGAGAAAACTTAAAGGCAGACAACCATCTCCTTGCCATCTGTATAAGAATTATGATGAAACTGACAGCAGTACTAAAAAGGAAGCATTTCCAATTTTTGTGCTCAGAGCATACAATAACCAGTTTGCAAAATATATACAGTGCCTTCATAGGGCCTATTGGGCATACAGGCACAGCTTCCTGCCCAACCACCCTACACCCTGGTGCAAAGAGATGGTCGTGATGCAGAACCTTTTACTGCACACTGCTTGTGTCTTCCTGTCTCAGATCGATTTTTCAAAATCATAACTGTTCCTCAACTCATGAATAAATGTTTCCAGTTGGCACGATGATAACGTTAAGCTTCCTGGAGTGTCAGTTGTCCAATATTAGTGTATTTTCATGTGCTTAAAGTTCTCGTTTGTGCTTCCAAATGTTATTGAATAATAAAATGAAAACTACAGCAGATTTGTTGGATTGATTCGGTTCCCATGTGTGCAAAAAAGCTATTAAATACAGCCATTGTCAGCTAGCAGGTGTAAAACCACTATTTTGTTCAATTTAGTAATATTACAAAAATTTGGACTTACTCTATGGGGCATTGAAAAGGTAAAATTGCAAAGCAGGCATGCCGACTAGCTTGTGGAATATTCCAGAGGATTTCAGCTTTGGGAGTTTTCTTTTGTAAAAGTCACTTTACAGTTCCAGATTCCCAGCTGATGTAAAGCAGTTTGAAGTGACAGATATTTGAATGAATTGCAGCTGCACCCCTAGGTAATTTATACAGCATATGGCAAAGCTGTAGTATGTACAGGCTGCCATTAATTGCAGGTAAGCTCTATCAACTTGGTTTGTCTTGAAATGAAGTCTATCACTTCATTTCTCGTTTTTCTTTTCATCCCCCTTTGATTTCCCCTGCTTGTGCATCAGCTCTTTTCCCATTTGCTCTCCTTCGCATCTTGGTTTGCTTTTAAACAGTTTCCCCCATGCAGACATCTCTTGCACTTTCTGATTTTAATCTCTTATTTCTCCTGTTCTGCCAGTTCAACCGTGGCACTCTTGTATCAGTTTGATAGCAGTTGTTTTAACAAAATCAGTTGGTAACTTCATGTTCCTGAACCTGCTTTTTTTCTAGACATGAAACATCTTTCCCTTTCTCTTTTTCTGTTTTATCTTTGTTATAAACTGGTTCATATCAAATGATTGCCCAATCCATCTGTCCACTAGACTCTTTTATAATCTCAGAGAGATTTGCCACCAGGTTAACTCCATGTTCCAGCTGTTTCATTGTCTGGCTTTGACAATTAATCTCTCTAAGCACTTTAACTTCTTTTTTTTTTATTGCTTTTCTCTGTGGCTCATTATTTCCTCTAACACGCATCAAATTGTTGCGTTTTTTCATTTTTTTTCAGAAATAAAAACCTGACAGTGGCCTTTCAAGAACTATAAATATTGATGCTCTCTTGTTTCCTTCCCTTAGATGTTGACTTATGTGATAGCTCATACCGAAGTCTGTGTGCAAATACTCATTCTGGCATCAAAGAATTTTTAAAGTTGGTGACAAAGAAACTTGCGTGGTAATGGCAGGTCTGAGAAAGCTGGTGAGCTTTTCAGTAATACTTGTACTTCTTTCAGTGTCCCAATCATTTCCGTTTACTGGATGGGATAATTTTGTCAGTTAATATGAGAAGTCACATAAGCTGTTTGCTGGAAGAACAGAAAACATTGCGGACCAGCATGATATGGGAAGATTAGGATAAGAAAGATGGCTCAAAGAGTGTTTAAAATCTTGTGAGATGACTGCATAGCCCTCTTTCTATGCTGTGATTCCATCAACATTGTAGATGATCAAAAAGTAAACTGGCCAATGCAGGGATTTCTGAAACAATGTGTTTTGTTCAGCATGGAAAACTATTCAATTGAAAAGAAATGGGATTTTAGGTCTGTCTTTCTGGCAGGCTAACTTGTATTTCTTCTGACATCTTTTTAACAGGCATTTAAGGAAAAAGCTGAATTGTGAGTGTGATAGCAATATACAGAAGCGTTCCCTGGACATAAAATAAATTAAAAAAATAAAAACTCATGGCCAGAGAGTAGGGAAAATATCAAGTCTATGGCAGATTGAGTGGGCAGCAATTCAGACAGGAGGTCCATACCTGCAGCTTCTATTTGGAAACATGAAATGTAATTCAAGCACTTAGAAAATGTTCTCACTTCCTACATCATTGGTGCTGGAGAGAGATGACCTCAAAATCCATCTTTGGCTTGCAAGTAGCCCTATGGTCTCTGTATGGCTGACTAAAGCTTGTCATGTTTTCTCAGGGTCCCATCATTTAAAGAAAAATCCTAAAATATGTTTTCTGTAGCAATGGTAAGTGAACTGTGGTTTTTTTTTCTGTATTTTGCTATATGGAAATGTTTGACCTGTACTGTAAAATCAATAATTAGCCCTTCCTAGTTTGATCAGCATGTGTGTTTGATCACTAGCATCCAAATATTATTTTTGGCTTTTACTAGGTGTTACTGTAGTTCACCTCAGCTTAGCTAGTGGCAGAATTTTATTGTTTAGGAAATATTTTATAGATTTCCACTCAGCTGTGTATTTTTAATGTGATAGGAAAAACTGATAACTATTTCCATGTTCAGAAAACTGGTGTTATTTCTTGGGACTCTATGTAGCTTTCCATTACTTCAGAAGAAGAGCAGCACATGACTCCTATTTACAAAGGATTCTTATTTCTGTGTAATCTCTAATGCCATTATACCAGACTTACACCTCTGCATGGATTGTTTTGTATGTCTGTCTTCATAAAAATAAGAAGAAAACTGACTGAAGGGTTACCATGGTGAAACAGGAACGAAATAAAACAGGTCGACAGGGCAAAGTACCAAATGGATGTGATTTTTGTTTCTTTCTTTATTTACTATATGACCTGAGAGCTTCTTAGGTCCTCAGTAAATTAACTGAGATTTAAGTTAGTAAAAAAGTTTGAGGTGGGATTACTATTCTAGTTCTGCTGGGAGTGTGTGAGTGGGATGGTAAGAATTCCCACATGACTTTCAATGGCACTTTGAGTTCAGAGATTTTTAAGACAAGTGTGAAATGACCAAATTTCAGAGTATAGTGCCCAACTACTTATTAACATTATTTATTGCCTCAGAGCATTGAAAGCATTGAAAGTAATTAACCAGCTTAATGGCTTCCAACTGGAAAAATGTCGTACACAGTAGAAAACAATCTATTGCTAATGATAACCAAGAGGCAAGTGCACATGGTTATGTTGATTATTTATCAGTGACAGATTGATGACTATAATAGGCTAATAATATTGTAAGGAATGTAGTTTAATTCTATCTACGGTGAGGCTATGTTATTGTTATTTAAAATGCAGAGTAATTTCAGAAGTTAGAAAGCCACCCTGAAAACAAGGCAAGTGTATTTCAGCTGTCTTCTCTAATGCAGCTTCCTGGCACCATGCTTTTCTGTAGCATATTACACTTTGTTTTGGTGAGTCATGTGTGCAACACATGCTGTAAAGAACAGTTTTAATGGCCTTTTTGGCAGCACTTTATTTTTCTTTTTTCTCCTTGTATATGTGAAAATCACTTGATTGACAGTACAATCATTGGATTGAAAACTGGTAGCATTTCTCTTCTATAATACTAAAACTGGAAGGAATATTCATAGGCATGTTTAAAAGCCAGAAGCTAAGCCAAATTCACCTCCTGCCTTCCTGTGGAACTGTAACTCTCCGTATGTTTTAGGTAGATTAAAGTAGAATGCCACAGACTGATACTTTCACAATGGTTTTGGTGGAATGCTTTTGTTAAGTCATTGAGTATCTACAATGTGAGCAATATGGAAACCAAAGCTTACCTCTTCGGGGCACTTCTGAGAAGATATTTGGGCTGTGTGGCTTCTTTGACTTTATATTTTGTTGCACACTTTCACTGGTGCATGCAAAATAAAGTTTTGCAGTTAAAATTATGTATGGAGCAAGCATAGCAAATATAAAATCCTTAAAAATGAATGGTGAAACATAATACTTGAGGTGGATAAGAGTGGGATGCTGGAGCCCACAAATATTTCAGCTCTTGAGCAGAGCAAATGGCCCTGTATGGTTTCTTCACTCTTTTGTATTCCAAACTTTCTTCTAGTTCTTCCTTACTATTGAATACTGGCACATATTCATAGGGGCATATTTCAATTTCTCCCCATTAAAGCATTCAGACTTGAAAATAAAAATAAAAAAGCACAGAGTGAGTAGGTGGAAGTCCTTTGTTGCTGAGCCAAATTGAAAGATGGGCATTCTGTAATTTTCTGACACAGTGGGAGCTCTGCATAGTGGGAAAAATAGCTCTTGAAGCTACATTTCCCTTTATCAGCTTGTGTGCCGTGAGTATGCTTCCTAGTTAAAACTTTTAAATGACTTTAATTATGGAAACTAAGAAGGACTGCTGCAGAAATTATTCCCATGCAAAGTAAAAGGTCATTAAAAGTTTGGACTATCAAACTCATTTGTGAACAAGGCTGTGCATGAGGTGCTCTAACAGCGGTAATTACATTGCAAGATCTCCTTGTTGCTGCAATGCTTTCCTACCCTTTTGTCCAGCTCCTGGCAGAGCACTTCAAACTCTTCTGCAATATGAATAACAAGTGGTCATTGCTGAAGTTTATTAACTACAAGCCTGCCATAAAACCCACAGATGTGTGGCTCTGTAATAAAAACACAGCTAGATATGGCAGATTAGATTCCTGTTGGACTTGTCTTAAATCTTGATTGAGTTGTAAATGGCTGCAAATTAACATTGTTTGATTTGCTTCTGAGCAGAAAGATGCGATGGAAGCATTGTTTTCTAAACAGGACTCTGTTCAGTGTTGAAAAAGTGTACAGTCTTTACTGTATTAAGGAAAGAAATCCATACAGGGACATGAAAAAACAGATCATGCACTCACTGATGTGAATAAATGTATTTTCAGGTTAGGACAGCTAAATAGTGTCTCCATCACCTGCCTGGGCAGCCCATCCCAGTGCTTGACAGAGAAGTTTTTCTGAATATCCAACTCAAAGTCAATGAGAAGTATTGCAGCTGCAATGCAATGAGACATTTTCATGAATAAACTTTTGTGAAACAGCATCCAAAGATTTCAAGCTATGTGTGTGCTTACTTTAAAAGTAAATAAATAGTAAAAATAGAAGATGTTGTCTAGATTCTATCAATATCCATGGAAACTAATAGTAGAACTTTTTGATAATTTAGAAAATAATATTCTAGTTATTGGATAATGATGGTAATTTTAAAATATAATGAAATAGAATTGGTCTGCTACAAGTCCAGATTAGTAGAAACCAACTGTGTTTTCCAGAGCTGGGTTTCATCTTCTTGGGCACCTTCCCCTATCCTGGAGCAAGAAAGGGGAGCGATGGAGCTCTCCATGCTCCTTCATATTGCTGCTTGAAATTCGGGTTGGTTTGTAGGCAGGCTTTCATCTTTCTTTCAGCATGTACAGGTTTGTAAGTTTATCTCATTTCATGCAGAGTTCAATGTTATCATTCACACAGCAGCTTGTAAACTAAGTGTGGGAGCTGATAGCACTGTAGCTGGCTGCAGCTCCTGCTCATTACAGCACGAGCTGTGTCTCTGTGCCTGTGTAAGCAGCACCTGTACGAACCAGAGATGGGGTTTAAAGGTGGCATATTTTGACATGAAAGGAACAGAGTGCAGTGAAAGGCTTGGAAATGTAAGATAGCAAAAGTCACTGAAGTACTGAACCACATTTGAGAGCTTAATTTTTTCCACAAAAGGGTGTGGCTAAGAGTGATGCTTGTTAGGTTAGCTAAAATGTCCTGGTTTTAATTTATTTATAAGCCTGTCTGTGTGCAAGTGATGTATATGCATCCTGATGATACAGGAGGTGATGTGCTGTATTGGTACCTCCCTCTTTGTACAATGGAGGGGAAAAAAAAAGAAAATTTTATCTTCAGCACGGAGCTATTGCCTTACCTTAAGGTATTTTGTGTTCTTTTATTTTTGTTTGCTTGCTTTGTTTTTGTTTCTTTGTTGTTTTGTTTGGTTTTTTTTTTAATTAAAAAGTCTTAGGGAAATAAAGAGGTGGGTCACAGAGGTGTCCCATACATAGATATCTATATTTTCTCAAAGGATTTAGCCATTTGTTGTTGTTGTTGTTGTGCTAAATACTGGGATCCCCTTTTACCAACGTATTTTGTATGTATCTACATGTGCGTATATTGAAGTAGTATAATAAATTCCAACTTATATTACTTAATGTGCTATTGGAAGCAAGGGGATTTCAGTGACAGTTTGTGGTTAACATGAGCAAAGACCTCATGTATAACTGGAGAAAACAAGGTTGAAAAGCTTATTTTTCCATCTTGTAGGTAAAAACTTTATCCATGGAACTTAAGATTTCATGGCTTGTTTTCAAGGCATAAACTCTTATGTCCTCATAATACCATGAGGTATCATTGTGCCTTCTGTCCTTAGACCAAAGACATGGGTGTCCTTCTAAAACCCACGGTCTTGTGCAGGAGTGCTTTTGCTCAGGATAAAACGTGCGTTGTTTTCTTGCTCTGTTTCAATTTGGTTCATTAAAGAAACTTTGTGGAGAGTAAAGATGTAGATATGTCACCTTCAAACCCCATCTCTGGTTCCCACAGGTGCTGTTCTATTTTGCCTGCATCCTGATCTCAACATTATTCAAAGATACAGTGAAGCTTTCAGAGATCGTCTTAAGTTTCAAAATTTTATGTTTCCTCGGATCTCTAAGAAAACCAGTGTTGTTGTTGGATATGGCATCTTTCTCTGTTTTTTTTAAATATAGGACAGTGGCCATGTTTTATTATTTATTTGGAGTAATAAAACACAGCCTTTAGGAGTAGTTGAGGATGAATACAAAAGCAATTGCAAAAAAACCCACAACAATATAAATGTAAATCAGCCACATTTTTAGTTTTCAGAGCTGCTTAGGCCTCCATTAGCTAGTCCATTGTGGTAATCCTTCTCAAATTGTTCAATTTTCTTTTCTAAATCCATGCTGTCATTGATCTACATCTTTACTCTCCACGAAGTTTCTTTAATGGTAATCCTGTGAATAAAAGCTAATATCTGAGAGATTTCTGTCTGCACGGCAGAGTAAGCATCGAAACAGGGGTGGAGGAGAAGTTGGTTTTCAATTATGTTTTTGAGTTTCTTACTTTTAAGTGTCTTTATATATGTATGTATGTATGCATGTGTATACATACATATGATGCTCATGCTGTATAACACAAAATATAACAGCTAACCAAACTTGATGCTGATGCATTCTTTACTAGTTGTGGCAAGCTAGTAGCAGATTGCAATTCCTTCAAGTCAAGAAAGGAAAAACTGAAGTTAATTTGGGCTTAAGAAATAAAAAGCACATATATGTGAATTTTTGGTTTCTGTGATGCCCTGCATTCATCACATGAACGGTGCGTTACTGCAGAGTTACTGCACTGAGGTATCAGAAGGGAGCTGGGATAACGGAGAGATGAAAGCTTTGGCAGGATGCCTTCGATCAGTAAACACAAGGCAAAATCTGACCTCATCCTGCCTTCCAAACTGAGCAGCCGGTGCAAAGAGCCCGGAATATGTCATATGAATAAAATATCCAGTTCAGTGCTCGAGTTCATTTATAAAAACATCTGTCTCTGTGGCGCAATCGGTTAGCGCGTTCGGCTGTTAACTGAAAGGTTGGTGGTTCGAGCCCACCCAGGGACGGGGGTTGTCATCTCTTGATCTTTTAAGGCAGTCTTGTAGCTGCTGGAGAGAATCCAGAGATGCAACCCACCAAGAGATGATGTCAGGGGGTATGGAGCATCGCTGCTGTGAGGAGAGCCCAAGAGCTGGGGCTGTTCAACCTGAGGAGGCTCAGGGAGGGGACACATCAACATCAGTCCCTGGAGCCCAGGAGCTCTCCCTGCCCATCAGGAAGCAATGCTGTAATTGTTGAAAACTTAATTAAATAACTTAGCTGTATATTTGGAAAAATCTGTCTGGTCAGACATATCAGTGAAATATTCATCTAAGGAAAGTTGTGAAAAAATACATAGATAAAACTTCTCTATCTACTTTAAGGTGAGCGAGGGGCAGTGTAAGGAGTGAAGACGTCTATTTCATGATCTGAGTCAAACTTTTTAATACATTTTTCAGTCTCGGTCCCTTTCAGATGAATGTTACTGCTTTGTTAAGTAAATCCCAGCCTCTCTTTTGTGTCTGGAGAAGATTTTAATTAAAGCTGACCAAGGAAAGGAACATTATTCTAGGGTTTCCTGGAAGCAAAACTTCTTTGTTCATGAAGCTCTGTTCTGTAACTGCTCTTTGAACAAACCAAAGAAATAGGAAGGGCAACATTGGCACATCTCTGTGAATTGACCCACGAGGCTGCTTGTAAAGCAGCTAATAGAACATTCAAGTATGGGCACGATTTCTCATTCCTGGTGTATCTTATCATGCTCAGCACTTCTTAAACTTTCACCTTTATTAGTGCTATGGCGCTAAATCTGTCATTAAAAAGATGTGTTTGTATTCATTTTAAGATATTCTTTTATTCTGTGTAAGGTGTGGTCCACACCTTCAGCTCCATGGGTGGTAATTTGTTCCCTCAATTCCATTTCCTCATTCTATTATATAAATCTCTTTAGACAAAAAGTGGGTTGGGGGAGGAGGGAATATATATATTGTTATATACGTATGTATATATTGGAGGTGGCAGGAGGAACAAGCAATGCATTCTGGCTGATGTTTGACTTCATTTTAAAGACAAAGCCATGAGCTACAAATGCCACAAAGACTGAGCTGAAATCTCAAGTACTTGCAGAGATGCTGGCATTTTAGAAGACATCGGCAATTTTTGAAGAAAGGGAAACTGATTTACAGGTGGAATATATGGAAATATCATAAGCAAGGAGAGAGCGAGATCACAGAGAATTTAAGAAAATTGTAAGCTCTGAAATCTGTAGAAATTCCAACATCGCTTTCGCTCTGGAGAGAATGTTTTAGGTTGGTTGGAATGGGTTGGAACTGTAAGTAATACAACATGTGTGGCTCTGAATGCAGAAGGAGGATTTGCTGAGCACCTGTGGGAAATGTGAACTGCAGTGATGTGGTTTTAGGAGGTTGAAATAAGTATTTGTGGTTGTTTCCATCTTAAATATTTCCCCCTTCATTTTAGGTATGAGCCATCTAGATTAGGAAATATGTTCTCAGTCTGGCTTTAGTACAAGCACTGTCATCTCTTTGTACAAACCAGTCCCATTAGTAAAGCTAGTCAATTTGTAGTCCAACATGCTTCCTCCCCCCCGTATATTATTTGGCTCTTTGTATTAGGCAAAAAGGAAGTATCTGACTGATATGTTCTATCTGTGTGTGGATTCTAACTGTGTCTTTCCCAGATAAAGACAGCAATAAATCCTCACTGACTGGGTCTGCAGTTTGACTTTTTGTCTTACTGAGGAAGATATATGTAGTCAATGACTTTGTTTGGCTTTTCCACATACCAGGCTTTGGGCAAAATTCTCCATGACTTGTGAACTTCTCTTATTCTTTACAAATTTTCCTATTTCTGAACAGTGGAATGCCTGAAGTTATTGGAGCTTTGGCCTAATTCCAGAGCTTTCAGTTTCTGAAATCTGTCTCCCAAAATCTGAAAACTTTGGTCAAAGACAGGGCTTGGCAGTTCCAAGTATGCAACTTCAGAGCAAGGATGCAAGTTGGAGAGCAAGGTGGCTGCAGTTCCAGGTACACTGAATTGCAAAGTTTGAATTATTTGCTGAGTTATATCTGGGTAGTCATAGTCTTGATGCTTGGCACTAAATTCTTCCACTGTAAACTTGTTTTGAGACAAGTACTTTATTCTAAACTGTATTAGATGCAAACTGTCTGCTTTTGTTGATCTGTGTATAAATACTACAACACATAAATTAATCAAATTTGCTGTCCATGGTAATCAAACAGTTTTCCAATATGCTTATACACAGAGAGTTTGCTTCTAGCTGGGAACATTGTCATACTTAAAATTATTTTTCCTTGCTGCATTCTAAATTGCAAATCAAAGGCATTGATTCAACAGATTTAAAGACATTAAAGACATCTCCTCTTTCTAGTGCCTTTAACCAAACGCTGCACATGAACTCACGCTTGGTTCAATCAACCAGATGTAAGACTGTGAAAATGATTTTATCCAAATGCAGCCAAGGGTGAAGTACAGCAAATTGAGTCCAAACTTTTCTACATAATGTTTCACTCCTGAGTGCAATCTGCAGAAAAATATAATGAGGTGTCAGTTTTACTCACTCTATGCTAACCAATGAAGGATGTTAAAAATGTAGCATGGTTAATACAGCGATTTCACTTTTAAATTTCCCTAAATCCCTGTTCATTTTGTTGATTTGCTTTCCAGCTAAATACTGTAAATGAAAGCAATAATGAGTGATGAGAATAAACACACTTTGCAATATACAAAGCAAACATTAATAAACCAGAGCAGCGGAGCAGCAATAAAGGTCACTTGTTCTCCAGAGACCATAAAAAAGAAAGTTACCTTTAGTGAAACCAGGAGCGTCTTATATTCTGATAGTTATTAACAAATTTCTCATGTTCCTGGTGCAGGGGGATATAATCAGGGAAACATGAAGTCAGAATTAGGTCTTTTAAATTTGAATGTTCATTACACTTGAAATGAAAGCCTAAAATACAGAGCTCAGAAGGATTTTAACACATACATACCTGTGTTGCTTAAATATTTCTCCTTCTTTACTGGGAACATAACTGTTCTGCACTTAATCCAAGCACATGTAATCAGGAAATATTCATAACTTATCCTTCTTCCAGTTAATTGATTAGTTGTGTAATTGATAGAGAAATAGCAGAAATCTCTGTTGTGAAGATTGCTGTGTAGGATATTAACTGGTGTTAATCAGGTATTTCAAACCAATTCCGATAATAAATTCCGTGTTAGTATGGCACAGGACTATTATCAGTTACATAGTGAAAGAAGAAATTAGAGATCATACACAGAGTAAATACATATCTATTATTTATTTGTTTTAAATTATACTCCAGGCGAGGATCCTTAACCATGGAAGCTATTTGATTGCACAGAAAATTCTCTTGATTCTCTTGATTCTACTTGCTCTTTTTTCCCCACTGCTCTACGTGCATTTACTATAGGACTTCAGGTAAAATATCTACTCTATTTTGAGGCATGTCAAGTGATATCTAAGTATGCATAAAATGACAGGACATGACATAACCAATATACTGTTATATTGAGCAAGTTGTAAATGGATTCATTATAAGTAGCAATATGATTTGCTGTAAAAGTTATGAAACAGTTAAAAATCCATAAATCTATGAAAGCTATAGATGTGCAGAAAACTTAAGTTTTCATATAATATATGTGAATATATGAGTGTGTGTGTATACATATAAATACACAGATACGCTTTCTTAAATGGGGCATATTTTAGAGTCCTGTGGTTAGAAAAGAAAAGCAAATTTGAAAAGCTTCCTTTTTTTTTTTTTGATCTGGTGGCTTTTTCCTTTTTTTTTTTTATTTTTTAATGTTATTTTAAGTAATGGGAATTGAGCGGGAGCAAAAAGACACTTTAAGTTTCCCATCTGTTGATAATTATGTTCTGATGTTCATGACCTATAATGATATTTTGTGGGAAAAGATGAGTGCGGTGATTTTTTTTTTTTCTTTACATGGACTTTAAACATTACATTGTGATGCAGTATTTAAAGGGAGTGCAAGTGGGCAAAATATTTGACAAAACGAGAAATTAATGGAAAATTTCAAAGTTAGTTAAGCTTATTTCTTTGAGTGCTTCAAAATAGTTCTACATTCTTCTGTCAGGAATAAAACTGGTCCTGTTGTTAAGCACACAGTTGAAGTGTTTCCAGGTAGATCTTTCTTTCTTCTTTACACCTATTCTGCCCAGAAGAATGCTATGGCTAGGTTATCCTTTATACTTCTTCCCTGCCACACTTGAAAAAGAGAAATGGCAGAAATCGCCTCATAAGGGCAGGCAATTAGATGTGGATCAAAGGAATGTTATGACAGCAATGGTTTTGTTGCAGTGTGCCATTCTTTCTATACCTTCAGACCATGTTAAAACATTCCATCTATTTATTTTATTTTAGTCATGTTGAAACTAAAGCCAAGCTTATTGGTACAGATGTAAGGACAGAGGAGGCAGTGATCACAGAAAGAGAAATCTTGGGAAATATTTCCTGGATAAATTGACACTTCTCTGCTCTTAAGTTGGTGGTTTTGTATTGTTGGTTTGGTTTTGTTTTTTTTTTAATGAAAACCATTTTTCAAGTTTTAGTGCAGAAATGTATAAATATTTTAGTGCTTTCTAGGAAAGTAGTTTTGATGTAATTCAATATTTACACCTGCAAAAGGCTCAAATGTAATTTCTCATGACAGTGTCATTGTTATAGTCTAGGAACAAATGCAGGCAGATAACAGGCAGCATTATCTGAAAGGTCAGGAACAAATTAAATAAAAGACTGGACCCATCACTATTGTAGACTGTTGTATGCAAGAGGCAGGGGTATGTAAAAATATTGCATTGACATAAGGACATTATTGCGAATGGTTGTAGCAGTGATTTACATGCTGATGGTGATATCTGCAGTAAATGGTTTTCTAAATAAATCTGTTCAGTGAGGTAAACACATTTCTTCAATGTATTTCAGCATACATGGCCTCTCCAAATACAACTGTATCTCTCCTGAAAGCAGCATATTTTACCACTGTGGCCCGGAAGAGTGGGGTGTGAGGGAAAAGAAAACCATGGCAATTTCCTGAAAAAATTCTTCTTTTCCTATTGGCATTGGTTTGTTTGTATCCAATATTACATGTGAAACCATACTATATATATCGTATGCTCTGGATTCGATTGCTCTGACGTTTACTGCAATTTTCAGTGTTTGTTTTCAAAGGATTTGCTATTCCAGTGCAAAGAAGCAAAAAATACTTTTCCCTTAGGAGAAAAAAAAAGTAGTTTTTATCACTATAATCTTCTAAATATAATGAAATATTTTATAAAACACAACCGAGAAATGGATTAATAACCATACTTAAGTACAAATTGTTTAATGTGCAGTGAAGCGTTCTAGTTTCCACTTAGATAAATTGAACAGAAAAAGGAACAAAAGGAGTCACTTCTGCAATTGGAGGGAAGCTGCCATTTTGCACCAAATATTTCAAACATAACCATAGTAATTTCAAACAAAGCCACTGTAATTTCAAACATACCTTAGGCATTCAAGGAAGATATTGTTCTTTAGACTAGATCAACCATCTAAGGAGGAATATGGATTTGTCCCTAAAGCAGGCCTGAAACAAATCCATTATTAGAATGATGCTTTTCTTTTCACTGTGATTTTTTTTTTTTTTTTTTTTAAGACCTTATTATACAATTTTATCTTGATTGAAGCAGACAGTTTGCATTGGTGAATTACTTCTTAGTGTTCTTCAAGTTTATTCTCTTGGAAACTGCAGGTCAAAAGTCATTAAAACTTGCTTACAAATACTATTACTTCCAATTTGATAATTTAAGGTAGAATTAACCTTCATAGTCCTATTTTCTATATATACTTCTTGGTTTCCATTTCTCTTCCTCATTTGTTGCTGCTTACTTTTAATTTTCTATTTCACATTTTTCTTTTGACAGTCTGCAGTAATATACTAATCTGCTAATTTGCTGTTATTAGATGGAGAGACACTGAAGAGATCGTAGTTTTTAATGGTCAGTGAGACAAATCACGAGTGATGGACCAAAACTTACTTACTCTTAACAACTGCTCTTTGGTTTTGTACTTTCTTTGTTTTATAGTGCATTTATAAAGCATATAATCTCAAAAATGTGTGGAGTTTCAGAGATTTCACTGTCTCTGGGATGTGATCTTGTTAAGGTTAGAGCTACTTGGTGTGTGGTCATGCAGGGAAATGTGGTGCTCTGTAAGCTAGTCAGGCTGGTGTGCTTATACCCCTTCCAGATCAAGCATGATCTCATCTCGTTAGTTCAAGGCTGCCCACATACTGTTAGATGTGCATGCAGATACGATGGAAATGAGGAGTGAAGGAACTGTGCTCTTTAGATGGTGAAACAAGTATCTCTGCCCTTGAGAAGATTAATGAGATTTGCTCTGCTAAAGAGGCTGCTATATTGTCATCTGAACTGTGGAAATTTGGATATCCATTTTCTCCGTTGCAAATCGATGGCATTTTATGTGAGAAATGTGACTGAATATGTGTGTGTATATATACGTGTGATTATGTGAAGGAAAACTAAATTACAGCTTCACAAACTGCTACGATGTAAGGATCAAATGGCTGTGATATGATTTCAGAAAGTACGTGCTGTAATAAAATATGAATAGGAAAATCAATATGCAATATGCAGTTTTTATGGGAATTGTTTTTGCAATGGGTTCAGAGAGATTAGTGCAATCTGGACAGTGTTGACTGTAGTGTCTGTTTTGTGATTTGGGGAAGGGCATTTACTGGCTTGTCTACATGCAAAGATTCTGTCATAGTTACAGTGCTGGAACTGAAACACTTGTGGTGTTTGTGGGTGTGTTCCATGCACACCCCAAACAATGGAGTAGCATGGATGTCCCACAGCTAGCACTGCTCACATCCTGCAGGCACTTCAGCTCATATAATCAAGCAGAAAGGTCTGCAGGATGAGTTTCACTTCTCTGAATAGCCAAAGAACTCAGTCAAAGTCTTCTGTTACTTTTCTAGTTACCCACTCTCACCGTATCCATTTTGGTTTATTTGCTGGAGCACTTTTGTTGCATCTGGATTCTTGATAGTTATTGAGGAGGCAAAGAGAAGGACAGCATGTGAAGTATTAACTTTAAAGAGCATTTACATCCTTTAATTTATTATAACAAAAAGCTTTAATAACAGTGTAGATATCCTATGCTGAACTGAAGCCTTCCTAAGAAGTGCAAAGAGATGTACTAATGTAATAGGCTGTATACATAGTTGAAATATCATTGCTACTTGAAGTGCAGCACTTTTACTGTGAGTGCTCTCTAATCCATTTTAAATTGAATATGAATAGTACCATGATAATGCCATCTTTTTTCATCACTATCTTGTTTTCCTAAAACTCAATCATTGATCGTAAAAGCCCCACATTTCTGTTTGAGTCTGTTCCCAGAGGTGGTTTTGTATTTGTTGTGCATATATATTTTTAGTTTTATAAAGCTTCTTTAAAGTCAAGGAGTTTACTGAAGGCAAAATGGAGGTAATGTATAGTTATTTACCAGAATCTCATACCACTGTATTTTTAATGATTACTAGAGATATTGCCTTTCATTTTGCCAGAAAAGGAGGCAAAAAGAAGTGCTTATAAAACATTTTTCTTTCCATGATGCAACTACTTTTGATAAAAAACGAGCTAGTCAATGAAAACAAAAATTCTGTTCCTGGAAGCATTCCTGAGCAAGCACTGCCCCATCCTTGTCATTTTTCGGAAGAGGGGCTTTATCCACCCCCATGAACTGCCCAGGGTCACTGAGATTTATTAGCAAGGTGAGTTAGCTCCTGTCATGTGAAAAATTATTAATGGCTTTGTGACAATTCACATTAATTGCATCATGTGAACTTCCATTATCACTCTCATCTGTAACCTCCTAAAAATATCAAGGTTATCAGTTATTTATATTCTTCCTCTTGTTTCAGTGACCTCAAATTATATCATTGTTTTTCATTCCACAAAGTTTTTATTGTTTTATATGTCATGGCAGTCAAGCAGATTAGTAAAACAATATTCTCAGCCAGCCCTAAAACCTGGTTGGATTTCAACTGCTTGTCTCTCTGTAACCCAGCTGTACATTTAAAACTGTGCCTGTAAAGCAGCTTACGTACCTGTGTTTACAGCTCTTGGGCAGCTTAGCCCAGCAGAACTCATTACATACCATTGACATTGAACACATTGACAGCCTGCATAGAATGGGTCCTAAAAGCTCATGATGAGCAACCTGAAAATGAAGATGCTCAGTTACTCTAAAACTAGAGAACATTAAGAGCAGAATAAACAAAATACCTGTACGAGTCAAAGAAAGTGTAATAATGCCTAACTATTTGCAGTCCTTGGTTGTGTGCACTGTGGTAATAGGTTGGCCATTAGGAAATATGGCTGGTCCTCTGCAATGGCAGTATGATGTATATAAGTGTCTGTGGTAGTGGGGGATTGTTCTTCATGTTTTACAAATAGAGGCTGGAAGGTAAAAATTCCACCTAATTCTTAGACAGCATTCCTTTAAAGAAAATTCTGAATGGAAGATGAGATAGTTGGGTGTCTCATAGAATCATAGAACAGCTTGGGTTGGAAGAGACCTCAAGAATCATCAAGTTCCGACCCCCCCTGCTACAGACTGGGCCACCAACCTCCAGATCTGGTACTGGACCAGGCTGCTCGAGGCCCCATCCATTCTGGTCTCAGAGCCATTCCCCAGGTAAATATTTGGCAGTGCTGAGCTGTGCAAAGTGAGCCCAGCTAGAGTAGCTGCTTACACCTGTTTCTATAAGTATTTCTGCTGTAAGACTTGCCTCTGCTACTGACACTGAATCAAGAGCACGTTTATATTCAGTATTGTATGATTTGCTGCATTTGGCTGTGGTTTTGACTCCATTATCCCAAGGGCTTAGAGGAGAAAAATATTTTGAAATGAGGGAAATCTCAACAAGTGATGCCAACTGAACAAGCAGATGCAGCACCTGGAGTAACCCCAGCATGGCACAAGGAATAAAATGTCCTCTACAGAGTCTCCTAAAGGTGATCAGCAAGATGTCTCCAGCAGAACTGGGTTTCTGTTGTGGCTGGCACTGCATAAACATCAAATGAGAAGCAGTACCTTCTCTGCAGCCAAAATAGAGCTAGTAAGAAATAAGTATGAGGGAGGAGACAGAGGCAAAATGGTTGGCAAACCAAAATGCAGAACTTGAGGTCTTATGCTGTGACCATATTGTTTTCCTTGTTGATGATACTAATAAATACTTAGGAAAACCAGTTACATTATTTGCAATTAGAAAAATGAAAGCTTTATTTGCCTTTAGTCACATGAAATTGAGGGGTGGTTCTAATGCTATTAAAAATGCTAATATTTTTGTTCTGTTTTATATCAATTGTTTTGAGGAATATAAGGCTGAAAATTGAGATATATTTAACAATATGATTTATGCTATTGTGGGATATCTGTGTTAAATCAAAAGAATTCAGTGTAATAGGTGTAAAAATAGAGAATTAATTCTGAGATAATTTCCCAACTGCAGATGACATTGTCAGTTAAGTCAAAATAGTTTTTAGGGTGGATCTGGTAAAGAGCAGGGAATTTGATTTTTTTAACATCTGACATCTCAAGATATGTAGAAGGCCAAAACCAAACACACTGGCAAAGCTGTACCAACTTTGGGCTCCTTGAACCAATGACAGGCTCTCCAACCCTCCCAGGGAAAGGCTGATGTTTGTGCTTCTTGTCTGAGGTTAATTCCCATCTTCTCTTTGTGTAAGGGCTGCAGCATGATATAGAGAAACGAGCAAGAGGCAAAAGTTCTGCTTCAGAGCAGCTGAAAAGTGATTTATTTTCATTAGAAGACACTTCCAGCCTCTAGACAGCAAACTGAAGTTTGTGGTCGGAGCAGTACACTCTGAAATCGGTCAGAATGGCTTTATTCAAGTAATATAATTGTTGGACTAGCCTGGAGTGCTTCCGTTTTCCTTTATGAAAGTGGTATACAGGAATCCAAACAGTGGCTATCGCATTGCCTGTGCTCAACTTTTAGTTCTCATATTTGATTTTCAGCTCTGTCACGCACTGTTATTTCATGTCTTCTCCCTAAACTTCTCACTTAAATTTAAAAAAGAAGAAAAAACCAACAATATTTTGACGGAGTTTTCAAGCAAGTTTTCAAGCATTATTATTGCTGTATTGCAGTTCTCTTATATAACAGTGCATTTTCACTGGAAAATCCAAATGCAAAGTTTGCAGGTGGGCATGGTCCTGAGCTGAGCGCTTCAATGGGAGATGGCAGGAGAAGCATTCCTTGCCTTCCTGTTCAGTGAATCACTTGCACCGAAAGGAAGAATAAAGCCTGAGTTATTATTCCAAAAAAAACCATCTTCCAAAAAGCCACGGCTTCCACCAGCTCCCAGGTACAGGTCTGCCTCTAGATTTTTATTCTAAGTTGTATTTTCTCACGTACCTGCACTTCTGAAGGCAGTATACATTCTTTTATTAAAATGAATGTCTTGGCTCTGTACTTGGTTATTCCAAATACATATTCCAAGCATGTGAAGGATGGCAGGCTGGAATGATTAATTAATAAGGTTTTGTGAGAGCCTATTGCCCTATGCCAAGTTTTCCTTAAAAAATTCAACATAATTTTCTTTTTTTAAAAGAGGCTTGGGAAGCCAATTAATTTTTTTTACCTATTTATTATTGTTTCACCTTGAGACATGAACTGCAAGTACTTTGATAAATGGGATCAAAAGTCTGTCTACCTTCCAAACTGCTTCTTGTACGCCTCTGTGCTGCTGGGTGTTTGTTTGGGATCTCTTCACTGTACTTCTCACTGGCCATACCACATTGATTGTTATGTAATTACTGTACAGAAGGGGCCTGTGTCTCTCCTTTCTCAATTCACTACTTTAATGCTGTGATAGATCAGGTCTCAGTGCTCTTGCCAAAAGTATCATTTGCCCTTTACTTTTAATACAGGTTTGCCATCACTCTCTTTTGGGAGGACTGTAGATATATTCCTAAAGAGACATAAGATTGTTTTGTTGTGTTTTTTCTCCAAATCAATTTATATCTTGTGGAATACACACAACACTTATTGGCAGAACTGGAATGCAAATATTTATAAAAAATTATACCAAAGAGATTTTTTGTTTAGCATTTCTAAATGCTAGCTTTTCAGTGCTACCAACAACTCCAAAAAGTATTTCTTCTCATTCTCATCTTTTCTTTTATTATATTTATATCTATATTATATATATATTCTATGTATATATATAATATATATATATATATTATTTTTATTATATTGAATTTCCCTTCTGAGACCACAGAACTGTGGCCAAGTTGGTGGACATGTTTTACTACAGAAGAAGTTACTTCTCCATGGCATCAAGTAATGCTTATTTTCTGCTGTTATTCATGGAATAAGACTAACGTTGATCAGCCCGGGTTTCATGCAGTTTGTGGAACAAGGTTGTGTGGACACAGCAAAGGAATTTCTCATCTTCTAATTGCAGTCTGACAGGGGCTGCAATCCTGTTTAAATATATATATATTTATTAACTACAGAGGAAACACTGCAAACACAATCTGCAACTGCCATGTGACTTTTCCCTAGCCTCCAGTTGTGGCAGGATTTTAATAAACTACATGCAGGGAGCAATTTTTCATTTTGAACTAAAAAATAAAATGACATCTCAACAGCAGTATCAGCTCTGGTGACCTCAGGATTGCCCGTCACAGCCCATCAGTCCTTGAGCACCTGTCACATGTTGGGATTTTGTTTAAAAAAAAAAAAAAGGCATGGTGTCAACACATTTACCATATGAAACTTTTCTGTTCTTGTCTCCTCTTGTTTTATATCCCCATCATTCAAACCTAAAGCATTAAAAGTCCTGCAACTGCCTTAGAAGTAGAGCAGCAATGTTTGGTCACAGAATGCTCATTTCCTTTAAATACTTCCATCCAGCCCTGCAGAAGTAATCACTTTACAGAAGCTAATAAAGAATGGATTAAGCTCCAGCTTTGAAGAACTCGTCGCAAAAGGACCCTGAAACCAGTCTAAAAGCAATATTATCAGCATTAGAAGCTGAAAAAATTACACCAACAGATCTAGGTCAGTGCATTATAAGGAGAAACAATAGAACTGATCTCATAAATATTACCAAAAGTCTTCCTCTAGTAGTCTGGGGGCATTGAAGTCATCAACTTGTTTTCATCTGAAGGCTTTGCAGCATGACTCTATGTAAATCTGCATCCCCGTGTTTGAGATTTGACTCACAAGGCTCTGCTTTGGAGTTTTATTTTAATGGCCAACCAACCACTGTAGAGATCTTCACGCGAATACGTTGTTGGATGTAGACAACTGAATATAGGTGTGTATATACCCATGTGTGTAAATATATATTCTCTGTTCTCCTGTTAATATTAAAACTGCAAAACTTGCCTCACTGCAAAGGCAAGTATTTGGTCCAGAATGCTCTTCTTGCCAACTCCATCTAGAAGGTGTTAATGGTGCTGCTGCCCCATACAATTCATCTAGTCTCTAAGGCTTTGTAGACAAGACACTTCCATGACCAGAAGTGTCATCTTGGTATATGGTAATCTCTGAGGGGTTATTTTTTTGAATTTTTGATTTTTTTCCAGTTGTTTCTTGAACCCCTATAAACTTATGAGAACTGCAGCATGGCACAAGTCCTTCTGCAACTTCTGCTTGCTTAAAGGGAAGAAGTCCAAATGATGCTGTATGCTGTGAGTATGCTGTTTTCATTAAAGCCCATGGAAGATGTCTCTGTGATGACATATGCACATATGTGTTTATGTGCATATGTATGTATACAAGATCTGAAGTCCCAAGGGCATCATTCCATGGAATATTATGTACCTTACAACACTAATGTCATGTACCTCATCACAAAAGGATGTTAATACAGACTTTTTTTTTTCTTTTTTCTGTGAGTGATGAAACTAAGATTTCAACTTTTATATCACCTCTTCTGAAAACACAATTTTAGTAGTATGATTGAAGTGGGGGTGGGGAGGGTAACTGGAAGGTATATGACAAAATTATAAAAGCATTTGTTCCCTCTGTGAATTCTAGTGGATACTGGGAAATGACTTATCTGGCACCTGTATAGTTTGATTCTGTATTGCAAAAGGTAATTAAGCATCTGAGAAGGGGAAAATATAAAGAGCCGGAATAAAATGAGTGCTGTAGATACTAGAAAGCTCTTTTAAAGAATCAATTATTCTCTGAAACATGAGAAGCTCCATTACAATGGAAGGAGCTGCTGGTAGCCATCCCACTATATATCCATTTCTCAAAATTGTACAAGCACTTCCAGAGAGAAAGCCAAGTCATTCATTATAGAATACTCATGGGACATATATTTTTTCCAAGTGAACTTTGTATTCCCCTTTTGCAGAGGAAAGCAAATCTGAAATAAAGAGAAATGCTTATCAGGGAAACTATGGTGGCCTTAGAAGCTGTTATGAAGCATAGTATTTATGGGAAATGTAGTGATTTTTGTGTCTGTTCTGATTATTCATATCATTTAAATATTTAGAAATTTAAAAATCCTTGGTTTCATACCAAAGCAAAAAAAAACAAAAACAAAAACAAAAAACAAACACTGTCTCTGCAGGTGTAGCTGCATAGTGTGATACATCCTTTCCTTTAAACAGTTAGTCTTCAGTACACTTAACTTGCAGTTAAGTAGTGTTAAAGGACTGGAGAGGAAGAGATCTATCACTAGAGACTGTTGCTTGTGTAAAATGACAGTATGGTATGCAAAACTCTGGGTATAATTCATGAAAAAGCAGCCAATATGTACAGTAATATGCTTGCAATATAATGGATTTCCCACAAGAGAAATCACAGTTTTGCAAAATTGGCAAGCTAGATACAGAAAAAAGCCCTTTCAAAATTGATTTTTTTTCTGCTATTACTTTTTGCTAATAAGACAATAGATTACTGTGTTATGCTAGTTTATACTTTTGCTTCTAAAGATTTAACTTTAGTAAGGGATTAGCAAAGCTGATGTGAAGCACTCAGCAAGGTAAAAAGACTTTGCTTCTGTTTCCAAAGGGATTTGATGTCTGACGTCTCTGTAGAACTTTACCCTGTAATGGCTGTCTTAGCATGTTGGAAATCTGGCCCTTTGCAAGATGGATTAACTCTGGACCTTTGCTTGACAGATTAGTTTAACATATGAGAGAACTTTGATCAGTTTATGTACAATGCAGTTGTCTCTAATGAGTTCATTTTTAAGTACTTCTGCGGAATAAGCAGGGAAATAACCTCATTTTCTGCAGTGCTCTTCCCTACTTCTTCCTGACATAAAATGTTACCCCTCACTGAGATATATTTTCTTCCAAAAGATCAGTTAATTGGAGCTAAGCCAACCTCCCTACGAGCTCATTGCCCTCCCTCCAAGCTTCTGCCTCTTCAAGACCTTAGAACAGCGCAGGACAACATTTCCTGGTAATGTGGTGAAGCAGTGCACTTTTGGTAATAATACTGAGCACGTGGGATGAGTAACACACCAAAACCATAGCTTTTGCTGCTGTGACTTCATATAAAACAACCATGTAAAAACATATCATCGTGCTTTTGAACAAGTTTTTCAGCAACTTCAGCCAGACTCACAAACTGGAATTTCTGCCCTCCACAACCCCCCCAAAAAAACACCTCAACTGTACTTCTGCATTTTTATCTAACTGACCTTTTATGGTGTAAATCATCCACGGGGGTAAGAACAGAGTGATGAATCTAAGTTAACCTGCTACCTTTGTAGGACAAAATGACTGATGTTGAACCAGGGCCATCAGTTTTAGGATTAAGAGGTGTTGAAGCATTGAGCTGGCTATTCCTATTCATAAAGCTGATTTAGGGATATCTGGAGATGTATGGGAAGTTGGTTTAGCTGTGAAAAGGTGTTGGTTAACAAAGATCTTGTTTTTGCTGAAGCAGGAACTGAAGGAGACTGGGGGAAATGATATCACAATGAATTCAGCATGGCAAAATAGTGGTTCCCTGAGAGTTATTTATTTATTGCTGGTTTGCTAATGCGAGGTTGCTAAATGAGAGAATAGAAAGAGTAGAGAAGAAGTTTGGACTGCTCATTGTAATGAAAGACATTCACTGCAATGAAAGAAGGCATTGGATTCTGAACTGGTCTCTTTCTTTCTAAGCCAAAAGCAATGGAGTATGTTATGAAATTAAGTCCCCATGATTATATGCTTTGTTGTGTTGCTCAGTGTAAGTCAGCTCTCATGAGCCACTTAGATTCATTTCAAGGTTGTTACAAATCTGTAGGAGTGAATGTGTGTTGCTGAGTAAGCCAAGAGGTTTTTTTTAAGGGCACAGTCCTATTCCAAATGTTGCTGGTGAAGGTGGCCTCAGAGATGTTACCCCATATTGAAGGCTGGTAGCAGCTCCTTCACAGTGAGCCCACACAGATCCTATTTTTGTGTCTATTAGAAGACAGATGTCAAATGTATGCATCAGCAGATTTATCCAGACATCTGTCATCCCGAGCGGGATGACTGGTGGTGACCTGAGGCCTGACATCTGCCTGCTGCAGTGCAACTGAAAGACATCAAGTTTCTTTGAGAATGTGGGGACCACCTGAGCAGACCTGAAATTATGAAGACAGGTGTCTGGGGCTTAACAGATGAAAACCACTTGCTGAAAATAAAGGTCAGATCATGGTAGAAAAGAGGTGACCTCTTTTCCAGCTCAGTTCACCAACAATATCAATGGAAAACATCTGGGACAGCTCCCTTCAGCAAAATATCCACAGGTCCAAGCTGTTAAAACTGTAGTTAGTCTTCTTGGGCTACTGCTATCTGCAATACTCCTCATAGAAGTAAGCATTTTGCCTGAGACTGAGCCATGATTGCAGAAACTTTGGACAAATGCTGCAAAACTCAGAAGCAGGTAGGTAAGAAATTTTCATTTTTGTCTTCTTTTTTCCTGTAAAGATTAATGAATGTATGCATTTTTATTGTTTTCGGAAAGAGTCATTATAAATGTAATTGAAGTTTAAATCTTCCTTAAATTGAATCTTAATTGTGTTTGAGACTATGGGCTTCAAGCATTGCTCAGCAATCACCTCTCATTTAAGTAGATTGGAAAAGGTCATGATTCATTTGTGTTGAGGAATTAAGAGTGATGTTAATTATTAAGTAATTGTAGTTATGGAAATCAGGCTATTCTCTGTATCAAACAAGACTTTTTCATTCTAGCCAAAGAACAAGATCTTTAAATTGTTGTCAAATCAAAAATCTCTCTTAGGAACAGAGATCTTATCTGGACAGCGTCAGATTGAAACAACATAGCTAGTTTCTCCAGTAGACAAATGCAAGGTTATTCACAGCTGATTCTTGGTCAAATTCATGAGTTGAATATCTGCCCTCTATACATAAGATATTTGAATGATCAAAGCAATTGTAGTTTCTCTTTTATCATTTTATTAATTGAATATCAGTTATTATTTGAATGTTGTTTTTATTTCCTGTTAATTAATGACGTAAGGTTTACATGTAGATATATGTTCATTTAAACTTAATCAGGTTAGTAAATGCAGTGGCCAAATTTGTTTTCCCTTTTCCCAGCTCAAAATCATGAGAAAGATATGAACAATCCTTAATACTTGAAAGGTGATTCAGCCTCTGGGTAAGCAAAGCTGTTATTGGGCCCTTCTGATCTGCCTTACTTTTCTTGCTTTGCTACAGAAGCAGAAGTCAGATGGGGAAAGCTGACTGTGCGTGAGTCTCCCTTTTGCCATTAATTTTCAGGAAGACTTGCATGTTTTAGTTGCTGTTTGTGCCTTTGAAAGTATCATTCAAACAGCTTCTTAATTAAAATGGAGAATCAGGCAATAAAACACTGTAATCAGTGCCTCCGTTTGTGATGCGTCTGAGGTGATACGTGCTTTGTGTTCATAGACAATAGAACTTTGAAAACCAGCAAAACAGCAGAAAATGTTATTTATTTTTCTGTCCTGCTCAGTGACCTTTGCTATTGGTGGAGCCTCTGAGGTCTGGCAGAGAAAATGAAATCCAGGTCTAGTGTGGCTAATATTCAACTCAACACCAAAAAAGATTTTTCATTCTTCTTTTCTTTATGCAAAGGCTGTTTGTTGAGTTGACATTGTGAAATCAGACTGGCTAGTTGTGAATGATGTATGAAAGAGGAAAAATCCCTGCCCAGAGCCCAAATAAACAGATGCTGCAGTAAGATCAAGGTGGTTGTGCTATGCTATCCTATTTGCTGTATCTGAGGCTGGAGGCATTTCTGAAGGTCACCTGGCCAACCCCCTGTCCCAGCAGGAGCATACTATGCTCATATGTTTACGTGTCCAAGAGACTATTAGTTTAGATTTTTTGAATTATGTATTAATAACAGTGGCACCATCAGAAGTAACTGTTGCTGAAGTTTGAATCATTGCCTATCAATAAAGATTTTTTTAATATATTTTTTTTTTCATATGCTTCAAAGAGATTCAGACGAGTTTTTTATAGAATTTATTTATTTATTTAGAATTTTATAAACAAGATCAGATTAATATTGCAGCTGTTTTGGGCACTCTTGCACATAGGTTCACAAACACGAAATATCATTTTTGTTCTAGAAAATCGTGTCTCTAACTCATTTGTTTTTTAAAAAGTTCAGAATGAAATTTTCTTATAAGAATTTAAAAAAAGGAAATTCTGAGAAATTGAGAAATGTAAACTCTGCTACAGTAAACTATTATATTACTATAATAGTAGTACGTAGTATTATTTACTATATTTTTCTCTAGCATTTCTATAATTTCACAAGTTGTTGCCTCCCAAGAAAAAAGGGAGAAATGAAGTGTTAAGATGGCTTGACAAGAGCAGAATACAGATTTAATGAGAAGAGGAAAAGTAAACATAGTTATACTGCTCTTTTCTGTGTTACTGCAGACATTGCATATTTAGTCGGATGTGTTTGTTTGTGATGTGTTGTCATTGCCTTGAAAGCTGAATTGTGGGTGTGGATCCTACTGCTGGGGTGATTTCCAAATGGTGAATGATGATTTTGCTCAAAGAACAAGTAGGTAACATAGATGTGACTAAAATTCGAAATTCCACCAGAGTTGTTTCTTCTCCCTTAGTATTTTTCTCTAAAGATGGGAGTATTTGAATAATTACATTAATTATTTTATTTTAGCTGTGATTTTAATTATAGCCTTAGTCTTCTTGAGGAGAAATAACGAGGAGGTAGATCAAATTATTATTTAAAATTGGATGTACAGAACTTTGTAGTCAATGCAGAATTTTTCTCATTTCAGACATGAATTTGACTTAAAATCACCTTAAATAGACATAATAAATATTCACTCTTTATATCTTGTTATATGCATTAGCTTTTAATGTTTTTCCATCCCTGGATGTTCAAGGGCCAGGTTGGATGGGACCCTGGGCAGCCTGGTTCTAGTATTAGATGTGGAGGTTGGTGGCCTTGCCTGTGGCAGGGAGATTTGAGCTTGATGTTCCTTGATGTCCCTTTCAACCCAAGCCATTCTACGCTTCTATAATTCTATGATTTTTAGGATTCAAAACTTGCTTTCTTGACCCTCAGCAGGTCATCAGAAAGGAATAATCAAGACAAGTGTAAAACATTTCATGCCAGAGTAACACTGCTTAAAATGGTGCTCCATTCTTTTTGCTGAAGTACAGTGAAGGTAAAACAGTGAATCACTGAAGGCCAGGACAAGTGAATTGCAACTTTGGGTTCTGAACAGCCTAATCTTAATGTCATTCATCGATCATGGTAAGTGATATCTTGGTACTGTATACGTCAGCAAAATGTGTAGATTACTACTTATTACAGACACTGAAATGCCCATTTTGATATATTTTTCATAGGTATATACATGCCTCTTGTGGATTTTATTTATTCACACCTTCTGTCAGTGTAATTGTGCCGTTGTTAAAGTACTTGTTTTTCCTTCATTCTTATCCAGCTCAATAGATCATGAAGGTTAAAGTAACCTTAAGCTACATTTTACAATTCTTTCTAGTACATAATTAAACATTAAAAAAAATCGACATTTGAAAAGGTAACAACAACTACTGGAACAGATGCAACATGAATTTATTTAGTTCTAAAGACTGCTCTTATCGATGCCTAATTCATTTCTTCACAATGCAGAAAGATAGAGAAGTATGCTTTTCTCAAGGTTACAACCACCCTAATTCGTTCCAGATTTCTGACTTGCAAGAAGTTACTCTTGCACATTCAGTGATTGATCACAATTTGCTGGAAGAAGATAAAATTCTCCATCCATTCCTCGATTATGATTTTTAAATGGATTACATAATTGATATTGAAATGTACATACTGCTCTTACATTTCAAGAGAATTAAATACATGTACTTTAAAGACATTAAAGTCTACATCTTGGCTTTTATAAATAATTTCTTCAAATATCACACTCCTCATGCATTAAAGTCAATTTTCTTCAATTTATTCTATCCATAATTGTCTCTAGAAGTTAACTGAACTCCAAATTGAAAGCTCATGATATATATGCTGTATGTTGGCATTGTTTGTCAGTATCTATTTCAGAGCCCTCACTGCCTCTTTTTGGCTTTCATGGTGCCAAAATTCAGCTTAACTTTCATCTCATGTATATTTGGTATTTCTGGAAAATATTGCCAGAATGGAAAACTGAGATCAGTCGCCATGAGTTTACACACTAGAGGATAGGCAGGGATTTGTACCTAAGTTTCTTTTTTTTACCAATGAGTGTTTTACATTTGTATGTATTTTGTGGTATTGCTCTGTACTTAAGT
Organism: Phasianus colchicus; assembly: GCF_987193195.1. Classification (NCBI taxonomy): domain Eukaryota; kingdom Metazoa; phylum Chordata; class Aves; order Galliformes; family Phasianidae; genus Phasianus; species Phasianus colchicus. The sequence continues at coordinate 19,892,439 of NC_143445.1, forward strand.
CTGGGACTATATGTGCTGGTTGGGATCACACCACTAAGTAACGTTGGGTAAAGGCTCCCCAAAGAGTACAAGAATTGTCAGAGGAAGGATGGTTTGATGGATAGAGTATCAAATCTAGGTGAGAGCAGAACTGGGAAGCATGGGAAAAGAAATCTTACAGCAAGTGTTCAGGAAAGAACATTATTTATCACAATGAAAAGGAAAATAGCTATGAAAAATGAGATCAAATTAGGAAAGAAAAATGGTGCTCTCTGCAACCATTCTTGCTGTAGCTAAAGATGCTTCATTTTTCCTATTATCAGTCAGGAACAGTCTATGTTCATTTTAAATGTATAATTATTTTTGTTATAATAGTTTTGTATTTTATTGCATCATCTCCTTTACAGAACATGAAATATCACAAGAGGACTCTTTTCAGTGCCCTGGATGAACAATATATTTACAGTATGGGAAAGTGTAGATGTCTGCCTTTCCTCCTTTGAATGGCACTACTGCCTGTGTACTGAATAAGCAGGGCTGACGGAGTTCACATTAATAGACTTTCCTTTTAGAGAGAGTGGTTGTGTATATTTCTGATAAACAATTAAAGAAGCTTTTTTCCAAGTATTTCATTGTGCAGTAATAGACGGCGAAGGTGGAAGGACTGGAGAATGACAAAGTGTTTATCATGTAGTGAGAAAGCCTATGTGGTTCAAGAGGAGGAAATAATTGCTCCTTTTCTTTCAGGGATTATTCAAGTCAAATGCATCAATGGATGTTGCTGAAAAGGAAAGGTGCCAGCTTTGTTTAGGTAGAACAGAGGAACCCAACAGTACTATGGAGCAAAGTGAGAAATATTAAATACAAATACACTAATGAGCTCTGGGTTAGTGAATTGTGTGCAGAACTGTATTTACTGTTCAACAGGTTTTTTTGTTGATTATATTGACTGCTTGTCCGTATCTAGAACATAACGTTTTCCAGATGGTACTTAATATATCCTTATTTATTGCTTCTCATCCAGTGTTTTGACTTGACATGGAAAAACAATCCTGATGATCTCCAAACTGAAGGTATGGTGGGCCACTATACTGCCTTGGCTGACATTCCTGTTATTCTGAATCCTTTTGTGGCTTTTGAAAATCCAGAATGTAAGTACACACTTCCCATCTTTTCCTCACCATCATGAAGATGAGAAAGATAGAGGGTTTTTTTGGTGTTTTAAAACCAGATCATTTAAAAAATTTTTAAAGCAAGAATTTTGATGGATTTCTGTAACTTCAGGAAATGAGAGAGGACAGCTGTATTTGAAATGTCTCCTATGAAAAAAGACGAGATCTGCTTAAATATGTTGGTGCAATGTAATTTCTTATGGCATGAGTTTAAGTAGTCAGGGTTACACGTTGATTCACTTCTGAGGCAGAGGGATGTGAACATTTTGTGGATTTAGCCCAAACACAGGAAAAAGTGCCCTGTAGGTAGCATGGCTTTAGCCATGAGATCTCTGAAGGTCTTCAGCCAGAGAATGCACAAAGGCAGATTAAGGATGTTTCTTCATCCAGTGAATTAATCAGAGGAAAAATAGCAGAGTGCAGTGATTGGACAAGAATAAAGCATACAAGAAAGCAAATCTAATGATGTGCTAGCACAGCTTTTTTTGTTTACAGCATTTGTTATTAATGGCGTGAGGAGGATATTTAGTAAATAAATTGAAATATTTCAGTTAGTTTATACCATTATGGTTCCTTTCAGTGTGTTTACTAAGTAGACGCAGAAGCAAATGAAAGCTCAAGTTTTCTGACAGCTATATAAGAAAGACCTTTTCTGTCCCCAAATGTCCTTTAATTTGATAAAAGTAAAATAATAATAATAAATCTCTATTACTATCACCAGTCACGCCTAAATCACTGGGAGTACTTTATTAAAAGGAAAGACTGTAACAAAGTAAATTTAAGGCAGCAGAATTTAAGTCAGTTCTTGTGGGAATGGACTCCTGTTCCTTCCTTCAGACTGTGATTAATCTCTAAATAAATGAAACTACACAGGCATGAGACTTCAGAGGCTTCTGATTTTACAGTCTCTGAAGTGATCAGGTTAAATGGTGAGACAGAAGGTTTCCCAGGATCCACTTTTGCAGACTGTTGTGAATATTGCAATTTCTTTGCCACCAGAAACAGTGTATAAACACTGCAATGTGTATTTTATTCCATATGACTGTCAGTGCCAATGTTACAATTGATCTAAATCAGGGAGCATCCTTTAAATGCACACTGTGGAGGGAACTCAAGGTATGGCAGTGGTGTTGTAATGATGCTGCTGACAGTCATATACGCAGCAACTCTATAACTACATAAGTACTTTCCTGCTCCTCTGCTGATGAGAGGACAGCTCATCAACATGTTTGGCCCAAATTCAGAATAACCTTTGTTTTTCTACTGGTTTATGGCATATGGCAAACAAAAGAAGACTTGAAGCTGGCTAATGCTGCCTTTCTGCTCAGCATCTCGCTGCTGTGTGGGTTAGCAGGAGGTGTTTGGCCCGGGCAGACAGACAATAATACTGGTAGTTCTCGTGGGATGGCTTTATGTATTCATATTTGAGGGGCAGTTTAAGCTGTGCTTTAAGCTCAAAGTCAGGTCTTGGTGATTCAAATTGCTACCCAGGCACTATAAACTTAGAAAACAGTCTATAATCCTCGAACCAGCAGATCTATGATGCACAGGCTGGAACTGAATAAATGAAATATCTTAAGTAGTGTAGGTAATTGTGTCAAATCTCGTCTGATTAATATAATTAATCTCACCACTTCCTGGCTTACAATTTTGGCCCATTCTCAAAAACAAAAGTCTTAATAGAAACTAGTGTACATGCAACATCTCCTGACAGTGGGTACGTAACAGCCTATTGAAGCTTAATTTACATTCCTGTCTTAAAGTGCTTATGAAATCTGAAGACCCAAAGTAGTCATAGCAAATTCTTCCCAGAAAACAATTATTGTACATCACTAATTCAATCATATTAAAGAAAAAAATAAATCCACTGAAAATACGTAAAGCAAAATTGAGCAAAGCTTTTTGATTTATTGCAGTTGCCAACTGTCTGAGATATTTTTCATCCTTAATCATCGCTGCATGAAATCAGGAATAGCATGTAACTGATCTGCTAAATGAGTCAAAGTGGTGTGGTGCTCCTGGACACTAGATGAAAGCAGTGTTATGTGACAGAGCTGATCTATTTTAGCAGATTTTCTGTGTGGATTAAGACTATAAATCTGTTATATGGTATGTTTTGTTCCGTTCAATATGCTTTGCTTCTAGACTGTATTTTTCAGCAGGCTTCCTATCACAGATGGTATCTGATTCATTTAGCCTAATGTGGTTTGTAGCCATTTGGCTATCTACTGAACATAGATTTCTTTAAAAAATATATTACAATTTGTCATTTTATGGGATTAATTAGCCTCAGACAATTTTTCTATTGAATTATGTGATGGCTTTGTGTAACTGTGATAAGGGCTGAGTTGGCTCTATATTAAGAAAATTTAAATATCTTCCCCTTAGGCGGTAGAAACAATACAAACTTCTAAGGGCTCCCCACATGGATTTAGTGCTTTAGACATCTGCTCCGATAGCAGCAAAGCCTGGATAAGTGACTAATACTGTGTCAAGGATTTGGAAACTTTTTGCTTAAAGTTAGAGCACTTCCAACAATGAACCCTCTAATCTGGTTGCTGTGTTGGAGGTGCTAGAACAATCTGAAGAAGAACCATTCTCAAACTCACAACAAAATTGTGCTTTTTGAGAAATTACTTACAAAAACTTGTTATTTGTGTCCTAGGATGATTGTGATGAGAAAATATGTAATGCAGATGGACAATAGTTCCTCCATGTGCAGACTGTGAGCATTTCTGGTGTCTCTTGCAGGAAAAAGTGGTTTCTAGATTTCTTATCTTTACGATATACAATTTTTTTTTTTTTTTCCAAATAAAACTCACTGTGCATTAGTTATTTTACTAACAGATCATTTAAGCTGTTGATAGATGGGCTGGTCGGTGTTGAGAACTGGAGGTGCTGACCAATATATCACGTGGGATCGCAGCAACATCTCTGGTAGTTGCTTGCATAACTCAGGAAAATGAGACTGTCAAACTGAGGTCTGTTGATAAGGTCACAACAAGTTGCGCATAAAAGCATAATAAAAACAAAAAATTGAATTAAAGAAGGTGCATCCTGAAACAGTATATGAAATAAGAAATGGTGGTATCAAAATGGATATAACTGTATTGCTCTCCCAGGGAGCACTTGAAAACTTATGCAAAGAAGTCACCACCTGTCAGAGCATCATCTGTGTTTTCAGGCCATAGGTGTGTCTCCAAACACTGGAGAGTCAATAGGGAAAGCATGTCTTGGAGGGCAGGCTGGATGGTGGGAGGAAAGGGGAGTACTTGTATGCAGTCAGCAGCGATGTTGCAAGCAGATTGTGGCAGCAAAATCAAAGCAGTGAAGTCATTGGTGACTGTAATATTTGTGATTGAACAACAGCAATAAAAAAACATGATCTACATGATGTAAGCCATTATTATGTTTACCGATAGCTTTTAAACAAATGATATCAGAAAACATTCAAACTTGACAGGCTATTCACTGGGGCATAAAAGGTTTTTGTTATTTTGCCACCCTTCAACAAGTGACAAATCAAATCCAAGAATCTCCAACTGAGGAAATAATATGACATCTGCTCATCATTCATTTCTGAAGCATTTTCATAGTGGGAATGGCAGAGATGTGATTCAAATGATTATTATGCCGTGGCCAGAGAAACACTTGTGTATCCTTTGAGGAAATCACATGAAAAGCATCATACTTTGGAATTCGTATAAATATTCAGGTTTTAGATTCTGAAATAGCAATTGAGGTGGTGGATCTTGAAAGGCAAAAAAGGCCACTGTCTTCCTGCAAAGCCTCCTAAGTTAATCAGCTAGATCCCTCTAATGAATCTTGAAGTATTTGCCATTGACCAGCAGTATGCTGGCACTGACAACAGCAAATGACTGACTGCCTGAAAGAGAAGCAAGCAGATGAGTCAAAAGAATTAGATTAAATGTAGACTGCTAATGAAAGGGACTGACGCCTTCCTCCTCCCCATGGCTCTTCCTTGCAGCACTTCTGGAGATGGCTTCTAGAGCAACAAAAATCGAGCCAACATAATAGTTTTGTAGAAAACATTAATATGCACAAGGAAATACAACAAAATGCCTATTGTAAGGCTGTTGATTCTAGGGCAGTAAATTACAGTTGTGAAAATTAATGCATTTGCCTTAGTTCAAGCTTGGTAAATACTGTGAAGCATTAGCAGTAATTCCATGGTTGTTACACTTGAAATTGCATTACAGCTCTGATTTTGTTCCCTTCTATACCATGTCCAAAACCATAACAGTTACCAGAGTTTGGCATTAGTTTTGAGATTAGGCATTATTCCACTCAGCTTTAAAATAAAATAGCTAAAATGTTTCTGAACTGATAAATCTCAGTATAATTAAATATTTATATACTTTAAACCAAGTATGACAGATTTATATAGGACCATATTGCTTTGGCTTACTGTCCCCTATGATTGCAATTAATAACGTAATTACAATCAAAATGGATCTGAGGTAGTAATATTTCCAAGAAGCAGTGACTCTGATGAGTATTGTTATGCTATGGAAAACCTTGTTGGCAGGTGATTGCATAGAGTTTTGTCTATCTAACTTTAGACATTGGGTTTGGCTAAAACTTGAAGACGCAAGACAGGTTGAAATAATACCCTTACTTTTCAGAAAGTTAAGTAAGCAAGAGACTTGACAGCACACATCAGGGCTGCCAACTCCAGCAGTGAACCAGATTTAGAAGCTGTTATGAAGAATCTACAGGACATGAAATTTAAATGGTTTCTCTGAATAAATACCTTCTAAACTAGGTATGTATGTAATTTGTTGAATTGTTCTTTTTGTTGTTTTTTTGTTTTTGTTTTTGTTTTATGCATTTGCAGTGACTTTCTTCTGTTCCAAAGAAATAGTCTTTTAAGGAAGGTTTCTGTTCAGTGATTACTACAGCTCCTGCCTCCAAAGAGCCCAAATTGCTAGGTCCAAGTGTGTCTGTGGAAATCATGATTGATAGACAAGGGAATAAACTCAAGTCTCCACCCTCAGTTAGGGATAACAGCTAGTCTTGAAAAGTGAATTGTTTGTTTTCAGAGACAGGAAGGGAGCAATGTGCCAAGAGAAACAGCTAGCTTGTTTTTCCTAATGTTTTCTGAATATTTGCAGTCCCTACGTGTTTGAGTATTTCTGGATTTTGGTAATTTTTTGATTTCTTACTTAAGTACTGAATGTTAGTAAAGAATTACAATACAAAATTATATACGTGCATGAGTGGAAAAGTCAGCAGTGATGGAAAATTTCTCCTTTAGACAGAAGACTGTGATCAGGTGGTAGAGAACTAGATTAAGTCTTCAGCAAAACAGCACCTCTAGCAATAAAAAATAAATAAATAAAAGTAATAATAATGAAAAAAAATATATTGGCAGTCAGAAGAGGACGATAACATGGTGCAACATTTTCTTGTTCCTATTACTCATGGTTCAACTGGATATCTTTCCAAACTTATATTGACATTATTTTCAGAAAATTATGAGGTACTGAAGATGTTAATTGCTGGTCAGTTTGCTACAATATATGAAATGAAAGCTCATTCTCAAGCCCTATTTGGAGCCTGCATCTCTCTCCCTTTTAAATAAGCACAATTTCTTTGATGTAGATTTATGAATTAATCACACACTAGTAAATGTTTTGCTGCATAATTTATTTAGCATATAGTTTTTTTGGCAGTATGTTTCCTGCTCTACAACCGGTTGAATATCACATAAGAGCAAGATCTGTCTTACTATCAATCTTAATTCAATGATGTGACATTTGCTTGTTGAAGTAAGTAAGATTTTTACATGTGAAAGCAAATACGAATAAAATTGGTTACCTATTTGTTCCCATGCACTTCTGCCAGGGCACTAGCTCTATTTGTTAGACACAAGGTCTATCTGCAAGGCTCAGTATGAAAAATATCTGCTGCACAGTTATCTTTAAAATAACTTGAGGCAGGAGCTGTTGTGCGGAAGGACATTACGTTGCAAGGGGAAAATCACAGTGGACAGATGGAGTGAATTAAACCCCTTCAAGAACCTAAAAAGCCATTTAACATTGTCAAAATAGTCAGAGCACACTCTGAAAATATCAGAATTTAGGTGCCACGTAATATTTTGTGCTCTTGAACAAGGCAAGAATACACCAAAAATATTATTTTTACCATTCTGAAGGCATAGAAAGATCCCCGCTCTCAACAGTGTGCAAAATCTGATTTAGTTGCACATGATATTTCAATTGTGACACTCTTAAATAAGTTTCTATATAAATTATAGTTCTTTTGTCCTGCTGTATGTGTATAAGTGTATGCATATTTTACATAGTACCAGTGATGCAACTTAAGTCTAAACCAAAAGACATAAAGTGAAACAACTGAAACAACCATCTTTGGCCAATTACTGGTAATTATTTTAAAATTATTGTACAAACTGCAGCATTGTGTTACACATCACTTCAAAATTTATGCCTTCAAATAATATTCAATTCATAAGAAAATTATTTTGTGTTAACATAGGCATGTTGTGCTGATACAGAAGTATCTGGGCTTTGCAAAGTGCTGACTGGCAAATCAGGGATAATGCAAAGTACATCCTCAGTTTCATAGATTCATTGGCTTTATTGCTAAAAATCTATTGCTAGAAAAATGTTAAATCTAGTGCTGGCACTGTGGCAACACCTGCAAAAAAAAAAAAGAAAAAAAAATTCCTTTTAAGACAAACTCTGATTAATTCTGTTTGACAGTGCAATATGAGATAGGAAGGGGACCAGTCTCACTTCCTCTGGCAACAATAACCAAGCATGGCACCTGCTAGAGTTGTGGCACATTATTAAAAAAGGAGTATAGGATGAAATAGGTTCTCTGAATGAAAGGTTATATTTGAATTCTTCACTACAGTGCTGTATTCAGATCGGTCTCATTCCAGATTTTCATTAGAGCTTAATGTTCAGGGCTTGGAGGAAGTCAGAATAAAGCAGAGCTTGCTGGTCATAGGTAGAAGTCTCTTCCGGGGGCTAAAGTATTGCAAACGCTGCTGGGAAGGAACACTGCTGGGAAAGAAAGGGATGAATGACGACTGGGGCTATTTGAGAGAGGGAATTAACAGAAAGCACTGGAAAGAAATTCTCTGTTGAGGAGGAAATTAAGAGTGAGAGACTGTGAAAGCTTTGACTAAGTAGTGTCAGAAGGAAAACAAAGCCAACCAAGAGTTCTGGGCAGGCAGCAGCACAAGACCATACCAATGGATGGACAGAACATCCCAGTGGATTCATTCTCTTATCTTAAAATACTAGCACAAAGCACTAGAAGAAGTATTAGTTTTTTGATTTATTTGAACCCTTTAAAAAAATTAAATGTATGTATCAATAAGGATAGTTAAGCTATAATTATCAGGTAAATGTTGTCTTTCTAGAAAATTAGGGCTCAGATCTAACATTCACATCCAGATGTTAAGTGCATCTTCTGTGCCACCAAACAGAACATCAGGGCAATTTTATGGCTTAAAATGATCCAACACAGATTGGGCTTTTGGCATTTAGGGAGGATGTCACTTGGAAACCTCTCCTGAAAGTGGCATGGGAGCCAAGTAAATGAATCTCTTATGGGCAGAGGAGGTGCTGCCTCCTGGGATATTTAGCAGTAAGGAGAATTTCAGAGTTATGCAAAGAGAAGGGAGCAGACAGCTGGTCTGTGGAGTTCAAACCATGTTTATAGAGCCCTGGCAGGCATAAACAGCAGGATGGGAATGTGCTGACAACCTTGAAAGAAAAAGTCTTGCTTTTCTGAGGTTAGATGAAGCCATGCTGTTCTTTGTGGCTTTCAGTGATCTAAGAGAAGGGTTTTGGTAGAGCCAAGATTGCCTTGTGCTGTTCATTATCCCTTGATCTGAACAAAATATTCCTGTTCATATCGGGGATGGTTTCTTTGGCATGTTCCTCACTCAGCACCAGTGAGCCCCATGCCCAGTGATATCTTGTGTGAATGAGCTTCCACCAGTGGGCACTGGGAACTGCCAAAGTTCAAACAGTGAAATATTTTGTATGGATAGTATTGTTATGAGTGGTGCTAGAGACCCATGGGGTCCTCACAAGTCTCCCAATTCTATTTTATGGTAATATTTTCTAAATGATAATTAACGTGAGAAGGTTTTTATCCATGCTGGTAACAAAGCATTGGCACTGTGCACTCTGCCCTGCTCTGCTTGCCCAGGGAGATCAGACTCCGACTTTCCTTGAGAAACCATGGAGACAATTTATAGTTTCCAAATCTGTGTGGGAAGCATTTTTCCCTCCAGAGCAGTGCTTTCATTATTAAAAATGAATGGCAAGGGTTTTGCTTGCATGGAACCATTACTTTTGGTGTCACAAATAAAATCTAATTCCCAAATATAATTATTGTTGTGCTTTAGGATAATCTGGGAGATAAATTGGTGTCTTATACAGTCAGAAGTGCAAACTTGCTGTCTTTTCTACTCTTTAAAATTTGACAGAAGTTCTAATATTATAAATCTCCTTTTCCAATTCTAGACAACTTAAAAAATATCCTTGTATTATGTAGAATCTCATTCTTAATTTTAATTTTAAAATGAACTTTTGGGAAAGGTCTACATATTTAGTTCAGACACGTCTTTATTATCTTCAGAATATGGAATATACATCCCATTTTATATTCGAAAGAAGTTATTTTAGGGGCTCAGATAACTCGAAAAATGAGTGATTTTAAAACTATCTAGGTTGTACTATATTTAGACCATTTTCTTCCTGCAGGTGAATGACTCTGTGACAGATTTCAAACTAAAAATAGTTGCACAATACCTATCATAATAAAAAAAAATTATCACAGGACCTTGACACGGATCTTCGTGTGACCTGACAGTGCCATGTGTCATAAGGCCATAAGGGCAGTGGTGGATGTCCCAAAGGAATAGTGTCAAGTTCCACTGGCATTAAACTCCGTAGGCATTGAATGTCCTCGCTGTGGTAAAAGGGCAGTAAATTGTGTGCAGGTGATCTCTGCTGTTGTATACCTCGATGACTCTCACCAACAGCAGCTTTTCCTGCAGAATCAGGGAGACTGGGCGACAGCAGAGATATGTCAGATGGTTTCAGCATGCTTCCCAGCTGAATGCTTTTCTGTTTCACCTGAGTTATTGCTTCATACTTTGAGATGGTGCTTAGCCTAAATTCTATCCCAATTGTTGTTTTTCACACCTTTAAAAAAAAAAAAAAAAAGTAAGTTAAAAAAAGAATTGAATTGAAAAAGAATTGAATCTTCTTCTCAGAATGAGTGATCAGACATCGGGATAGGCTGCCTAGGGAGGTAGTGGAGTCATTGCCCCTGGAGGTGTTCATAAAATGTGTAGGTGTTGTACTTAGGGACATGGTTTGGTGGGCAATAGTGGTGGTTATCTAGGAAGTCTTTTCCAACGCTTATGACTCTATGAAATAACCCACATGGATTAAAAGCCTTGTAAACAAAAATCAAATTATTTTTGTCTTGTCGGTGAAATCTGCCCACTGGTGTTAGATGCAGCTTGCTCAGGAAATCTGACCCACAAGCTCTGCTGGAGGCTGGGAGGTTATTATATGAAAGTTTAATGAGAAGGCTACTTAACTTTTTTTTTATTGGCATCTATTGGCCACTTGACTAGTTGGCTTATTCTGCCTGAGTCATTACAACCTTTGTATTGAAAAGCTTCCCTTTTGTATCCTTAATATTGTTGTGGTTTTCTTTGTTGTTGATGGTGGTGTTGTTTTTAATGAATATCCATTAAAGTGATTTTTGTATAATTTTGGCACATTTATATGCATGCAAATATGTACACAGAGTTGAAATTTTGCTATAAGATAAATGAAATGTGAAATTGCGTTGTAAGAGAAACATGGCTCGTTTTTGTAGGGAAGGGATTGCTTTACACTGTGACGAGCATTTGTTTTTCAAAATATAGTGAATTCTCTCATTTCCAAGAGAAGAATAAGATAAGTGGGCAGAATATGACGGGACCTTCCAGTAATGAGATTGTTTTCCTCTTCCACTCAGACCTATTAGCATTAAACCCTACACTCCACCTTTCCAATTGCCAGGCTGATTGAATAATGCAAAATTTTATACAAGCACTCTACATTGCTTAATCTCCTTGTTTCTTTTCTAATTCCTGAAGATGAGAGATACTGTGTTTATTGCCAAGTATATTGCCAATTTAACCCTGTGAAGAACAAGTGGATGAGATGTCTGCAGTGTGTGCACATGGGAATTACAATATCTTCATGTGCAAAGTTTTTTCTAAAAACATGCTGGTGAACCTTGCAATATATCTCCTGCACCCAGATGGCAGTAACATGCTCTTTATAACTGAGGACAGCGCTTTGGCTCATAGGTTCGGTATTCTTGAATATATTTATTAAGATTATGCAAGCTACTAAAACACAAACATCACCCACAAACTAATAATTGTTAGGCAGCCTAATGATCTTGTAAGGGCTCAGTTAAATACAGCTGTGTATTTTCATCCCACAGAAGTGAGATAGTTTTGTGAGTCTAATTTATTATTTTATGATTTTTTAAGAGGAAGGACTTTCTAATGTTTGGGGTAGTAATCTATCCTTGTGGGATTTAAGTTTAATTATCTGCTTTTCAACAGGATTTCTTTTATTATCTCAAGTAATTTAGCTTGTATCCACACTAAGCTTGTGTCTATTTGGTTTTGGAGATCTAAATTTTAATGGGTGGCATAGGTGCCAAGGTAAGGAAGAAAATATTTTCAAACATTTGAAGTGCTGAATACCTATGAAATATCACGTGCGTCATCAGCATCCTGACATTTGGGAGGTGTCTAGATAATTTCTAATGGAAATTTGAAGTTGTTAACTGTATTATTTAACATCTGGGAGAAGAAACCTGGTAATGACAAAAATAAAGAGGCTGTATTTTATTTCTTGCCCATATTTTTCAATTAAGAAGTAGCAGGGTGATGGCTGTAGCCTTGCTTGACCCTAGGCAATGATTAATCCTTCAGCTGTACCAAGGTCTTGCGCCCAGACATTGCAAGAAAGCTTGGGACCCATCAGGGGAGTGCCAGGAGCTGCACTGATGCACAGCCATATGGGTTTGCTTTGGCTAATTTTAACACTCCCGATCAGATTGCAAGAAAATTCCTTGCTGTTGGCTTCTCGTAATGGGAATCTAGGTAATGCATTGTTTGGCTTGCAAAACATTTAGAAATACTCAAGTGCACTGTGCTGGTAATGAGAGTATTCTGCATTTCCAAGGGATTGGATATTGGAGATAGGATTAACTATTAGTGTTACATGCATATAGATTCTCTGAAAATAAAAAGACCCTGAGCTGACTGCTTTGGCAGCCACTTTGCCTCTGAGTCCAATATCACATTGAACAGCCCTTTAAAATTCTGTTATGTTTGTATATTTTAATGCATTTTTAGAGCATAAACCAATGATTGTGTTCCCTGCTGGGGACTTTGACTTGTGATGGTCATTTTAGGTAACCATATGCTATATGTTCTTTAAAAAATTAATACATTTTGCCAGTTCAACCAGATAGTTCTAAAATTAAATATAGGATCTTTTTCATAGTTTTGGCACCAAAATCACCAAAATTACTTTAAAAAAATCTGAATACTATTGCTTGAATATGCATTTTCCCACCTGGAACATAATGAAGATTCAAGAATTTGGACAGGGTAATAAGTATTTCAAAAATTGTGTAAGATGGGCAAACAGGCTATTTCTTCTTGACCATTATAGACAATCAGTAATAAAAACACAGCACTATATTCCTAGCAAGAAAGAATGTAACATAGGTGTTTTACGCATAGGCTGGGAAACTCTCACCACTTGCTACTGTGATGTGATTCATAACTGAGTTAATCAGTGCCAAGTGTCATGAATAAAGGGAGAAATGGCTTTTTCCCTCTTACAGGGTCCTTGAGGGCAAGGAGATACCCTCTATGACAGGGTGGGATTGTTTTTTCTTCTCTTCACCATTGCAGGCACACAGCTGGGAGGACCAAGGAAGAGCTCTCTTTCTTTTGCCTGCTTGGAGGAGAAAGTCATTAAGTGGATTATCTCACCTGATAAAGGTTCACAAGTTTCAAGGCCATCATTAAAAGAAAAAAAAAAAAAATAGCCAGAAGCGTAAGTAACAGAGGCACATTTGGAGAGCAGCAGTGAGATGATCAATCATTGATGACAAATCCAAATTTTCATGTTAAGATGTGCAAAAGCGCATTGTAGACATCTGTTCTGTGTGCAAAATGAACAGCAGACACTTCGTTTCTCAGCTCTTTTCAAATGAGTAATCTTCTGGAAATTGAGCAGAATTACATGGAATATAGTTGTTTTAGTATACATAATATAGAAAGGAATAGATCTCTAAACAGATGAATTCATAAATTATGTATTTTTGACATTTAAATACATCACAGGGGCCCTATAAATCAAGCTCTCTCTGTAGTTACCATGCAAAACACTTTGGGACCTTGCTGATATCAGTAGGCCAGCATCTCTTGTTCCCCAGCATTGAAAACTTCATTGCAAAACTTCCACCTGCTGCACTTCCTTTAGCATTGTTTAACTTCTAGCAGTGTTTCAAGCTTGTGTCCCTCTACCCAATCTCCTGCTATGCTGTTAAACCGTTTCACCGTTGGCTTTTACTTTTCTAAACCAACTTTTCTTGTTAGGTATCCTTTTTTTTTAAGACGTTTAATCTCAGTGTGTGTGTTCAGAGTAGTTAGAACCATTCTCTCTCTCTATACATATGTACTATATTTATATGTATATGTGTATGTTTATATTAAAATCTGTTTTGCAAGTGTTGTAAATATAAATTTATGTATTGATGAAGAGATAAGAAACATTTATATAGATGCTGCTGTTACATGCAGGTATGGAAGTAAGAGGAAGAATGGTCAGAAGTCCTCCCATTGCTGTGGTCCTTCTGGTGATGCCCTCAGCCATAGCATGCAGGATCCATACGAAAGGCAAGTTGGTCCTGGAGATTATTTCAACCGGCTCAGGATTTTCTACAGTTTTCATTAAAGGTCTGAGTGCACTGGGGTTTTGATTTCCTTTTCTGCAGCCATCTGTAAGACTTGTGAGAACAGCTGCTCCTAATGCAGGTGCCAGCTCCTAGATTTCCTGGGAGAGAAGCTAACGAGGTTTACGGAGGTCTGTCTTTTAGATCAACCAAAGATTGTCACTGGTTATTGCTTTATTAAACGGGTACTACATTTATTAAAAATTAGTAGATAAACACTGGGAACAGAGTAACACTCAAAACATTTCTATGTAGAGGCTGAAAATTGCCACAGGGAAGAATGTGTATTGGAAGAGTATGTGATGAAGAGAATTTCTGATCATATTTTTTTATAGCTTATTCGTGTTTTTGTTTGTTTGTTTTTTTATGGAAGAGAAAGCAGAGGCAAACTGAATACACAAGAATACCTAAATACCAATAAGCAAGAGTATTCAAAACAGATCTAAAATGAATGACAAGGATGAGTATGTCATGTTAAATGATAAACCCCAATATAGTCATTCAGATAATGGGAATACGAATTTGGAGTTAACTCAAGATCTAATGGACTTGTGTATTTGAACAATTTAACAAATTTTAAAGTTAAATTTTAAGTGTTGACTCACTGCCTAAGAACAGAGCATCCTCATTGTGTGAGAATGCCTTGGTTCATCACCTGATGTTCCTTACAATCCTTTCAGATCTCTATCTATAAACTGATGCTGATTCTTTTGTCCTGGTTTGGTTTTGTTTTAAAAGACATTTTCAGGCAAAGTGTTTTGCTTTTAAATGCTTCTATTTATTCACTTGTTTATTCATTATTCTATTTATGTTCATTTTCTTTTATTGAGGCAAACTTTTTAATGGCTCTCTCCAATTTAGGTGTTATTCCAGTTTTCTTCCTGGTTCCAGTGATCATTGTTGTTAGTGTTTCAGATCACCAGATGGTAAGTTGAGGTTATAAACTTATGTTAGTGTGATGCTTCAAACTACAGATTTTAAGGATGAAACTGAAAAGATACTTGATCTTCCTAGCTTGTCCATGCTCAAGTGATATAATAGTTTGCACAGCAAGCTTCTAGGCTGATTGTCCCTCAGTTAAGAGTCCCAGTTGCTTTCACCATCATCAGATCCAGTTATTGAAATCTCATTAACTCTGATGGCAGCTCAAGTTTTCACTGTTGCATGTTTAAGTAGTAATGATGATACATTTGTCAATACACTATCAGAATAATTCTCTGAATTGTTATATAATTGTATTAGTTTGAATCAAATGTACTGTACTATAAAGAATTTGTACGTACTAAAATTTGACATTTAATTTCTGTTGGTCTTAAGAGAAATATATAGACAAAGAACATCCATGAACATTCTGTCTATTTTAATCAAAATTCTCATCTAGCGTAGACAAATATATTTCCATGATACTATAACTGAAATACAAATCATAGAAAAGAAAGTAATAATCTTTCTGGAAGTTCATAACCCAATTACTTAGGTCTTGGATCTCTCCAGACCTCCCTATTGAACTGCTTCGGTTTCCATAGCAGAAATCATGCAAAGCTGAATGTCTCTATCAAAAAACTTACATTTGGATTATAAGATAGATATTGCAGGAAGAGTTTTTGTATATATATATATTTTACCATTCTCTTTAGATGTTAAGGCTAATTTTCTCTCGTCATTCACTCAAGAAATTATCTTAGAAATAGTTGTAACAAATCTGTATTTGATACTGAAGTTGCCCAGAGGCTTGGAAATGATGCAGTGGAGGCAGTTTCCCAAAAGAAAAGAAGCCTTTTCCAAATAGAATTTAAAGGTCAGACTGTTTAAGAAATATTTTAGCTATTAGTAGAGATGCTTAAAAGCTTGAAAGAAAAATCTGAACTGACATGCCCAGCTTGCAGCTGTACTGCAGTCCATTTTAATATGGTCTCAGTTTCATTAGTGTTGTGTTGGATTGGAGGCTTGAAGAAATGACGCGGTCAAATAATTAATCTACCTATAACCTTGAATTTGGGAAATTGAATTTCTCAAATAGTTTCTGTGCCTATGTAGGAAACCACCAGTACAGTATCTTGTGCCATATAAGATCATTGGTTTTCATAATTTGTAAGGAATTGAGCAGAGCACTAATTACACAGATTTGAAGAGCCCAAATGTCTACCTTTCCACAGCTGGTGTTCTGTAGCATCATTTTCTCCAGAGACATGTGAAATTATGCTGTTCTTGAGGTTGAATTAGAAGTTCTCCAGGGATTAGACACATTGTCTGAGACTAAATGAGAAGATAGCATGGGTTTCTTCTTCAAGAGCAATAGTCTAAGGCAAATAGGCTGTCAAAGTTTGCTGGCTCGTGATTGAGAAGAATTATTGTTTTAAGAAATAATAACTAAAAAACAATGCAAATAAACAACTTCTTGAAAAAAATCCTTTTCCTGTAAATAAAATTAGATCTACTTCAATGAGCCTCAACAGCTTCTTTTGTTGTTAAAGCCTACCAACGAATTTAGTTGCTAATACCCGTTAATTCCATTTTTATCAGCACAGAAGTAAACCCAAAGCCCATCACAAAAACACTGCCCATAGCCACGTAAATTCCCTTATTATCCATTTCAAACTGGTTACATAAAACTTCAAGGACAATGGATACTAGTATGAAAGAAGAAATCTACATGACAGTCCAGAAGGATTTCAGCTGCCCACTGCTCAGCTGCTCTCAAACAAATGTTATGGACCCCAAAAGCAAACACTGGAGATGGAAATGGAATGGCAATGGAAATCTGTGGCAGTCAGGAATGATTGGTTAAATCTCTGACTACAAAGGTAAGCCACAGGCATGGAGGTACCTGCACAGCTTTGGCTTGCTCTTCGCTGTAAGTACTCAGTGCCCTAATGACTAAGGAAATGAAAGATATTATTTGCAGTGGGCTGCTGACGTGTAGCCAGGTGATGGGATGCTTGCATGCTAGTGGCTTGGATTAAGTTAATTGGGAAAAAAAAAAAATCATTTAGCTCATGAAGACAATAAAGAACTCTATATCCGCATCACTTCTGCAATTACAGAACTATTTTCTCTGCCTTTTCAAAGTCACTATGTCAGCAGCTAATTCTTCAGCTTCCTTCTGTTTCTCAAAGTAAGATATCCTCCTAGTATGAATCCTGGAAAGAAGTGAACTGATCATAGAACTTCCATAATTTCATCACGTTCCAATAGTTTTTTTTTAATTCAAGAAAAACATACAGCCTTTATGTTGACATGATGCAGAAAGGTTCCTCTGACACGATTCTGCTGACTTTCTTATGAATAGCTGAGAAACAGATTTGTTTCACACTTTCTATATTTGTTTTGTCGATTTTCTTTATCATGTAGCAAGCAAATGCAATCACCTGCCAAAAGCATGCATCTGGGAGTGTTTTCAGATGATTTAATGTTATCTTTTTTTCTATTATTGTTTGCTACTGCCAGGCATTAAAAGCAAAACTGTCTCTATTCACAGGTACTGACAATAATCTCTATCCACATGCACTCAGTTTTAAGATTATGAAGGCATGGTATTATCACGTCCTAGATTTAGCTGTGTTTCACAATCCTTGCATAAATTCCTTTGGTGTTTCCAAAGCTGGGCAAGCTCCACTCTTCTCAAACTGAGGTGAAACAGGACGTTGGCCAGGTTTGAGATTCGTCAGCTCTTCTTGCAGCAAAACACCAAATGCACCAAATAACCACTTGCAAAGGTGGTTTGGTGGAAAGAATAATTTCCAAAATACACTGATTTTTGTATGGGAAAAATTCAGATCAGTACAACCACTGAGCTACTGTGATTAACAGGGCTGTGGATATAAACCTGCACATTGATGGCAGGAAAACAGCCATATTTTGGATGAAATGATTTTTCTCAATTTTTTTTTTTTCTTCTGTAAATGATTCCACAGTAATATATTATGTGCAACTTGCTGGCAGGAAACAATAGGTGCAACGTGAGAGCTTAAAGAAGAGAGATGCTGGGAAGCCATCATACCTTTCCTGGCTGTTCCATGTCACATTGCTCTGTTTGGGGAGACTGTGGTCCATCTTCTATAAAGTAAGTTTCTCAAAAGTCAGATCAGACAACTCTGTTTACAGTCTGGAACTTCTTCAGGCTCCAGAAATCTGAATGGAATTGTGGGTTACTATCTATTCATAGAATTAGTGCAACAGGATATCAATAATTAGTATTATTATGCAAAGAACATTATTGACCCAAACCTTCAGCTAGATCTTAACGTACTTATGAAAGTTTCTCTTTACAGCCATGGTTAAGGGGGAATGGTTTTAAACTGAGACGAGAGATTTAGGTTAGATATTAAGAGAAAGTTTTTCCATACAGAGGGTGGTGACGCACTGGAACAGGTTGCCCAAGGAGGCTGTGGATGCCCCATCCCTGCAGGCATTCAAGGCCAGGCTGGATGTGGCTCTGGGCTGCCTGGTCTGGTGGTTGGCGATTCTGCCCATGGCAGAGGGGTTGAAACTGGATGATCTTTGAGGTCCTTTTCAACCCAGGCCATTCTGTGCTTGGTATCAGATTATTATAATTTTGTTTCCTATCCAGCTGGCAGACTATGGACCTTAGAAAATATATTTGTGATAATATACTCAACACATTACATATGTAATATAAATTTAAAATATGTCTCATTAATCCTAGAACTCATGAGTACAGATTTTTTTTTTTTTAATGAAATATATGTAATTTCTCTCATCTGACTACAAGAATAAGAGATGAGAGTGGGACTGAACTTTATTTACAGTTGTGTGCACTCAGCAAATTATCACATTTTTTCCATTTCTCACAATCAGAAATGAAAGCGTATGCACTTTGCTAACACTTAAGTAGAGAAGGTTATAATAATTTCTTTGAAAGTTTTACTTGTAACAAGAGGGCTTAGTGTCAGATAAACATTCTGTCATGAGACAAATAAAACCTTTTTTTTTGCTGAATACCAAAGCTGAGGAAGCAAAATTGCACAGTAAAACTCCCACAGTCAATAAGCAATAAGTAACCTGTCAAACATAAGGAAAAGAGGAAAAAATTAAGCAATGTTGGCATCTACAAACATCTACTGGAGCAACAAGGCATAGCAGCAAGAAAATTAATGCCAACACCTCTTATAGAAATTACCAGCCTCTTCAGTTCAGTTTGTTGCAAGTAAATGTCAACTGAATCAAAGACAGCAAACACCTTTGTAGCTTGAATATTAAAATGACTTTGTGGGCAAATGCCTCAAGCATAGAAAGAAAGGTGCTAGACTTCAAAAGGAATATCAGTGAGGAAAGTATTAATGAATAGCAGCTGAAGGGCAGTATATATAAGTCTGGGACTTCTTTATGCTTATGTGCAGGCACCCAGGTTATGTTATTCTCATTTTAGGTAAATTGCTGGCTGACAGCTGGAGCCACCTCTGCTATAAATTACTGGACTCACAAGCAAGTTGGATATTTACCATAGGATCACCAAACACAGAGGAGTCAGTTCCTGTTTACACTGTTGTAACCAAGCTGGGGGCTGGTTTTCAGAATTACAGAGTCTTACATAAAGCAAAATTGTCTTTTCATTAAGTTCCATGTTGACTGTCACAAATCCTCCCTATGAATCCTTTCTAATTCATTTTTTGTGAGGGCGGGCTAGCACCCACAAAAAGCATTTACCCTAATTCATCTGCTGTATTGTAAAGCTTTTATTAGGCTTCACAAAGTTATTTGAGTACTTTCATCTGTGTTGTCAAGCTTCATTCCCCACTGGTATTTTTCCCTACAAAATGTTGGTGATGAATATTCACAAACCCTGGTGAGAGCAGTGCCAAAGATATAGTTCAAAACAATACAGCTGTAGCCAGAAACTTGTACAGTGGGTGAACTGTTCTCAATTCATATGCATCTCTTCCATCTCAAACCTTCGTCCTATTTAAGTGCTTCAGCAAGAGATAGCAAAGAATGTTTCTTTTCTTTTCTTTTTTTTTTTTTTTCCCCCTGGAAATCAAATACAGAGGACTTGAGAGAGGAAAAGTTAAGTATTGTAAACAATCCAGAAGGAGCAAACCAGGACCCGCTTATGAATCTCCTCCCATAAGGATGGCTGAAAACCTCTAATTTGTGAGAAAACTGTGAATGTATGAAAAGTCTACTGATGTTGTGTCTAATTTAGGTGCCTTCTTGATAGGGTAAAGAGCAAGTGGATAACATTCCTCTGCCGGAAAAGGCTGAGGCTGATTTTCTTCTGCTTGAAGATTGATGTATAGGAACCCGTGTAGTCAAAACACGATTAAAATTTTAGTAAACAAATAATAATTTCATGTTTGGGTCCTCCCTTACTTGTAATAAGATGAATCAGAGGATGAAATTTATGCTGATTCTTACATTATGTCTTTAATTATTGTGAGCCAATGTCATCCGTAGTATAATCAAAGTTAAAATTGTGTTACAAATTGCTTGCCACTTTTCACTTCTCTGTATGTATGACTCTATATAACAAGTCCTCATAATACCTTAGAAGAAAAAAAATACCCATCAGACAAGAAATAAACGTGTCTTCCTCTTTCATCTAAATTTAACTAGAAAAGCAGTCTCAAAAAAAATTAGACGTGCTGAACTATCCGTAGGAGATTCCAATCCATTATTAGCCTACTCACCCTGTTACTTATCTTCAAACACACACACCACCAACAGAAAGGATTTAGGTTACATTTAAGTAATCCAAATCTTGTAGGTAGTGGGTTTTAGTGAAACTGGAGCACTTGTTACTATAATTTAACTACAAAGAAACAGCATTTAGTGAAGTAAGAGGTCTGACTTTAATGCACAAAAGCAGGGAGTTTTGTGGCAGTATCAGTAAGGCTGAAGTGTCAGTCTGGATTTTCAGCCTTGAGTCTGAATTTCCCTGGTTTTGTGGATTTGTCAGATGTTTAACAGCGCTTAAATGTAAACTTTCTTCTTGATGACATTCAAACCTCTACAATGCAGTCCTTTTAAAGAAAAGGAGAAAAACCACACATAGAAACCAGGAAGAGTAAGTAAAATGATGGGATATGTGAGGAACAGTTCATTGTCCTGTGTGCTCCAAAAGGATTTCACTTCTCTGAGCCTCGGTTTCCCAAACAAGAACCTGATGATCATATTTACGTATCTCAGAAATGTCCTCACTAATGAGTCAATTTAATATTTGTGAAATGGTTTAGCATGCTTGAATGCAGGATGTTATGGAACATTTCGGATGAGATTTTAATTGCCAGTGACCAGAGAGGACCGCAACACAGAGTACGTGTCAGCACAGTTCATCCCTTCAGAGCATCTTCAATTAAAGTGGCTCAAGGTAGGAGCTCTCAGATTATCATTCTTGTCAGCCTGTTAAAGAGTGATAAAGGAAAAGGAGGACTGCGCTTCTGCAAAACGAATATTGGATTAGAGGGAACATGTCTTGTTTTGCATGTATTGCTCAAATTGCAATTTTCCAGATTTTCCAGATAGTCCAAATTGTTTGCAATACAATTTCATTTATAAAGTGCACTATCTGGAAGGAGGAAACATCACTACATGGAACAGAAATGCGTTTTGGAATGCCACAAAATCGCAGTGTGAGCTGAAAATGAATTCAACAATTACTGGGCTACAGCACACTTTTACATTTATGACTTTGGATGGGAGCTCAGAGTTATCATTTGTGCACGTTCTCTTGACAGTGTGCCATGAGCTGCTCAGCCGCTGATTAACAGAGGTTACTGTGAGGGTCCTACCAATTAATAAAAATCAAAATCAAAATTCAGTGGTCCAGCTGTCATAGATGGAGATGCATTTCTGATGGCACATTCATTACTCAAAGCGCTCTCAGTTACTACTTTCTATGTTACATCACGCTTGCTTGCTGAGATAGATTATGAAGACAAAGTTCACTCGTTGGTGGAATAAGTTACTCTAATTTGAACTTGAAATGGGTAACATCCCATTATTTAGCTTAATCTAAATTCAGAAAAATATGCAATTAAAAGTGCTACATTACCTATACAATTTAAATCCTGAACTGCCTCTAAATATCTAGCTCTGCGAGGTAATGTTTGGACCATGCATGAGGATATAAGAAATAACCACTGAGGGCAACTAGACAGTAAATGATACAGAGGATATTAAAAAGAATGAGAAAATCTTTTATTCTGGTGGAAATCTAATAAACAAGTACCAAAAAGAAGTGTGTCTAATGAGAACTGATGTAGGCGTTGAAATACATCACTGATTCATTCACATGCAAAACTTTACTTATTTATCATAGTTTATCCGAAAAGCCATAGAGAGGAAGTCCCAAGGCACTGGCAGGGTAATGATGCACTGTGAGATGTGGAACCCCTGCATGTTCTCATGAGCAGTGCTGCTGCATACAGGTGTGCCAGCAGTGCCTGACCATCCGGGGCAAGATGATGACTTGTGTTATGAATATTTCTTTGGGAAGTTCTGTGCAGATTTATTTCCTACATCCAGACCTAGTCCTTCAGTTCAGGAGATTATTGCTTGCCCCAAGCTCAGCAGTTACATTAATTATTTAGTGTTAACCATTTGTGGATAAAATCTTTACTTCCTTGTTCATATTTTTTATACCTAATGACAGAGTAATGCTCTTTGATGTTAACAAATGCATGGATTTTCTCCTGCATCATTCACCGTGATGAATGACAGACACTGTCATTCTTTATACTTTCACTTCCAGATAAAGCATATTTATGATTATCTTTGAGCAGATGGAAGCTTGTGTGCACAGTCTGCGTACTGATACAACATAATGGTTAAATGCTTCTTGGACCTTTAAGACCTGTTACTTGGTGCATAGCTGGATATGCAAGAGTTGGCTCAGTGGATGCTAATTTGAAATCACTGCTCTCAATTTTCTAACAGTAAGCAGTCAGCTAATCTCACAAACATCAGCCTTTGCAGAAATCTTCCATATATTTCCACTGCAAACTAGGAGTTTAATAAGCAATTAGTTGCTGAAATGATGCATAGCTATCAGTGGTCACCATTTAAAGACACTGCAACAAAGTCAATTCAGAAGAAGAAAGTTGAGCTAGTGAATATTTCTAAGTGAAAAAAATACTCAAGCTATTTGTTGGGAAAGACAGCAACACAGCACTCAGCACTCTCCCACGATGTCCTTGAGAAGTGGTGATGGCAGACAATAAAAAGACAAGCACCAGCAGCATTTGGCCTGCAGGGGATGGTTTGAAGTAAATCAAAGCTTCCCAAAGACTTATGTCCAATGTTTGGTAAATTCTCTTCTGTGCCACTTGTTTTTCCTTCTCTTCTTCTGCCACTCTATCTCAGCTTCATTTCTCTTCCTGTTGTGCCTTCTCCCACTGACTCTTTCAGGTGGCAGTTCCTCTTTGCATTCAAGGTTCCAGACACCAAGATGCCGGAGGTTGTGCTGAAATTCAGGGCCTGGGACTCTTCTCTTGCTGAGAAGATAAAGTGGCAATTCCTGTGAAATCCCACCCCTGCTTCACCAACTGGTATGTGTCACTGTGGTGTATTGTTGTACTGTAAGAACATTCAAAAAGCTTTGCCAAATTGGCGATGTCCTCCTTTGTTCACAGCAACTGGAAAGAGGACACATGATAATATTTCCCCCTGCTGCTGTCTGGTTGCTGGTAGACATTCAGCCAAACGAAGGGTTAAGGGATCTTGCAATAAGTGTTTGCTAGTTCAGGAGACAGAAGAATTGTTCTGGCTTCAGTTTAACCAGTAGAAACAAAACACATTTTTCTTCCTCTCCAGCCGCAAAAGCTGAAGTCTAAGAAAGGTTTGTCTTTGCAATAAATCCACCAACTCATACATCTTTCCTGATCATGCTTGGAAATGTTTAACAGCTTTGAAATACTTTTTTATGTTGTTTCAAAAATGCCGGAGGTCTGCATTTTCCTCTGCTTCTGCTCCATGAGACAGTGGTTTATACACAGCTCATTAATAAGCAGAGAGCCTTTGATTTGTTTCCCTTTGCCAAGAGGTAATGGAAACTCTCCATTGACCATTACAAAAGGATCATTAAAATGTGGCCTTCTGCACATTCGCATTCAAATCTCTAACTGCCCTCAATTAGGCTTATCAGCACTGACTAATCCTGCCCATTCTGCAGTGTAAGTGTTCTGATTTTGAAAAAAGTATTTAAAACAATCTGGCCAGAAATGTTTGGAATGTGTTTCTATAGAAAGAAGGGGAATGCTAAGTAGCTCTGACTGTAGACATCTTGCTAAAGGCAGTATTATCTATTAGACCCATTAGGTACTTGTTGATGCAAATTGCTATGGTCTTTAATGCCACTTGGATTTCCTGAAAGTTCATTAAAATTAAGGTACGGGCTTTATCTAATTAAGCAACCAATATCCATCTCTTTCTTTCATTTTGTCTCCTGTTAGTCTGGTTTTAAAACCGAGATTTTCTTTGAAAGCTCTCGATGATATTTTTACATTTTTTCCTCACGTCCCTAACTATATTTATCTGATCTTCTAGTAAATCCTTTAGGGCTGAATTTAGTGAATCCATTATCTAGTATACACTATTAGAATACAATTCAATAATTCAATACCATTCAAAAAAAAAAAAGATTAAAGCTATTATTTGACATTCGGTTCTTCATTCAGCTTTTTCCGTATAGCAAGTACAACTATCTGCAGCTCTGGGTAATTACTCATATTTTGACTGTCAGTGTTTTATTAGCTGTTTCAGATTGGGCTTTTAATTGAACTGAGTTAATTCTTACTAACATAGTGTGAACAAAATATTAAGAATCACATCCAGAATTTTATAAATGTTACGAATGTCCATAGTAAGTGTCATTTTAAAGGATGTGAACTCTCCTAGATACCATATTTGAGCTATAATCTAAAGAAAAAGGAAAATAAATATTTCAGAAGGATTCAAGTGTGAGAAAATACACATTAATAATACAGTAATATAACGGGAAAAATGATAGGATACTTTGTTAGAATGCATTTGTATGTGAAACACATCATGTCAGTTAACTTTATTGCTAAATTGGTACACAAAACTGAAAAATGGAAACCCCAAAGGAGAGTGCAGTTCTCCTTTGAAAGAAAGAAGGAAAAATGCTACGACTGAAAATAATAGTTTCAGTGTTCACATAAAATTTATTGGTTTAAAAAGTGCAGAGCAAATTGTGCTACCCTTCTTGCTACTGAATACTAATTTAACATGTAAATATTTAATTAATCTGGGTGAAATTGTTTGCAATGGCGCTGCTACCCAGCGTGGCTCCCAAGGTCACAAGTATCTCATAGCTACTGTAAAACTAGAGCTTCCAAAGTTATAATTCATTACAAAGTAGGCCTGAAAAGATAACAGATGTGATACTATAGATGAAACAATCTAATGATGTGCACTACGATGACTATCAACATCCTTTGTTGCCCTTTGCTAGTGATTCTCGTTACCATGGCATTGCCTGTTCTTCCTATGATAGCTATAAATCTGTCCTGCAGTGAGGTCAATCCTTGGTGAACTGTGTCTGTGTGGTACAATTGTATGAGTTCAGATGTTGATACAGGCTGGTTTATTTAGCAGTAGCAATCACAATATTAGTTTAAGGACCAATATATTAGTTCAGCAAAAGTGAGTACTAATTCTGAAGCTTTCCATTTCAACTTCACTTGTGTGAGCAGCCTTGTTTTCCCTTAATTCTGCTTCACAAGAAGCACTGGAGTCATAATAGGCTATTCATCTTTGCATTTCACCAGGTGCAAGGATGTTTTTCTTGGATTTTCACACGTATTGTTTTGGAAGTTGTTCATTATGGCCTATCGAGCAATGGAAGTTTGCCAAATTGAGGAAAAGCTGCTAAAGGTCAGTCAAAAGTCTCAGTGATGAAGCTGATGGTACAAAAATGGGGATAATGTAAGTGGGTCAGTGACCACCCTACATGCAACTGCATGTGCACAGAAATACATTAACATATATTAATATTAGCATATTAATGAGTTTTTGGAAAAGAATTAATATGCATGCTAAAGTACTGTATATGTGTGTCTGAATTGTTTTAATGTAGAGCCTGAACTCTGAGAGAGCGTGCTTGTTTGTCAAGTCACCTGGTCCATACTATGAGAAATAGAGGAATGCTGCTTCCTATCACCACTTTGGAGTTAGAGAGTTTTCTTCCCAGATTTTGGATGACAATGTGATGTGCACTGATGCAAAAACAAAAATACCCACACAGTCTGTAAGATTTGAAAAGGAGATTGTCAGAACTGTGTTTATGAATAATGATGTAGGGTGTTTCCCAGGAAAAACATTACGGTGTTCTCTGGGAGCATACTGGGGTTTGTATTAAGGTTTCTCTTAAAATGTCACAAATAGATGCTGCTCTACACAAAGCCCGTTAAGTTCTGGGTCCAAAATTAAAAGAAAAAACATCAAGTCTTGTCACTCTCTGTGATGAGGCATGCATTTTCCTTGCAAACTTATATTATGCTTGGCAGTTTGCACCAGTAAACAAAGCTTTAGTATTTTCTTATTTACATCTGCCTGCACCAGTAATGCTATATCACATGCCAGGGGTAGCCCTGGGCCATGAGCTGGCAAGAGCCTTGTTTTCTTGTCATAGGAGTTCTGTGATTTCCAGCCAAGGCTATGTGCTCACTGCATACATATCCTTGCCTAGCAGCAACAGCCATAGCAAACCCTACAGCTCGTGCTTGCTTCAGGCTCAGACATGTGATGTAGGCTGGCAGAGAAAGAGTTTTGCCACCGCTACCCTTTGCAAATAGTGACACCCTCACACAGCCGTTTCCTTATTATCTCAGATGGGTCCCCAAAGTCACCTTCCATTGGGTGCAGGCGTCTTTTGCTGGCTGACTCTTCCTGGCTGTTAGATAATAAACCTCATAATTTTCAGTTCATAATTTGTGGCTGGTTTGATGTGGGTGCACACGCATCTGTACAGAAGGAATTGGATGCCAGCTGCTGGCAGCGCCCAGCACCCTGTTTGCACCATAAATCATAGGCAGTGGGGCTGCTCTGCAGGCAGAGGCACATGGTGTGCCCCACAGCCAGCTCCGCCAGCTCCACTCCCCTGCTCCACCTGAGCATCAGTCTGCTGTGTGAAGAAGTGGAGTTTAGAATCATAGGATGGCTTAGGTTGAAAGGGGCATTAAAGATCATCCAGCTCCTCGTTTAAGGGATCGATGGGTGCAGGAAGACTTCGCTGAACACTTGGCCTTATTTTCAGATGAATTTAAGAGTCTCTTTCTAAGCTTTTTAAAAGAATAATTCGGATCAATAACAGTTTCAGTTTCTCACGACTCCAAAGTCAGGGAAATGTTTGTAAGCAGCTGAAAACAAAAACAGACACTGCACATCCAAACAACCCCTCAACGTGAAGACGTGCCACAGAAAGTTCAATCCTTGCAGTTTAAGGTCTAGTAAGAAACCTCGTTTGATCGCTTATTGGGTCCCACGAGTTGAGCAACTGAACATTTTCAAGAGAGAGTCTGATAGGAGAAACAGCATATTTTGGATTGTCATTAGGAGATGACATTTAGAAAAGAGAGTCAAAAACATTAAAATTTGATCTGTGCTTCAGGATCTTCTTTCAAGTGAATCCTTCATCCTTCCAGCAAGGCTTTGTGTGGGCTCCCAGGCTGGCGTGCATATTCCCGCATCCTCAAAGCTTTATGAATTTACGATGATTAGAGAACTTCAGGACTTCAAGCATCGAGCTTTCCGCAGAGCATGATGTGGAAGGTAACATTTTAAATCCCTGCCCGTACATTGTTTGGAGCCCACCAGCCTGCAGCAGACATGCTGATCTCTGATGGAGCAGAAAGCAATTAGAGAGGCGGCTGCTGCTTGGAGATCTTACCGTCACTGGACGTTGTGTTTGCTGGTCACAGACGTGCTGAGGGCTGTTTGTTTGGGAAGAGGCTTGACAGAAGAAATGACATCCATACATTAGGTTGGGTGACAATCTCATGAAGAGCTCTGAAGTGCTGCTTTTTGTTCCACCCTGGAAACATGGGCTCTAGAAAAAAAAACAAACAAACCCTGCAAACAGGAGAGGCTGCCAGAAAGGTAAATTCTGTGGCCAGATAGGGTCAGCTCACGTTGGAAAAAAGCTGGATAATGAAGGATCTTGTACAGAGCCTTTGTTTCCACAAGGAGGAGTGATTAAGACATCAGTTTGTTCTGCTTCCATCTTCATTTATAAAATTGTCAGCCTCTATCTATCCCACGAGATAACCCTGCAGTGAATCCTGACTACAGAAAGAGGTTTCTGGATTCATGCATGCTATTTGCAGATTTAGCTGTCTATTAAGACCATATTCATTTCAGAGTTTTGAGAAGCTGAGGCCGATAATATATTTGGCCCCAAGTTTGTCATTCGTCATGTATGACCTCTTTGTTAAAATTTAGAGATGAGTCCTTTGACTACGTGTCCCATCTGCCTTCAGCTTGTAAGCACAAGCCAGTCTCAAGCCCATGATCTGTGAATAAAAGGCCTTCACTTGCACAACCCGTCCCCTAAGCCATCTCTGAATCTATTGCTGTCTGGTGGGGGAGGTTTCTCTGTGTTGCAGCAGACTTCTTCAAATACTACAGTGTGCTGAAAGTCACAGCATCCTTGAGTTTTCATTGCCTTTCCATTATTGTTGTTATTGTCACTGTTATTAGACTTTGTAATGCACTGAACTCCCAAGTGCTCTCTGCTATTGCTAAGATTACACAATATTTCAAGGAATTTTAAAGACAGCTGTTGTGTGCATGCTTCAAAGCAACAGGGGAGGCAGAAGAGCTGCAACTTTGCTTTATATGTTGGTATGCAGCATTGCTACGCAGAATTAAATTGTGAAAGATGATCCCTCTTGTCATATGTAAGCCATAGAGAAAAAGCCTGTTGTGAGGCCACAAATGCACAAGAGATGGACTGCTCTTTAATGCCAGTCCTTCACATCCCCACCCTGGCATTTTGATAGAGTCCAAATGAGGTTTTGCTTTGAGGCTGAAGTCACAACCAGAAAGGCTCCAAATGTTGTGGTCCATCCCCCGTCCTGCAGCGGATCCAAGCAGATTTCTCACAAGATATCTCAACAAAAGTAACACTTAAGTGCTGGATGTTGGAGAGAGGATTGAATAAAACCTAGGGGAGGTTTGGAGAGGAAGAAAATAAGGAGTGATTTTAGTTCCAAACGACACGATGTTTTTTAGGAGGAGGGAACGAACAAGTTTGCAAAACTCATCTGCATTTTAAGAAGATGCTGTTCCTACACTGAGATTATGTGGCAGGACACATTGCTGCTATTAATGTGAAATTTTTCTAACTCATTCGAATTTTCAGGGTCAGGTAGTTTAAAGCACCTGAATGCTCACTTTCTGTCTCGAGTGGTATGTCCTTGACAGCCCAAATTTCTGACAGTTTTACTTAGGGCTGAGTCAACTTGCAGAGGCTGTGTCAGCCTTGGACCTTTCCTGGGCTTGCTTTTGGAAAAGATTTAAAAGAATAATACATAAATTTCCAAGCATTTGCATGGTGCGAAGTGGTTGGAATGATTTTCATAGCTGGGATATTCCAAGAAGAGACACTCAATTGAGGGAAGAAAAAAAAAAAATGTTTTGACTCATCACATAAATAGTAGCCTAATGCAATATTAAAAACAATTCAGTTAAAATATTTAAGGCTGTAAAGCAACTCACTTAATTTACAGCCCAGTATACCTAATAGTGTGGGTGGGATATCCATAGGCTTACTGCAGCCCAACCCGAGGGAGGTGGGCAAGGGTTATTGCCCACACCTGCAGGGTGGCCCTGAGAAGGGCTGCAACACAGCAAGCTGAGTGGAGTAGGTGAAGAGTGGCATTCAAGGAGGAAGATGAACAGTACAAGCCACAGGTAAGAAATAGATTTTTAAATGTGGTTTGTTTGGGTTTTTGTTGAGAAGTTTGCTCCTTGTAGAGGGGAGATGAGAAGCATATCCTTGGCAGAAGCAGCATAGAGTAGGACTGCAGAGAATAGAGGGAAATAGAATGAGCGCAGCTGTTAAGTTATAGTTCATTCAAAACAAAGAAGCTCTTGTAATATCATAGTGGGTAACATCAGCTAATTTAATCACATAACATGACAATCAAGCTGAGCACAGCGAAACCCCAAGGCCACCTACATGAGTGCATTTCAAATGAATGGCTTTTGTTATTCTGCAAATTCTGCTACCACCTTCTGCTCAGGGTGTGGGGCTTGGGAGCACTGAGCTCCTTCAACATCTTCTGTCCAGAGCATTGCAAAGGAGGAGTGGGAAAATATCACAAAAGGCATTTGGATGGCTCCAGGTACCTGAGGCCTCGGGAAAAAGGCAAGGTATAATGAATTACAGTGGAGAACTATGGAGCTTTCTGAAGAGGTACCTGACTGACAAAAGATATGTGGTTGTTTCTGCTTTTTCTTTCTATTATCAATCTGATAATAGAAGCTGGTAATTGTCAGTGTTCATTAATTAGCAGTTATATTTTTCTCTGTCAGAATAAACTGATACATCAACAGGAAGGAACCATCTAAAAGCTATTTACTGGTGTGTGGCAAAACCAAACCTAGTTCTAAAAGCTGCTGTTGTGTTGTATTCTTAAACTCACTCTTTATGCTGAATGGTAAAGGCAGACTGTAAACAAGAGGTGTTTGGTGACCACCAAGGCTAGGGCAAGATAGCAGTCTCCTAATGCCTCTGGTCAGTCTGGCTTGGTCTCCGGTGGCTCTGGGCAGCCTTGTCTAATGGTTGGCAACCCTGCCTGTGGCAGGGGCTTGAAACTAGATGATCTTTGAGGTCCTTTTCAACCCAGGCCATTCTACGATAGTAAATAGATAAATGCAAAAAGCATTAGGAAGAGCAAAGAATTAATTGCTCTGACAGTTGAAGTATTTTCAGAAATAATCAGACTGAAGCTCTGTTAATTGACTACAAAAGATGAAATAACTGTACGTGTAAATAATAAAGAAGTTTTCAGAAGTGTGTACATCAGTAAGGATTGTTAAAAAACAAAAAACATAAATACAAACATTCCACTCAACATTTTGTTTTGTTTTGATTTCATTGAATTTAGCATAGCACAAAAGCAGGAGATATACCAGCACTGGTTGGAATGTTAGGATTTTTTTCTTTTTCTTCCCCATAAGATGCAAAAGAAGTAAGGTCATAGTCTTAGTTAGAAAGTCAATTAACTCGGGGAGCAGAATAGAAGTTCATACTAATCCAGTAACGTGAATCTCAGTGGTAATTAATTCAGGTCTTTGTAGCTGCTTCAAGGAAGTAATTTACTATTCTATAGAAGGTAACTGCAAAATGTTTTCTTTGGTCCTAAGGCCTTCAATTATGATAAATAAATAATTGGCATAGTCTTCTTTTTCAAACCCATTATGTAGTCTTGGAAGACTGGAATTGATTTCTGTTGTAAATACCTTTCTGCAGAGCAAGGGAAACAAGAGACAAAGAAGGATCTGGTCATTTTTTAAGTTGTGAACTACAATTTAATGTAGCTGAGCTAATTTCTTGCCTAGAATTGCTACCTTACAATCAGGGTCTATTGATATGGCAAATACATTTAATATTTCAAAAAAAACCATTAAGATTCTTTTATGTTTAAGACCATACTGTTTGCATAATTTCAACATGAAATATTTACTTTGGCACAAAAATACCTGTCAGATGCTGACTGGTGCTTATGGCATTGGAAAGGAGTATTCAAGGATAATCTCAAGGGTTAACGGGGTTCACATTCATTCTATAGGGGCAAGCAGAATTGGTGTGAAAAGTATGTTTTTCTCAGAGTAGTAGGAATTAACAACAAAGGTATATGGTATGGGACACTTGCTATACAAAGCACTTAAGGATATTTAGACTGCAAGATTGCTGGAACAAATGTTTGTTTTGCCATGGTAGTAGAATATTTCAGGTTGCTATATTGGGCCTTAAGTCTAAAGGCAATCAAAGAGAAAGGAACGAAAACCATCCATTATGGCTCATTGCCAAACAACCTAAATCCTGGCTCTACACTAACAGGGAGCCAATTGTTATTACTATATTGCTCTATCTTTTTTTTTTTAAAAAAAAAAAAAAAAAAGCCATATCCATTCATTCTTTTCTCTAGTTGCTGTCCCAGATAGCTCTTCCTTTACAGATTACTGTGTTTGGGCTGCATATCTAAATTCTTTGTTGCTTTGTGTTTTAAGGACCATCTTGATACCAACTGTTGGACCTGTAAGCATAAGCATAGCAGTACACCAGCCATGTAAACCAAAGCATCAGAATGATGGTTTTGTAAGCAGTGTTTTTCAAGCAAACACAGCAGTAAGAAATTATAAAAGAGGAAATGTAAATCAGTGACTGAAAGTGTTTGTCAAATCAAGATGATCCAGAAAGCTTCATGCATGGTACATTCAGCACTGAATGAGATACCTGGTGGAGGACTCTCCTGGTTCCTCCAGATGCAGAACAGCTGACTTGCAGATAATGCTGTTGTTGGAGATGATGCTAAAATCTTCATGATCACTTGCGTGCAGCTCCTATTAATACAGTCTTGGAAAATCTGGTCTCTTTGTATGGAAACACTGTGCTGGGAGCCCATGGAGCACAGCTCTAAGCACCAGAAGTAGCTGAAATGGAGGCTGGGTGGGTTTCAGTTTAGCTGCTAAGTTCAGAAGATTAAAAGGGAAGGCAAAGAGTATGTTGGGAGCTGAATCCTCATAAATAAGTATAGTCCTGGGAAAACGTGCAGGCAACAGAGCATAGGCAACGGAAGGGCAGCAGCCATGTGGAGAGCCAGATTGCATCTCTTTACTATGAAAAACAGTTAAATGTGCTATAAGGGGGCTTTTGTCTAACCTCCTCTCTTCTTTTGAAAAGCCAGTATTAAAGCCTGCAATTTCTCTGATCTGCGTTTTGATTTTACTTTTCTCTTGCTTTGTAGGATTAGGTACTTAATCCAAATTAATATTGTCTGGGTGTTGATTAAAATTGCTGAATATATAAAATGATTAGAAATTACTTCTTGATAGTAGATCCAACAGAGTTTGAGTCACCTACTGGGTTACACATCTCCATGTTGACTACAGAGGTGAAATAGACTACTGGGTTAGCTTCAATATTTAAGATAAGTGAAGACTAAGCTGTCATTAATGTCCTAGCCTAACAAGTTTTGACACCATGAAATTAAAGTTGAGTGTGAAATTGAGGTTATGTGGTTGCTTATCTCTTGTTTGTTCCGTAATGTGAATCCCACCAAAAAAGTATTGTCTGTTATTCTCCATTCTGGACACTGAATGGGCATTGTAGTCAAATTTGGCTATGAGAACAGTATATGCAACGCAAATAATTCATAGATAAACCTAGTTTAAATCTTACTTGTCACAGGATATTGGAGTGTTTAAATATTTCCTCTTGTATGTTCTCCATTAGTCCACAAACAGTCATTTATAAAATTAGGATATGGTACTTCTAGACTGACTCAGTTCATTATTAAAGGACACTGAGCCTGAGAGGCTAGAGATAATTACTTTTTCATGCTATTAAAAGTGTTCATAAAAACATGACATTATTTTAAGGTTCAATGAGATGTATATGACTAAAATAGCATTAAAATTTTATTTTAACATTCTGCAAATATAATGACATTTAAAATATGGCATTTAGAAGCTAGAACCTCTAATATCAAATAATGTCAGCATATGTGGCAGTATTTCTTTCCTAAAGTACAGACAAATGACTGTCAATGTCACCTTCAGAACCTGCTATTACCTAGTATCAGTTGCAAAATTCTATTTGTAAAATTCTGTAGCACTTTATAGCCATTAGCAAAGTCAATTAATTACAATCTCCACTGCTACATGAACAGTACAATTACTTCACTGTTCACTTTGATTTTGTTGACCAGCAGTTTTCAGGTGAATGCTTGGAGTCCAATTAACCTGTTATGGGCTTGCACAGAGGCTGCAACCCATGTTTCTGAGAGGTTTAGGCTTGGTACCTGTGGTGTTTCAGAGCCCTACTTCTATTTAAGACTTCGGTGCCAGATCAGGAATGCAGCATGGTACATCTTCCCTCCCTAAAGAGTTCAGCAATCCTGATAAAGCTAGGCTTCAAACTTAGGGCTTACTGGGCTTTATCACAAGGGGAATTATTCTCTAGCAAGCAATAATTTATATTTGTCTTTGATTTTTTTAAAAACATTTTTTAACGGAAAGCAGTGCTTCCCACAAAAATTAAAAAGTTATTTTTGTTGTTGCTGTTTATATACCAATATTATTCTTTCTTCTGCTTTTTTTGGTATCAAGAACCAAACTCTGGTAAATGGAAACATAGAATTGAGCTGTTGGTAGAGTTGCTGTGGCTCTGGAAGGTTGATGTAGAAAAGTGAAGCTATGTCTACTGGAATATTCTGTTCCAATCCTAAATGAAATCTGAGCTCTGCAGGTAACAGCTGGTAGATTGAATCAACTGCAACAAATGTGGATGTTTTTAAGGATTCGTGACTAATATGGGCCCAAATATGTTTTTAGTAAATATATGTCAATATACTGGGAACATAGATACGTTGAGGAAATTATTTCTGTACTAGGAAGAAGCTGCATTCATTCATACCAAATGTGGTGATGGCTGGATATTGGTAGGAAGAAATGTTCTGTTACGTGAGAAATTCGCAGAGGGATAGGAAGGAAACAACTGTGCTTTTAAGCTGGTTTTCAAATCAAGGTCTTAACATCTATTAAATCATCAAAAAAACATAATATGCCTTTCAACAGATAATTTTCAAATGTGGCAAATTCTTTTGTGTATTTTCTTGGACAACCTTAGAACTTGGGATGTGCAAACCCTACCCTGTCAATACAGCTCATATCCCAAGGTGGCCCATCACTCCCAAACCAGCCCATCTGCTCCTGAAAAATGAAAGAACTCCTGCAGCCACCAGCATGCTTTCACTCATGTTATTTTGTCCCTAACATAATGCGCTGTTTCTCATCTCTCCCACTTATGGGTATCCACTTGAAGACGCATCACTTGAGATAACGAAGCTGACAAACAGCAAGTACTTAAGCATATGCTAAAATGCTCTCCTGTGCTGAGATGCTCTGGCAAATGCTTTGTTTGCTTTATAATCAGATATGGAGAATGGAAGTTATGTCTAAGGACCCCTTCCTGAAAAACTGCCTGAAATAAAAGCTTGTTTGTGTTGTTGATGCTAGTACTATAGGCAGCATACTGCCTTTTCCCACTCTTTGAAACAGAAAAATAATGAGCTGAGCACTTGCACAGCATTTTTTTTACTTTATTCTCCTCAAAAAAATAAAAAAATAGAGATATTTTCCTATGTAGATTGAGTCTGTCATGCAGCACATGAAGATCTGACAAAAACAGATACTGCTTCAATTGTCTTCTCCCCCTGATCTGAACTCAGGCCAGGAAAAGCGAGAAGCAAACTGAATAACAAAGATCAGAGAAGGGGAAAAAAATTTTAAACAGCTTATGTTGAGAGAGTAATGAGGAAAGGTAGTTGGAATGATTCATTTATGAGTATAAATTAGACCCACTTCATGTTACTGAGGCCTAGCAGGAGGGATGGCATGGCTGGAATGATAAAATCAATAGTGAGAACCTATTTAAGATGAATCAATTAAGGGAGAAAAAGTAAAAAGAGTGGCATTTAATAATAAAAGTGACATTTCTTTCCTATCTCAGGGGTAAATGATCTGCAGTGCTCATGGATCAGTGGTTTGTAAGAGAGAGGCAGAACTGCTATGAGCAGCAGGTCCCCACATCATACCTGAATGACTGGAACAGTCTCTCCCTGCTGTGTAGGAAAATGAAAAAATAAACAAAAGTTTGTGACTTGTCTTCATGTGAGGCTTTAGAGTGGGTGTTATAGGGAGGAAATACAACTTGGATATACCACTAAATTCAGAGGCCTGATGGAGAAAAGTCCAAGCTCAAAACATGTTTCATCTTCAAATTGCATAGTAGTGTTCCTTGATGTATAAAGCAAAGTATGACTGGGAGATTGAAGAAATAACTTTTCATCTTGAGCTGATTATATTTCTTATTCAAAAACAGAATGAAGTCCAAAAACTTGATGCAAAAACTTGGTCCAAAAACATTTCACAGAGATGGAAAAAATATGCGAGCCAAAAAGATTGTTAAAAAGAATCCATAGTGAGGAAGACAGGAATGTTATCTGTGATTCTCATATAAGGAAGAGCAAGGTGAGTCTGTAAATTGGTAAACTTAAATTTATTTGCATTATAGTGATTACTAAAACAACAGTCACTGTAATCTGCTCTAAAAATGGAATCCATAAGTCATACTCAAATAATAAATAAGGCTATGGCAAAAATTGTTCTATGGCATGAAACTGTTCTGACCCACAGAACTTTTATTTTCACCAAGGTGTGTGCCAGACTTTGTGTATCTTAAGACACATGTGGTTCAGAGTGTGTTTTTGAGGAACCAATGGAAGATGGACCTTTCTGGGCCTGGGTTTCGGTTGAACAGTGGCTGAATTGGAGGCCTCAGTAGGATGCTGGTCTCCACCTGCACTGTCTGACCCAAATTAGAGTAGGAATCAGTGGGCTATCAAGAGTGAGTCACACTGAAGTATCTAACAATGTAACTGAGTCCCTGACAAGAAGAGGTGGGAGGGCTTTCATCTGTCAAATGCTGATAGAACACCAAAAAGAAGAGAAAGCTGTCACACAGTGTTCCTGTGGCTGAAATCAGCCTAATTATAAAATTAGAATTTTGGCTGAGTAATTACCCAGACCTTAGATCTTGCGTAGCCCAACACTGCATACTTTTGCTCTGATTTGGGCGCATGTTTGTTTTCTAATATATTTGATTTTGCATTTGTTTGAGTTTTACCTTTATTTCCTTTTTGCTTTTAACTTCTTCAGATAGTATCATGTTTGTAAATCCAGATGTTAATGCTATTCAAAATACCTACATCCCCTGCTGTACAAATACAGCAGAACAGCCTGTTGTAATGCTACCAGGGAGGAATTTCAATTCAATAGCAGCAACCAGGCTGTATTATTTCAGAAGGTTCTGCTGTCAATAGGTGGCAATGATATCCTTCACTGAAGCCACTTAATGCATGTTTACAGTTTTCCTCCACCCCATTTGGAAATTTTATAACATAGTCTCAAGTTATTTATATCTGCAAAGTTCTGCATTCCCACCATTACAATTTTTCATGTCAGTATAGGCCAGCTATGGGGGAGGTATAGCATGACATTACTTTATTAAAGCTGACACTTTGCCTTGGATTGAATGAGTTTTCATCCTCCGTATATGCTGCCTCAAGTCATTAGCATTCCAGTTCTGTTTTGCTATCAACTAATCTGCGCCAAAATATTTGCATGAAATCAAATTCATATACTGGTCAGATACATGGGAAAAATACCCAACCCATGGTCAGATACAGGGGAAAAACACCCAAGCGCAGCCCCTGGTGGCTGTGGTTCAGATGCTCCCAGCACTGCGCTGGGAGCGGGCGGGCCTCCCGCAGGAGCTGTCCCCGCTCCATGGTGCTGATTGACACCGCGTGAGTCCCGGACGTCTACAAAAACAGAGATCACAGAGGATGACGGCATTAAGTCTTTTTCTTTATAAATGTGTCACCTTTAGCGTTTGTAGGGGGAAAATACATTTTTTTATTGGTGAACAGTTGCTGGATCTATGAAAAGTATTCTCGCATTCATGCACACAAAATATGATAGAGTCTGTAAGGTGTTCAGACAAATACAAAACCCAGACAGGATGGACACTATCAAGTGCATTTTGCAGTTACTAATCTGCTCTCTTTCACTCTGGTTTGTAATTCCCTATAGAAATCTGAAAATGTCATTTTCATAAGTTTTGCCCTGCTTCAGGTTGGCAGCTGCAGGTACTCACTGTTTAGCTGTTCCCCCATGAAACACTTTCCCTATATAGGATTTCAGAGATTGCAGCATTTTAAGATTATACCTACAACAGAGTTGCTAAAGCCCATTTTCTCGAATTTTCCTAAACATCTCCTGAGAGGAGAAACCAGGACTTGCTCATTCTGCATGTGAGTATATGTGCACAGCATGAAGCTATGCTGAGATCTGGGAGAAGGAGGCTGAGGCCATAATCTCCCCTTTATTAGCCCAAGTGCTGAGGTGCCACCCAGAGCCTTATTGTAAAGGCAGTGAGTGATCTGCAGGCCAAGTGCACGAGTACTTGCACAAACACAGAGGATCCTTAATTCTCTCCAGCTATCACCCTTACAATTCTCAATCTTCAAGAGCTCTGAAGAAGAAAGACTTCCTCTTTCCTATTTCATTTTCTGTAACTTGAAGCAGATTTCCCTAAGAGGCCAGTTGAGGATGAAGCCCCTCTTTGTCCCCCAAAGCTGGCTGACACCTCTGCATGCATGTTTTGGCCTCAGCATCTCACTATGGAGGTTGTACACAGCTCAGCTGCTGGCAGGGGAAGTTTTTGGCAGCTCAGTATTCAAATACACATGCCACGTAGGCTGTAGTTGCTGTGTTGTTTCCTTGATGTTGCTGTGACGTTTTCAGAAGAATATTGTAATTACAAAAACTTTCTGCCAGGATATTCTCATAGGAATATCTTCCCTCACAAGGTAAAGGCAATCTATCTGAAAACTATTATCTAGATGACAATATCAAATAATAAATAAAGAAATGTAAGCTGTTTGCACTCTTCTTTTGCCTTGGAAAAAAGAATCCCATTTCTGCAGTGTGGTTAGGTTTTGCTCTTAACATGGTCTCCTTGCAGGAGCAGACTGCAGACATTGGTTTGTGCCACATGAGCAGTTTCTCAGTGCTATTAGGAAATGT
The DNA here is from genome assembly GCF_987193195.1 of Phasianus colchicus. Classification (NCBI taxonomy): domain Eukaryota; kingdom Metazoa; phylum Chordata; class Aves; order Galliformes; family Phasianidae; genus Phasianus; species Phasianus colchicus. The sequence goes on from NC_143445.1 coordinate 19,931,504, forward strand.
GCTGGTGATCATTAGCTTTCTCTAATTTACTTTGTGCTCTCTTATATCATTGAAACATAACATTAAAAACAAATATAATCATAACTTGCTAATATAAGTGAAAATCAATCAGAAATAGAATCATATAGTCTAGAAGAAGAGGAAGATATATTACGGAAACTGCATCCTCAGGGTTGTTTCTCCTTACTCTTTCCTGTTCGTGATAATATGATTTTTATTCCCCTGATGTGAACGTGGCAGGAAAACATTATCATAGCGACTAGCACAATAAAGTCCTGAGTCTTCCCATACTAAAAATTAATTATTTTATAATAATCTCTCAAGTAAGAGAAGACGTAAGTATGTAATAGAAATTCCGCAGACTTCAAAGTGTATCTGAGAAAAGCTCTTATAACAAGAAAAAAGAAATCTGTTTTATATAATTAATCTGTATTTGCTATTAATTTCACAGCTCATGAAATAAATTGAATTAATTACTGGAATTACTTAAATTCATTTTAAAAGTACAGTAAATATTTCATAATTTTATAATTTATCCTTAAAATCAGCAATAGTCATAGTACATTCATACTTTATTGATATTATTATTATCAGGGAAAGATAAGTTTCCTATACATTTTCTAAGTACAGCTTTAAGTACCACATCCCTGCACACTCTTATTTTCATCCCGTTGTCATGTGTGATAAAGTTAGATCTTTATCTGTCAGTATTATCCATGCTAACCTTGCCAGATTGAGTTTGTGAAAACTTTTTGGTATTGATCTCTTCTGGTTTCATCACATCTTCTCGAGCAGATTGCCTTTGGGCTTGGCACTGGGGGAATGCTGATTAGGGAGGGCTGTTTATTGTAATACTGATGGAGAATGACAATGAAGCTCCTGTTAGAAGCATCCTGCCTGGAGAAAGACTGGTGCGAAGGTTAAATGCAGATAATGGTATTGGCAAATGGTGCAATAAATCTAATTGTGCCGTGATGCACAATGCACAACTTGTTCTTTCCCTATGGGAAAGTTCCCCAAAGGTGCTGGAGTAATGCAACTGAAAGGTGAGGTCTCCTATTCTGCCTGTGGGAATGTTGCTGCTCCCATACTTTCAGTAACTGATAGCAAGTGGAAGAAGTACAAATGAGGAGGTAATTACATGGAAAATAGTAGTGCGGGAAAAATAGGATTATAAAAAGGCAGCAATTAAGAACTGATAAGAGGGCTGTAACATGGAGATGAGTGTATTAGTTCAATAGATTTTAAGTTTTAGGTAAACAGAAGCGATGTGTCAGAACAGGTGTAGACAGCACGACAGATAAATGAGAATACAGTAGAAAAAGAAAAATGCATTGAATGAGTGAATGTTAATTACTAATTGTAGATCAGCAGCACATAAAATATGTATAGCTTTGTATGTAGCTTGGCAAACATATATAGCTTAGGATCGTAGAGAGCTGATTCTGTTTCCCACTTTGTTTCCCAAACAGAACGGATGCATTTTTTCTACATACTAAGAACCTCAGCTTGCAAGAAATGGTGAAGCTTTGTGTAGAATCGGGGACAACCACTGAACACAAGTAGTCACCAGCAAAACACAGAAAACATGGCTGTTGGGCAGGTGAAGCTGTGAGCCGTGCTGTGATGGCTGTACTGGGACCCTTACAGGTCAGCTCATTCTCTACAAAAAGAATGTATAGAAAAATTTGTTCAGATGCTGTGTATAAAAGGCATTTGAGCTGAAGTTTGTGATTTGTGTGGTAATGTCCCAAAATCAGTGATCCAACATTTTAATTTAAACTTCAGAAACTGGTCATGGCACCTAAAATATACCTAGACCACCAAACAAGGATCCCATAGAAATGCGACTCAGTGTCCAGCCATGAATGTATTTTATTCTTTAGCTTATCTTATATGGCTGCTCAAAATTCTTGACAATGCCAAGAATTAGAAACAGGGAAAGACCTTGAAAAATCTGCAAACTAATCTTCCATCATAAACCCCTCTTCCTTCTGTTTTCTGAAGCACCCATTGATTTTGAAGGGCTTCAGGCTGACGTACCTCAAAGTAAGTTTGGTTTCTGAAAAATACACACTAGGTATTTCTGCAAATGGAGAAGGGTTCAGTGAAGGGTTTAGTGGAGTGCTGCAGAAACACTCTTAATTAGCAGAAGATAATCCATTAGGTTTTAATGATATCTAGCACATATGTCTGCATTACCACCGTGGCCCAGCTACTGAAACTTATGGACAGTGGAGAAAGGCATGCTGCTCAGAAAATGTTGAATACTGTGGAATTTGAATATAGTGAAACACAAAACTAAGGTTTGTACTCTATTTCTTGTCATTTAGCTTGGAAGTATCAGATGGGACTCTGCATATGCTCCCTAGACACATGTTCTGCAATCCCCAGCTTCAACAAACCTTTGCTGAACTTGCAGAAATAATACATCTGGGAAGAAATCGATACCATTTATTTTTCCTTTTACCTAAATCAGCCCTTCTGCAGCTGAATGAATCCGGGGGATGCAGAAAGCCTGGGGCTGCTGCCAGCGGAGCTCAGCCCCGCGGCGTGCCGCGCCGTGAGGTGCCAGCTGAGCCATTTGCTCTGTTCCCAAACATCACTTTTCTGATGTGAAATCAGGCTGGGTGTAAGAACTTAATTAAGAGGGAAATGTGGCGTGCTGGCTGCAGCAAAGGAAACAATTGGCTTTTGCAGGTTTTGGGCTGCACGTGCTAGACTTTTGTTGCTTGTCACGTTGAATTCTATACAAAAGGCAAATCTGTCTGTAGGCTGCTGCTTTTCCTACCCTGGGCATTCGGCACAATGATGGAAACCTGGGGTTACTGGCACTGGTGAGAGCAGCAGCTTGCCAAAGATGGAGGGCTCTGAGACATTTACATTTGGATGCTTTGGAAACTGAGAAGCCAACTAGTCAGGTTCAGGTTGTTCAAGAGTTGAGGATCCCACATCCCACAGAGCAGTGACAGGTGACATTCCCCACAGACACAGCAGAGCTTCAGGGATGCTGGGGTAACTCCAGGCAGGTGGGCACTCAGCTCAGCAGGAAATGGTTAGAGAAGGGAAAATGCAGAGGAATCAGCTGATGGGCTTTGTGAAAGCTTTGGCCTTTTTTCTTCCTTTCTGATAGTGCCACAGATTTGCCAGCTGGTTTCGGACTTTCCCTTGTCTCCACCTTGGAGAGAAGAGTGTGTTCTGATATGAATGAAGAAACAGGATCACTGTGGTCTGTTTTCCACATTCTTTGAGCCATCCAAATATAGGAATTAAGAGAAGAAATCTCATTCTTTCTCTTCTGCCCTTGAAAGAGGTAAGTTTTGTGACAAGGACACTGTTTGGCTCAGTACAGCTGGTGGGGAACTAACAGAAAATTCAGAGCACACCACTTATTCTTTTCAAATTCTGCTGAATCAAGTGTAAACAGCTCACTAATATAGCTATTTTTGAAGACAAACAGTTTTTTACTTTATTGGAAAAGCTTTTTTTTCTTTTTTTTCTTTTTTTTTTCTTTTTTTTTAATATCGTATATGCCTTGGAGAGCCAATATTAAAAGTGCATTTTAACTGATTAATTGCCTTCCAAGTACTTTTTCCAATGAGACTTTGTAAAGTCTGATCTTCCTCATTTTTAAGACATTTAATTTGTGCCATTTCCTTGTCAGACACACAGTATCTAATTTATATGATGAGTTTTGAACAATTTCACAGTGAACGTTTTTCCTCTACATAAACAAAGCACCACAGCAGTCCTGAATGTGGGGCTGGCAGAGCCCTGTGGTAATTACACAATCAGATGCTGTGTTTGAACAAAACGTGTTTTTCTTCCTTGGTGGGGCATAAAAGCCCCAGACCTCTGCTGTTTAAAGATCACATAGCTTGAAAGGCAGGGAACATCCCTTTCTTTTTCTGGCTCAGAATGCAGGAGCAACGTAGAGGTGTCCCAATTATCCCACCCACAGCACACCTCTGGAGGGCAGAACAAAGAAAGAGACACAGACAAAGTGTGTGGGGTGTGTGGCTTCTCAATGTGTGCCTGATCTGCAGGAAGGGGAGTAGGAACTGGGCAGAATGAAGCCTGACAGCAGAAAGCTCACGTGTTCCATGCAGTCAGGCAGGGCTGATCAAGGCACTACGGTTTTTATGATACGTTCACTGCAACTGGGATAACAAATGGTCGGGAGGAGCTTGTGTTTATCCCAGTGGTGTTTGTATGAAAAGTGCCTAATTCTAAGGATAAACTTGCTTTTTTCAATGGGTGCTTGTGCAGTTGACACCCAGGTGCTCCCTGATGCTGGCAGGTGCTATCCCTGATTATTCTGGCTCAGTGTCCTGCGTGTGGCAGGGTTACCATGCAAACATATATAAGAAACAGGAGTTTCTTTGCAATAGTACTTAAGCCATCCTAAAGCTTTATCTTATTTACTTCTGCTTTAAGAGAAATTAATGTAGCTGTCAGTACTTCTGTACTTGGTAAAAGAGATTTTTAACAAAGCAATTTCACCGACTAATCAACAATGTGTGCTTTCTGCTTTGATTTGTTAAAGGAAAATACTGGCTAAACAAAATTCTGTCTCTTTTACCGCACAATTTACTGGGGATATATGGCCTTCAGTAGAACAGTGCTATATTAAATTAATACTTCTCCAAACTTTGAGCTGCTGTATGTGAAGGGGTAATTACCAGCTCTGGTACGATCTATGCTGTGCGATATATGGGCTATTCGCCAAGATTTAGTGTAAGCACGGTGAAGGAGCAGTGAAAGCTGCCTGAGCTATAATCTTAACAAGAAGTAGAAATACAGTGCTGTATTCAGCATTTGTTATAGGCACTGCCTTTTCCAAGACACCACAGTTTTAACTTTCAGGTGGCCAAAGCTGCCTCCTTTAAAGCTTTTTTTTCTGCTAACCTGATATTTCTGAGACTTTAAATACACAATTCATGTAGGGTTGGGTTTTTTGTTTTATTGCTTGTTTGTTTGTTTTTGTTTTTGCATGTAATTTGATTGAGTTTGGGAAAGAGCTGATAAATTAAGTCATGTGCTCTTTGGGTTCCATGACTTTATATGATGAATAAGAGGGAGATTTGTTAACAGCTTTGCCACAGCTTCTTGCTCTACAGCTTTAGTTCTGCAGCAATCACTAGTTAACCTTAAATATAGACCTGAGATTAAAATGCCTATTTTTTTTTGTTTTTTTTAACCTACATGTGAAAGCTGACTCATAGTCAACAAACATTTGGACTGTAGTCGTGTTATGAGAGCTTATTTAATCAAAGGGAAGAAAAAAATTTCCAGTTACACTTGCTTAGACAAAATGAGAAAGCCCACTTTGCAACATTACAGAAGTATGCTTATTATTTACACTATTTGTAGATTTCTGGTCTGTTAGCCCTGACCAGATAGCTTAAATGGGCTCCCCATTTAGCAAGTAAGCAGTGTGCATCTCACATACACTGAAAAGAAAATGGGGGAAGATGAGTACTTTTTTCCAGATGCTCTGAGAATATTGTTCTTTAAACATTGAGGGAAGTGATATTCTAGAAAACATGGGAAGAATGTGAGGTGAATGCATCTCTGCGCTAAAGAGAAGGAATAAGTATGAAAAGACAGAACTTTTACAAGCTGACAAAAGAATCATGTCAATACATTAATTTAATCCCCATCTTTAGCAACAGGTTCTGCAGCAGTGAGTCCAAGATCCCCACTGAGGGCATCTGACACGTGGCTGCATGATGCTCCTTGCTGCAAATTCAAGAACTGAGGATGTTCTTGGTGTGTAACTTGCTTTCCTATTTCATATTTTAAAACTCTTTCATAAGGAGTAATACGTGCTGTAGGACTTGGGGTCAGTGGAGCTGAAATGATACATGGCACGAGTAGCTGGAGTGAAAGAATCAGGAGAAAAAACACACTGCCTTCCCTTTGGTCCTTGAATGTAATCTCTGACTTCTGTCCTGGAAGGAAAACGGTGCTGTATGAAGGTGGGGGACAGCCTCTCTTCTTCCAGACTATCACTTACTGATACCGAAGTATTGTCTCAGGCAGCACAAACCCTCCAGAACTGCTGCTTCTCCTTTTGGGGATATACCTGCCAGATGTTGAGGCGTTGTGTCATTTTAACAAGCTAACTGAGGGAGATCATTAAATTCCGAATGGGTCCTGTGCTGGAGAAGATAAGTCAGTGTGGATAGGTCTTGTGTATCTTCATCCCTGAGTTACAGCTGCTGATCCCAGATGTGTCCAAGAAGGAGATACTTACAATTTCTTTAGAAGTCTGAGTCTTGAAGTCTGGCAACCCAGCTATAAAATCTGTATTATTTTATTATTCCAAAGAAGCACAGTGGTGGACAGAACAGATGATGTGTGCATGATTCTCTGTTTCACAAAGTGCATTCTAGCATTTACTGCAGGAGCCACTGGGACTCTCCCTAGCAGTGATATTGAAACCTATTCTAGCAGATAGAGATCAGCTCATGTGCTGGATGTATTTCATTGATAGTATACACAATCGCACTGAAATCTGTGTGGTTTCAATCAAGGATTTAGTCTAAAGAAGATTTCTTGTTTTACAGAACAAATAGGGAAACTTATGTCTAATGTAACTGTCCATCCCTTTACCATTTGGTAATTTATCTGTTCACTTAGCAGCAGTCCCTGCAATGGAGACCATTGCACCAGATGCCTCTGCATATTTAAGACCAAGGAGTGGGATAAGGTCTCTCAGAGCAGGACCCTGTGGCAGCCACGTTTGCAAGCAGTAGCCTCCATGGTCAGAGAAATGCTGATCTCAGTGGTATTTGGGATTGAACAGAGCAGCAGCTGCTCCTGTGTCCTCCTGGACCCGTGTCCTGCCAGCAGCACTTGTAATCCTTCTGTTTTGGTGACTGATGAGAGGAGCAGAAAACAATGTTTCTTGGGAAACTACAGGCTTTTCAAGTGTCCGGGGACAGGCTTGCAGCAGGTCCAGTTGGCTTGCAAGCCCTGATAGCCTCATATACCAGGTATAAATCACTTCCCCCCTCTCCTTTTCCATGGCCCTCAACCAGTGTAACTTTCAAGCAGTGTAGGATCACTCTCTGCCCCTGACAGCAGCCTCCTGAGTGTGCTCCATCAGCAGCAACGCTGCCCTGAAATGTCCAGAGCCCAAAAAGTGCAGTGTGTGCATCTGCTGAAACACCTGAGCCTCTTCGGCTGCTTCCCAGATTTAATGAGTTACTTCCTTGTTAGTAAGAAGAAAGACTGCTTCCTATTGAAAGGCTTATGCTGCTTGTGACTGCCTTCCAAAATATGCTGACTTTTAGATAGGTTGTGGGAGCTATAACTTGCAATAAGGTACACAGTATTCTTTATATATGGTGTTTAATAAGTTCAATTTTACTTTCTTTACTTTTCAGGAAGAAAGAGGGAGAAAACAATGTTTTGGATAACAACAAAACTGAGGAGTGACAGAATCCTAGGAAATACCAAATAGTGTGAGGAAGTTTATCAGATGCTCCCACTTAATGCTTTCGGATGGGAACATGTAGCTTAATGCAAAGGTAACACACTTGGAATTAGTAAACTGAAATGGTTACTTTGCACTATTTGCAATTAACCTTTGGAGCTTTTTATCACCAGATAACTTTAAGACCAAGAGCTTAAAAGGATTTTAAAAAAGGATTATATGATATCCACGTGGATAATGAGAAGATCAAGGTTTATTACAGAAAATCAGAATGTATAAGAGAAATCCTCATGTTTTTAGGATTTAAGGTAATTGATGGGATCACTAAGCATTCACTGACAGGAGTAGGTCAGAAGCTTCCCCTAGGGCACTTCTTTCACCAAGTTTTTAGCACCTCTTTTTAAGAAGTATTACATATACTACTAGCCCAGATCAGATTTAAGACTGGGTAGTTTGTGAGACTAAACCTTACATGACAAGATTTAGATCCTTAGAAGCTGTTCAGAGCAAAGAGTTGTTCTGGGCAGGGATTTGGAAGCATTTACAATGCTGTGAAGGCTTCTTTGATGTCTTTTAATCAAAATTTTACTACATGGTTAAATGTTTTCAAGATGGGAAAATGAATGTTGGGGGGAACTTTGCACAGAATTTATAGCAGTCACTCCCAGCACAGAGATGTAGGCATTTATCCAACTCTCCCAAAGAGCAGCAGTGAGTGCCATGTCTTCTTCAGCGTGTCTGCTTTTCACCTAAGCCCCAGCAATGTGAGAAACAACAGCATGCTTGGGATCTTGTCTCTCAAGCTTCTTCCAGACACTTCTAAACCTAGTTCTGAGTGTTCTTACAAGTGCTGTCCCCTTATCAGGCTTCAGGAGCTCAGTGAGCGTCTCTGAACTTCACTCTTGGCCACTCCCTGCTGGTTGATTGAACTGCTGAAGCACTGAAAGGTCCCTTCAGTGCAATTGGAAAGGTGGCCAGGGTAGGAGTTGGGTATGGACTGTTGCCACCCACAATAAAGCCCTAAACATCCAAGGCTTCCTCCTTTCAGTCTCCCTCGCAAAGGATAGGCCTTCCTAAGCATCCCACTGGATGAGTTTTATAGAACTTTGCATTCAATCTGCAGATTTAAGACAGATGGTGGGAGTTCTCAACCTGTTGGAAATCCATGTGACCCCACTTAAATGTCTTATGCTGTTATATTTGACATAGAAAATATTTCATGCTATTTGACGTTCATAATCGTGGATCAAGATTACACATTGTGATGAATATTTTTTATTTATTTTTTTTTATCAGGAATAGGTAAAATTGAACTGTAGTCTTAAAAAATCAAACCTTGACTTGTGGATGAATCACTGCCATCGATTCTGGGAGAAGGGAAGGAATATCCCCCAGACAAAGGATTTTATAGGATACTAATATACAGGTATGGTTCGTCCAATCCTGCTATTCTTTTTGCAGTTGTATGTATAAGATTTTGTAGTAAAGCAATAACAAAATACTAAAAAAGAATCAGAGTTCATCTGAGATGCAAGGGGAACATTTTAAATCATAATTTACCAATCAAGCAATACATTTTATAATGAATAAATAACCTACTTGATGATTTAGCTCTGCTTATTTCTTTCAGTATCATATTGTCTTAAGAAGCAATTTATAAACTTGGTGAGAAACTGTGTGGCTTAGTGTGAAATATTAGAAACTGTGCCTAGAACTTGAACAAAATGGATAGATTTCTACTGGGTAGATCATAAATTCAGTGCTTCCCTTAATGCAGTTCTGTTATTGCTTGCATACTGGTTGCTGCCATGCCACTGAAAACCGATTTAAGTAGACATAAGAAATTTTGCTTGTAAAATGTTGAGATCTATAAATAAGGCATTGAAAACTGATATATAATCTTATAATTATTGTTGACATGTAAGATTTTCCGGGTTGATTTAGTTTGCAGTGGTTTCCAAGATCCCAACACAGCTGAGAAAACAGGAATTAAAAATAAAACAAAAAAAAATAATTGTGAAAGGCTGAACTGTGAACACTACTTGAGTTCAATAAAATTCTTTATGTATAAATAACAGCAAAGTCACTGATTCTTGCTAAGGGCTGTTATTGACTTAAAGAGAAATCTCACATGCATCAGTCAGTAGGTAGATTTGGCCATTAGATTTTTACTACTAAGTGAAATGAACTGAAGAAATGACCCGAAGTTAACTAAATATGTTATGTTTCGCAAAGCAGTGTTTCCATGAGAAAGTAGAGTTGTAATAAAAATAAAGGCTTTCATGAAAGAGCAGGTTCTTAATGGTATAACATTTAGAAGAAAAAAAAAAAAAAAAAAAAAAGGAAGATATATTTGTGTTTCACGTGGCTTCTGCCACTAAGCAGCATAGATTGTGTTTCTGTTGCTATTCCTGGCATACATAGATCACATGGAGTCACTGCAGTGACAAGGGACTGAATCTCATTGTAGACTTTTTAATGTATCTGGCTACAAGAGGGGCACGGTGATGGCTCTGCAACACTGACTTTGTGCTCCTCTGGGGAGGAGAGCTGCTCACTCAATAATGAACAAGCGTTCTCCTCTTTCCCTTCTGTTCACAAGAAGCTAGCTACAGTCCAGGCGTTTCTATGACCTCTTTCTACTAGAACGAAAGGTTAATTTTGAACACTTAAGTTTCTAAGAGAAATCCTGATATCTATTTATTTTTACTTAAGGAGAGCAAACTCTCATCTATAAGAGAGCTCTGAAGGATCTGTTCACAAAAGTACACTTTTGTTAAACACTCGGAATACACAGAGCTGAAACAATTAGAAAGGTCTTAGATAAGTTTAGAAACAAATTAAAAGTATCCCTACTCAATAGTATAGGAAGTAAAGCAAAGTAGCAAATGGAAACCATTGTGTATAAGATCTAAGGGCTTCTAGAGGGGCAGGTCAGCTGTCTCTTTATGAAGATATTAGAAATGAGTCTTTGAATTTGTTGGCATTTTCCAGTAATTCTTGGCAACTTCAGATAATCTTGAGATATTAGAGGTTTTCAGTCTGAGTGTAACTATGCAAAAAACCAATCAACCAAAAATAATTCTTTTATGTATTACTTTAAATAATGAGGAGTAATAACAATGGTCTTATATTAACTTGAATTCTGTTTGATTTCATATTTCAAGATCCTGTATCCAAATATAAGATGATTCAGTAGCTCAATGCATATGCTAAAATATGGTCTGCCTTCATAATAATAATAACCAATGCAGTAAAAGTTTTGTGGCTACATCTTTTCAAGTGACCCTTCTGCAAGAGCACAATGGAGCACAACCCAAATGGACTGTGCTGTTGACTACTGTGTTTTTCCTTTCATTGCTCCCTATTACTGAGGCATCAAGATCCAGCTTTACACCAAATTAATTTCAAATCAACTTTATCACTTTTAAATAAGAAATCAGTCCCAAATCTTCCACTTAGCACTACCAGTTTATATATAAATGTCTTCTGTGACAAAATATAAGGATAATTGTGTTACCTTGAGTTCTTGGGAAACATCATTGAGTAAACAGATGTTACGATCTGAAGATATTGAACTGATCTGTTAGCAGTCCGTTTCTGGGCAAATACTTTCTTACTGGACATTTTCTCTATCTGCAAGTATTGTATTTTTCTTGATGGACACATTCTGTGTAAACATCAAGCTGTTGCATTTTAACCAGTGGGTTTTGTTTATGTTTATCTAAAATCTGTTGCAAGGTGCCTGACTATATCTGCAGATGGCGTTTTCATTCACATTCCTTGACTGTACTCTACTGTATTTGCATATTTCTCAGCTGCTATTAGCCAAACTGTCATCAGGGTAATGATCATTTCTAATATGTGGCAGAAGCTCTGGGTCATGTCTACAAGCCTGGGGCAGGGATCTGGGGGACCCATCCCTGATCCCAGGAGGAGGTGCAGATGAACTCCATCCCAGTGCTCATGCTAGTACCGCTGGGTCCTAACCTCCCTGGGACCCCAGGCTGTGTTACTGTGTTTCAAGTTGTTGCAATGTCTGCAGTGTGATGGTGAGGTTGTGTCCTGTTGTGTGACCTGTGGGAATGTTTGAGAACTCAGGGCTTGTAGACAGTGTCTGTGGGCTGTGCTTGAACTGACAGATCTCTGGAAGGAAATGCCACCTTCTTGGTTTGCTCCCAGTGAGTGGAAATTTAACATATGCTTATTGGGAGTGATTAGTGCCCATGCTGGAAGACAAGGTATTTTACAGGCTTAGTATATTGTCTTCTTAATAGTTAACTGTGTTTAAGTTGCTATGACACAGCCTACATATTATGGCTATGCCAGGTTATAAAAATAACAGAGATGGTGATCAAATGGTGAGGTGTGATTTCAGGTTCAGGTTGTACCTCTCTCACCCTATCTCAAAATCTGCTAGGAAAACTAGATCAATGAGAGCCTATGCACATAATTAGGCACCCATTCCCCAGTTACTGCCATAGTTTGAATACTGAGCACTACACTAAGAGTTTCAGGTTGGTTTTGGTTTTTGAGATGGATTGCTATTGCTCTGTCTGTCATGATGGAGGTGCAGTGAACTGCAGTAGTATTTCATGCGGTGTCAGTGATGGTGACCTATCAACTGAGTATAAAAAGATGTTGGGCAAGCAAGCTAATATTTCACAGCTCTTTAGTTTTGTTTTGCTGTGATTCTCAGATGTAACAACATATACGGAAAATAGCAGTGTAAATGTGCCTACCAGAGACGCCATCTAAATTAGTGGACTGATCAGACATTCTGACAATAGATATTGATATATAGAAAAAATCCAACACCCAAATCCTTCCCAGGGAGAAAAAAGCAATTTGGCTGATGCTGCATCACGTCTGTCTCAAGCGCTGCAGTGGTTCATCTTGGCAGATAGCACAACAGATTTATCGACTTTGTTTTTCCTTGTTTTACTATTCAAAGCTGTGGTAAATAATTTAAGATTAAAGGGCATTTAAACTTCGGGAAATAGATGAGACCAAATGATTAGCCATTCCCATGCTTAATGGCATCTCAGTCGTGCTGCTGCCGTACATCTCTGCCTTGCCACAGTGTGGGACAATGAGGATCTTGGCTGACTTTCGGAGCCAGCTTGGGCAAACAGTACAAGTCCTGCTCCAGTCTAATAGATAACCAGAATAATTACTGACTGCGATGGAACAGTACTCTGTTTCTCAGGTATGCTGTCGTTTTTGTAATACCTTCTCCAGGAAATGAAGCAAAAAATGCAGAGAACCATTGTTATCCTGTAACAAAAGTCACATTTTTCAGTTGCGTTCATTCTAAATTTTTTCTTGATGATTGTTTCAAGAGTAGCTTTTTCTCTGCAGTGAAGTGTGACCTTTCTTTTCAGCATGAACTTTACAGTGTGCTCATTTCCCTGGTAAGCTAATAAGGGAATGTGTGTGGATATATATATATATATATAAAAGACAAAAAAAATGAAGCTCACTTGTAAATTCCTAGCATGCTCCCGTTTTATCTCTTGTCCTCCTAAAAGACCTTTTATCACCCATGTTAGACAATATCTCTTCATGTTGTAGCACTTGCAGATGAAATTATGGTTTTGGCTAGACGTGTTCTATGGATATGCATAAGACCAGCAGAAATACTGCTCATTTCCACTTCTTCCTTGCCTACTGAGTAGGGTTTTTTTTTTTTTTTTTTTTTTTTTTTTTTTTTTTGTATAGCAGTTACTGAAGCATACTATTGACCTCTGCAATTTGCTGCCAAGTGACTGAAGTGGTAACGAGCTATCTATGAAAAGTGAAAAATTGCCATTCAGGCTTTGCATACCTTATGGGCATTAAAACATTCAGGTGTGGTTTTTGGACTGTGGCTCAACTTATACACAGAATTAGAAGCCTGAAATCAACCTTTATTTCCTGCAGACTTAGCTGGAATACCAGACTCTTAGAAATCCTTTCAAAACAATTTCATCATTATTACTGTAATGACTGCACAAGTGGGAAATCCTGTACAGAATGCCTCTGGTTGCTATGGGACATTGTGGTGGCAGTTCTGCTCGCAAATTGATATTATCAATCACAATTTAGTCATTACAAGTTTGCAGCAAGATTGTTGGCCTGCAAATTGTTCCTGCTTTTACTGCATGAGACTGAAGATCTATAGCACTGTGGAGTCTTAAAACATTGTCTTTTTTTTTTTCTTTTTTTAAGTTGCATGAATATTATTTGACTCTGCACAGATTTTATTTTTAATAGAGTTATTTCCTTGCCTGGGCTGCCCAATGCTGGGTCCATATAAGAAAACATGAGAACACTTTTTCCTACACAGAGCCTTTTAAACTAGGGGGCTCTTTGCAACTGAGGCAGGAGATGCATTTCAAGGGAAATCAGATTTTTCTTTTTTTGGTATTAAACAGTGCTATTTTCAGTGCTGATTTCCTCATTACCCCCACTGAAAACAGGGACCACATATTAGCAGCCACTTACTGGAACAGACCAAGCTGAGATGGAACATGACAGTTCCCAGCTCCATGCACAAGCTGTGAAATTCTTGTCTTGGTTCTGAGTTGGGAATTTCATCTTAGTGCTTTCAGAAAGGAAAAAAAAATCATAATACAGTCCAGGCACATCTTCAGTACCAAATCCTCCTTTATCCTCCTTGTCTGGCCCAGAACATAGGTCTTGCAGTAGTAGAGAGAGAGGTGGAGGAGAGTGCAGAAGTCTTGATTTATGAGCCTGGAAATCAAAGGATATTTTGCAACCTGTCAGCACAAGTCTGTACTGGGATTTTCCAGCAGGAATTTTAAAAGATTTTAAAGGATTGCCTGCAGATCTGGCTTTTCTGAGTTATCCAATATACCTACATTTGTTTGTGTGCATGTAACTAATAGGAGAGCTAGAGGGCAAACCTTCACCACTGTGCAAACCCCCATCTTAGGAATGAAGTTCCAATTAAATCTATGTTCTCTGTGTCAGAGGGTCCCTTTGACTGGCCTTTGACTGGAATATTCAAAGAGACAATGTTTCTGTTATCTTTAGTCCAAGAAATTGTGATTTTAATGTCCAGTTTTGAACACCGAATCACAGCTCAAGTATTTCTCTCACCGTGTGCTTAGGAAGTGTTTCAGCCCCTCGTTAAAGCAGCTTTCATCTATTTGGCGGCCACAAAAGCCTTGAGATACTGCTGTTGTTTTGTGCAATCATAAAAGTGCCTCTCGTTCTTTCCTCCACTTGGAAGATGAGGGTTAGAGTTCTTTATTACTTTTAATTTGTTGAGAAAAGGTGCTTAGCATTATCTGGATGAAACTGACCATCTTCTGTACAATTAAATTAGTAGAAAAATTAAAGGTTTGAAACTGAAAGCCTAGACTTGCAATCAAACTGCTCCAGGATATGCTGAGGACACAGGATGGCTACAGCAGAGACTAATATTTGTAAATGAATAACTGTAGAAGACTCTTAACTGTTGGTAGGCAAAGACTGAGTTGCATGAGTAGCAGTTAAAGGGAAATTACCAGATATGACTCTTTAAGCATATCCAAATCAAGAAATACTGATTTCATTTAATGAAACACCTCAGATGTACCTGCATATATCCTGCTATGGCCTATCTTGTAAAGTTTATGGGGAAACCTATAAGACAGAATGCAGAATCAGTTCTGAGTTGCTTTTTGTCTTGTTATCATATCACTGATTGCTCTAATTCTTTTTCTAAAACTCAAACAAAAAGCCATTATCAGTTATCTTGTAGAAAAGAGCTCCTGCCACGTAAAGATGTTTTATGATTATGTATTGCATATCTCTCATATTCACTTAGTGCAATAAACAATACAAAGACAGCTTGTAGGAAATGAATCCTCTCTGCATTATCTTATTATCAGAAGCTGCACACATTTCATCTAGAGGAAAGAGGGCAGGAATTATTATGTTTATACATTGAATTATAATATTAAATCGACACATAGGAGGCGAACAATGAACCACCTTGTATTTCCAGGTTCTGTGTTTAGATATCAGTATTCAGTAAAACCAGTGAATTTAGTGAATTTCTCTACTAAAATCTGAACGTAGAGCCAAACGTGATCCCACAGAGTGGGATCTCTGTGACGGTGGGAAATTGATCAATTTCTTCTAAAGCAGATCTTAAAGGTATCCATGTGATGGGGGAGAAGTGGTCTCTGTGTTTGGCGCTGTTGAGACAGAACTTTGCTGCATTCAACCTCAGGCTGCTTGCTACTGGAAGGAGTTGGCTTGCTCAAGGTTGAGCACAGAAGAGCAACAGACTGGTGAAGGGACTAGAAAACAGGACTTACAGGGGAAATTGGGCTGTTGTTCAGTCTGGAGAAGAGAAGAGAAGGTGCCCCCATTCCTGGGGAATACTAAGAGTTGTGTGGACTAAGGAGCATGATCTAGTGGTGGGACTCAGATTGGGTTGATAGCTGGACTCAATGATCTTGAACGTCTTTTCCAATGTAGATAATTCTGTTTTGGAGAGAGTGTCTTGTAGCTTAGCTGCTGACATAGGCTTGTTTTGATTCAAAGAAAAACCAGAAGCGTATTCTTCCAAGGCCAATTTTGCTTGGCTAAGAAATAAAAAATGGGCTGAAAAACAAAATTGAGGCCGTTTTGTAATACTCAGCACTTGGTAAAGAGAAGAAATAAGTAATTACCGTACCAGGAAGGTTTGTATGCAGATAAATGTCTGAAGGTAATGAGAATAAACTCAGCAAAACAGAATTATGTAGAAAATTTGCCTGCTATCAAATGGGCTCATTGTTTATGTAGTCTGACAGAGGGAATGTTTAATATCTCAACAACCACTTATAGGGTACGCTGGGACTAATAAGCAGCCTAATCCTCAAAGTACCTTAGCACTTCTAAATGTCATTAAAAGTCACTCCACAAGATAAGAGCTAAATATATATTCTAGCTATCAAAACCAGATTGCTGTGGGAAGGGTATGAAACAGTGCATGTATAATATTCTACTCTTAATATTAGAAGATAAGTTATTTTATCACTAGAGAATGATGGGGAGGGGAAGGGCTCCTGTGTCCTTTCCTTTTCCTTTGAATCCTCCTGTTAACAGCACCTATGATCTAACTACACGACTTAATTATTTGCAAAAAGGCTAATTTGATGCTGACGGGGAAGTGACATAAAAATTTCTATTCAGATAGATTAAACCATTGTAAGATTTAAAAATATTAACTTTGCTATGGAAAAATAACATGCTTGGTATTATGAGGGCTGCTCCAAAAGTAATGCCTCCTATTTTGTTATGTTGTACCATGTTGGCAACATATAGGATATATTACTTGTGGAACGACTCACGTAGATGGACTAAGAAAAATAGATATCAACGAGGAACTTTCTGTTAATAGAACCAGGCAGGTATGATAACAGCAGATCAGCACACTGGCTCTGTGTGATCACAGCAATGACTAATGCATGTATTAACTCAGAGGAAGTTTTCAAATGAAATATTTGCTGTCTAATCCATTACTTCTTTAGTCAATTTTCAGGTTCTTTCTTGAAGCTAATGCATATTCAATGCAATTATTGCCTCCTCAAGATCACTTATGTGAGCATACAAATAACTAATTAGCCATGCTTCACTCCATGGCAGACATGTGAACGATTTCATTCATTTAAGCATATGGGGAATACTAGGAAAGTGCTCCCACTTATAGTAACAGGAAGAGAAACAGCCACAACATAGCACAGGGCTGAAGTGTTAAGTGGTGGTGTACACAGATTGCACCACAAAGCTGCTCAGATCATAAAAGAACTGCTTTTGTAATGTGAAATTGCATTAAAATATGATTAATAACTAATCCGACTTCTAATTGGAAATAGTCTGAAATTAATGGTTAAATCCCCATAGCAATACATTAAAAGGTTGCTGATGTCAAATTTTTAATGATTTTGTTTTAATTTTTGTGATGAGCACCAGGAAATAACTTGTTTCAAAGAAGTAAATTTCAGTTTTCTGGAGTCTGGATATAACTGATTCCACTTTGTTTACTTCCTGATCACTAACGTTGTTTGGTCAAACTGTATCTGCCTTTGCAATAGCCTTTGAGGATCCTCTACCTATCATTTTTTCCAATCTCTTTTTATTTTCCCCTTTTTTTTTTTTAATTGTTAAATTTGGGTTTTGGTGGGGAAATGTATTAAATTAATTGAAAACAAATAGTAAAAGTACCTCAGCATTTAGCAGGCCATTTAGGTCATTCCGATTTCACTTAGCAAGCTTATTGAAGCAGAATCTTTTGAGATATATTTATATGCTGTTTCATCTGACTGAGCAAATATTAAAATGCATTCAAATGAAACCTCTTGTTTCAGCTGAGTAAACAGTTGAGAAGCAATAGTTCTTCCAATTCCATATATAATAGCTTTACAGATACGCATATTTTTTTAAATAATAGATTAAATAGTGTTGAAGGTGCATGTATAGATAGAGCACATAAAACATGAACAAATAATCTACAGCATATTTTCACTACGTTGTTCCTCCAGCATCTGATATCAATAACGATTCTTGCACTATTTTGTGGATGCTGAGTGCAATTATCTTACTAATAAACCTGTGAATGTGGCGAGTATTATAAACAAGAGGATATACTTTACTTGCACGGAGCCTGAGACTGGAAATCCTCAGTGATGTCTTTTCTCTGAATTTCAGGTGTTTTGTCAGGAATGAGGTGTGTTAGGATGAAGCTGGTAGTCTGCTTGATGCGGGAGGAGGGATTTTTATAGAATTTTTCCATAACCATGATAGGTTACAGCACACAGATAGGACTGGAGAACGCATTCTCTGTTTAAGTTGTTCACAAGCTCAGCTTAAGCTTCTAAATCTATGACGTTGCATATAAAATTGGGTTTTTGCAGAATAATTTCTCTGGACTGTGTTGAACTATTTTAGGTTTACGTATTTCAGGTGTCTTCCTGAATGACTAACTGGCACTCAAGAATGTAATGAGCCATTTTAGAAAGATTATCTTCTTCGAACGTTTTTCTACTTAGTAGAGGAGAAGAGGTTAAAATTCCCAATAACTGTATAGTACAAACTTCAGCTTATCCGCACAGTATCAGAACCGGCACTCTTTTTGTTGTTGTCTAATTGTGCTCTAATTATGTATAAAATAACAGTTGATCTATAAGTGGAGTCATGATTTGCTGTTCTATAAAAGAAAAGAATCCTTGATGTATAACTCTCTTGTTTATATTCAAAATTACTGCTTTTTACAGTAATTGGTTCTCAGGATCACAGTGTAGTTGTGTGAGGAGGATTGTAGTCCTCATGTAGAAACTAAGCTGTTACTCTCATTTTTTAATGTGTATTTTTTCACTTATCGCCTATGTAATAAATGGTTAAGATTAAAAAATAAAATAGAGCATTGTAAATAAATAACCTAGCCAAGCTAAAATATTTCTGAAGATTAATGAGGTAGCATAGAAATCCTTCGTATTTTATTTAAGAATCTTGAAAAGTGAGTATAGAGTATATATTTGTCTCTAAATTTCTCCCAAATACATGTTTTAAGGTAATGAACACTGAGTAATGGTGGCTTACTGAATTATCTTTCAAATTTTTCAAATTTCTTAGCATATAAAACTAAATTTTAGTTATTCTGCTGTTCCAAACAGTTTTATGCATACAATCTGACCATCAACCCTTGATGCTTTGGAAACCAAAGAGTAGAACTCTACCAGACCAGCATTTCTAATGGCATGTTGTGCTTTCAGTGTTTTGTTAATGTATGCTGTTGTCTCCATCTTGCAGGACAGAGAATATGCCAAAAATCTGTGTGAGTTCAAAAAGTGACTGCAAGAAACAAAAGAATCCACCAAAGAAAATCCTTAGAGGAAAAATCTGTCACATAGAAAGATTTCACCTCAGCTTCAGGGGATCCTTGAACCACAAATAGCTGCAGGCTGGGAAAGTATTCTGGGGAATATGGTTGTGTTCTGTAAATATTGGCTGTGGGCAATGTTGAAGGACGTGGGACTGTGTGTATGTTCATTCTGAGCTGGACCAACCATTCCTGTGTATCTGTTATTTGTGTTTTTTCAAAAAGAAAAAAAAAACTTTCTGAGAGACGCTTCTCTCTTTCTATTTTTTTTTTGTTATTCCCATCCAGTCTGTTTTCTGGGCCAGGGAGAGAGATGCTGGAGCATCTCAGTGCCCCTAGGCGGCTGGTGGATGAGGGAGGTATGCCTGCGGGGCTGGGGCTGGCAGCATCTCTTTCAGGTCAACGCCTTGGTCTCTCTGCAGCTGCGAACAGCACAGAGCTTGTTAGTGAGGTACAGGTGTCAGTAGATAATCAACAGGATTGTTTTAAAAATCAAAACAAACAAACAAAAAAACCTGGAATAAGAAACAATTTATTTATGATGTATTGACAAGGATATGGACAAAATCCCAAGAGACCATAACAGAAAGACACAATATCATGGCTAATAACACGCTAAATAAATTTTATTTTACAGTGAAATCTACCTATGGTTGGAAAGGTTGATGTTAAAAACAGTGGTGACCTCTGTTAAGCAATGGTAGCAACAGGCATGGCTCCTGCCTTCTCGTGTTGGGGCTGTCCAAGAAGCACAATGATGCCTTTGGGAATTACAGCTGCAGGCGTGAGCTGCGTTTTCCCCAGTAGATCAATTTTTCTAACTTTAGAACAATGAAAGAAGCATAACATATTATAAATTGAAATTACCCTGCATGGTTTTAACTGTATGGTTGGCAAAGGTCATTAAATAATGTCATTCTCAGCCATATGCCACAGGGAGCTATATAACGTATATTATCTAGCATTCTGATGGAAGTAAAAAATGATTAATTTTTACCATCTCATGTATAATTTACTTATTAATGTTCCTTGAGAGACAATCTGGTCTTGATTATTTGGCTAATGCATACTGAATCTGAGCTTTGTATTTTTCCTTGAAAAGATTAGGGCAGTTATTGTTTTCTGCGAACCATAGACATTTGAGATCCAGAGTAATTGAATAGTATGCAATAGGAGAGAAAGAAAAATAAAATGCTGAAATGGATCATGACTGTTCAGGATGCTTATGAGATCCCCAGACATACCATCCCACAATGCAAAAGCATCCATTCACCAAAGCCTAAACTGAAATGTCTTTACCTTTATTTATTTTCTCTAATTTTTCTTCAAGCTCTAAAAAACATTTCATTTTATATTTGGCATGATTTAGTAGGATTACTTGAGTTTTCAAGTTTTCATCAGAACGAGCACATAATAAATTAAGCCTTTTTTTTTTTTTTTAAATTTTTTTAAAGCCTGAAATGCATCCTGGTTGATGTGAGGATAAGGATTGTGTGGTTGTTGAAGTATGTTGTCAGCTTTTTGGCCTTCAAGGGCTAAATCACATTTTGAGATAAATGCTGCTCTTCAAAGTAATCAATATTGAGTACTGTGAGTTCTATATAGTTTTAGTTAGAATTCATTTATAATAACAAGAAACTCCTTGAATTTAGTAATAATTCTTTTAGCTTTTGTTCATAATCATATGGCAGCTTTAAAATATAAAATACCTTATTTTATATTTACATTTTAATAAAAGCCACTGAAAGACTAGGAGAAGAGGCACGTCTGTCAATGATTATATGATCTGGCATCAATACCTCTCAGAATTTATCTTGTGTTGTTTCATATTTTCAACTTTCACTTTGCAATTACACTGTCCTTCTGTCAGACCTGGCAGATCATGCTTCTTGTGCATGAGGTTTAACTCTGACTTCCGCTTCAAGGATACTAAGTTATTTTATATTTCTTTAGCATTGTACTCAATCCTGATATTACTAATAACTAAAGAAAAAAAAAAATCTGCTTTTTTTTTTTTTTTTTCCCGTAATAAAAAGGTCTAGATCTGTATCAGTAAAAACATGTTTACATAGTTATGCTGAATAATCACTAGCATCAGCCTCTTTGGAGAAGAATCAAAATGATGTCCTTCCAAATGGCACAAATCAGCAATGCTTCAAAAGAAGAATTCGTTGAATTTCTACCAGGAAGTTGTCTCACGTCCCTCCTGCTCCTTAAATCAAATATTACACAGCACCAAGGTATGTCAGCTCCGGCTGTCCTGTAAGATGAAATGAAAAGCATAGTTATTTGCAGAACTTTCACATGAAAAAGAATTTGTGGTTGAGGTTGTTCAAAGGATACTAACGTAAAGGAGGTGGAAGCAGCTGGGTGCATCCTGCCCTGAAAATCCTCAACTATAGGTTGAAGTAATTTTGATAATGATCTTTCTCTATCTTCAGGAGCAGATTAATTATGTGTAGTTTCTAAAAAGATTTTTTGTACTTACTTTTCTACTGGATCTGGGATGGAGAACTGACTGGAGACCCTACAGCCATCTGATTTCACCAATGTGCAAAGAACGTTTTGTACCATGAATAGTGTTTATCTTAGAAAAAAGAATAATCTATGTAGGAAATCTTTATTTTCTTAGAGCTGCTATCAATGTTTTAATGTAAATTCTCATTTTTTATTGATACCTATCATAAACTGCGTATGCAGAATGGCTTAGATTTTGAAAAATTTTACTAAGTGTGGAAAGCTTTTTTTCTGTGACCTAACGTTGTATTCTACAGCTCATTATCTGATCACCTGTTGTCATAACCAAAGAATATCCCATTAGCCATTGTTCACTGCTCCAGCACATCTACATTTTCATATTCTTTCTTCCCATTAATGCTTTTTTCAGTTATTTTTTTCCCCCCTAAGATATGTTATTCTGAAGCATTTGAAGTTCAGTCTCATTCACATTTCTAATGTCTCTTACTTGCTTCTTACTGTATTTCTGATCTTCTGGTTTCACTGGGGACGTTCATTGCTCACTTCTTTCCCTGATATTGTTAATGATGATATTACAACTGAAAATAATTTCAATAAATTCAAATAACAAGCACTCTCATGTACTTGTTGTACATGTACTAGTTGTGTTTGTAATATATATGTAGGTGATGTTTACTTCTTCTCATTGGAGCTTCTTCAGCAGGAGCTGTGGCACCAACACCAGTGTTGGCTTAAGTCTGACCCAGGAAACTGTTTCCACTTCTTTTAGAAGTTTTATTTTTACATTGGCTTCTGGGCAAAGTAAAAGCTAACAAAACATCACTCTTTTGTCTGCCTACCTCTGTCTTTCACATGTAGACACCGCCCTTTTCTGACTGCCATGTGCGAGCGGGTGGTGGAGACAAGAGGCAGGCTGTAGAGACAGCCGTAAATTTATACCCTACTTATCCTTCCTCTGTTCTCTTTTAGTTAGGTCCAGCATGAAGCTCCAACACACATCTGAGCCCTGCAGCTACATGGCCTTCAGCCCATGCAGAGGAGTGTATCTGGTTTAACTCGGTCCAGATGATGCCAGCAGGTGGAGTTTCATTGTGAGTTTCATAAAGGTCTGTGTCTCTTTTCCACTTGCTCTGGGGAACTATCGAGCTTAAGTTCATCTCTCTGTGGTCAGAAGTGGCCAATAGGCAGAATAGCTGTTCACCTCTACAGTCTAATTGGCCTACTGGTGTCATCTCTCAGGTTCTGAGGACAAGAGCGGGGTGTAAGCCACTCTTGCTTCTAATTAATGAACTCTTGAATCTGCCTTATTGACTTCAATTAGCTGATGAACAGGCTGAGGCAGTACTGGGTTATCAAAGATGAACCTCTCAAACAGCCAAGTTAGGGGGATTTTCCAGCATGCAGGTGGTCTGGACGTTAAAAGCTGTCTCGGAAATGCTAAGTACCACTTAACAGTGGTGAATGCAGCGTGGGCATGCTATTAGATATTTATTTCTCATGTTTTACCAGGTTTTAAGGATAAACACAATATTTAATAGGACATTGCCATTCTGGAGTGCTAGGAATAACACACTTGTGTTGAAGCAGTTAAAAGCAAAGGATCTCATTGCTAATTGCTTCTCATTTGTTTGGGTCTTTGGGCCAATGCCATCTTAAAGTAGACTGCCTATGAAATGGTACTGAATTAAGATACTAATGTTTATTTCCAGTTTGTGCTGGTATAATTTATCCTTCAGTGCCACAGGTAATGAAGTGGCAACCCATGAATTACAAACAGGAGAGATGAAAACCTGTTCTCGCTGTGTATTTATTCAGGCTGAATTGCTGTTGTATCTAAGAATCTCCTGAGGAATGGATGTGTCCTCACAGCAGCTCTCTCAGCAGGTTGTGTTTTTCCCACTGTCCAGATGGGACCTGGGATGCCATGAGGTTAAATGAGTTGCCTGACATTACGCAGGCAGTCTGGAACAAAAGTGAGAGCTGAACTGAACTCCTCTGCCTCTCAGTCAGAAAATAATCCTGTAAAATACCTTTGTCAGGGAACTGTGGAAATCAAGGGGAAAGAGAGAAAAACTTTAGGGGAATAAATACCAAATTTTTGTTCAGTGTATCAGATGGCTGCAAAGTAGAAGGAGCAATTGGCTAATTATTCTGTGGCCATCTTTTCATCTTTTCTTTTACAGCTGCACCATTCCCGCTGGTCACCAAGGCCCTAACCAGCGCACTGCTGTGTGCATGAAGTCCTGCTCTCATCTGCTCAGTCTGGTAACTGAAAGTGCAAAGAGGCAATTAGGTTCACAATCAGCCCATTAGCAAGTGAACATTCAGGATCAGATCTATGTTTTCCATGCCCAAGGCTGAAAGGTTGGCCTATAGAAACGTTTATCTGTATCACATACTAAAGTATCTGCCGTGGCTTTTGCCAATGTTTCTATTTTACCGTCCCACGTTTGAACTATAGCTTTGCTGGAGAAGTAAGATGTTTTACATAAAAACAATAAAGGCTGGCATGGATATCCTAGTCAAAACACAGTGCCTATTATATATGCAAATATTTGCGTTTCAGTGAGCCTTTGGAGTGGCATCACTTTGAGGAAATCATGTTTGAAATGATCCCAAATTGAGCTATTAATGTTTTTATCCTTATTGTGCTGTATGATTTATCCTTCAGTGCTCAAGGTAATGAAGTGTTAACCCACTATGTGCAAATGGGATGGAAGTAGGAATACAGTTTTCTCTGTTCGTATTTACACAGCTTGTATTTATGCTCTTTCAAAGTTGAAATTATGGTTAATATTAGAAAACACAAATATGGCATTTTATTGTGCTGAAGGAAGGAACTACAACCAAAGGTAAAAGTGCTGTGAGTTCATATTTCATCAGAAAAGGCTCGATCAATATCATATTTTAATGTATAATGTAATGGACATATAAAGCGTTTAAAGGCCGCTTGAAGAACTGTTATTATGTACTTTACATAGCTTGATGCATGCATTTAGAGAAAATGGAGCATAACACAAGTTCTTCAAGGTTTTGGATTTCTAAAGCGTAACTGCAATGAGAGGAATTGTTTTCCGCAGGTGCCAATGGCTCTCCCTTGTTGCTGGATGAGCACCTATGAAAAGTGGACATCCACACAGAACCATGGCCGTGGAAACCTCTGCCACTTTGGCAAACAGCATGCAAGTCCAACACAGGCCATAGTAAGTAAATCATGTTACTTGCTTTTTAGCTCCAATTTAGTGGGTGTTGATTGGTGTCACTGAATGGGAGCAGCCAATCTCGGCTGCACACAATGGAGAAAATGCACATGGAACAAACAGAGCTCTTGGAGTTTGTAGTACTATTCACTTTCAAAACCATCTACTATTCAGTATGAAAAATTGACTGCTTTTTGCATATTACTTCATCTTATAATGAGCCTTTTTCCCTTTAATTATTGTAGGTTGGGTATGTGCTGCTCTCCATTTAAGTATAGTCTTTTGTCATCAATTTCTATTAAAACAACCTTTTTAAGGTAAAATTATATATTCCTTTGGGGTTCTGCTTAAATATTTTAAAGGCGTGTTATGTTCAAAATGACAGCTCCAATATGCAATGCAGTTAATACTTAACATTTCAAAACTCAACCTTTGTTGTGTAAATTAAGAGAGAACCTGGCAGAAAAGAAAAACTTATTCGTGACCCACTGTAAAAAGAACTGAGGATTTCAGTTTCTTGATCTTCTATGTATCTCCTCCGACCTGGGAAAACCTAAAAAGATTTACAGCCCACTTTATAACATATTTTCTGTAAAGCTCAGATTGTGTTTTGGAAAGTTTTATCTGTGCTTTCAAATGCATTAAACTCTTCTTTCTTTGAGAATAGGATTTCTGAATTACTTCTTTCCATCTGCAGTATAGGAACAGGAATGCTACTTGCCTTCGATCTTGCCTGGCATTTCAAAGTTTCACTTTTATGTTTGTCTATCACTTTGTATTTGTATTGTACAATTGGGCTTCTATCCCTGCTAAACTCTTATTCTTCAGGTACTGTGCAGTGAATACACGTTTGGAATTAAAACTAATTTTGAATTAATTGAAATCTAATTGCTAACTAAAATTTATCATACATTTCGTACAATAGTGCATAAAAATTAATTAAGATTATGAAAAATAACTATGTGCTTTCTTGGTAATGTGGCACTTTAAATGCATTTTTGTCAGCCGAAAACACAGAACACTGAATTGAGAATAAATAGCTTTCATTAATATAATTCTATATATGGCTTTCAGAAGGTTTATTAATTCCAGTGAGCAGTTTATGCAACTGTGAACTAACATGCAACGTTTCCTTCTGTGACATTTGAAAAAATCAGAAATTGAATCCCAATAACAGCTGTCTCCTCTACAATAAACATCTGTTTGGCACAAATTCAGTATTTATGTTATATATGATAAATATACACACTTGTGTGCAGCAGTCTGACTTTTGCAATTTGCCACTCAGGTGGATAATTGTATTGTCCTCATTGGGATTGTAATGGGGCTACCAGATGAATATCCAGCTGCTTCCATCCCTTTGAAGGAACAGAACAGAAACCTGCTCCCACCCTTACTATGGAAGGGGCTCAGCGTTCAACCTGGTGTTTTCTACCTATTTAACCTAATGTAACAAGGAATACAAAACCACTCTTTTGACTGTAGACCCCATTCAACAGTTTCTGGAAGTCCTTTTTAAAATTCCCCTGGATGCTGCTTGAAAAATCTGGGCTTCTCACACGGGAGTTGAACTATGCTCTAGATTAAGTTTGGGAGCTGACAACCTATGAAATATTAGTCATCTTGTGAACTCCACGCATGCATATGTGCCAGGGCTACATTATGTGCTGATGTCCTAGTGGCAGCAAGGATATGGCAAAGAAAGGAGGTGATTGTGTCATCTTCTCTCCAAGACAGTTAACAGGAATAAAGAGCTGGAACTCTCTTTTCCTGCCTCATTCCTGTCCTAAAAATGGGCATATCAGCTCTGGTTCTAAGCTAATACAATTATCAGAATAACTGAAAATAAAAGAAAAAGTGCAGGCAGTAGAACAAAAGAGCCTGAAATCTGAAGTATGGGGACAGGGTACCTTGCTGCCTCACCTTTTAAAAGGAGATGTTCTTCACAGAGAGAGTGGTGATGTGCTGGAACAGCTGCCCAGAGAGGCTGTGGATGCCCCGTCCATCCCTGGAGGTGTTCAAGACCAGATTGGATGGGGCCCTGGGCAGCCTGGTCTAGCATTAAATGAGGAGGTTGGTGGCCCTGCGTGTGGCAGGGGGGTTGGAGATTCATGATCCTTGAGGTCCCTTCCAACCCCGGCCATTCTGTGATTCTGAGATGACCCCAGAAGGAGGAATAGAGCCAGCGTGCTCCATTCCATCCACTTAAGGGTGGTGATCCTCAGGTGTTATCACCCCAGCTGCCAGAGCACTGTTCTGTTGCAGAGATGGTACAAATCATCTGTATTGCTCATTGTCCAACATAAATCGCTATCCTCCCCATATGACATATATTTGTCTCTTAGGTATATGTATATATGCTTCACATATCAGGTCACATTTCTCATTAATTGCTTGTTACATTTATGATGGAGTGATATCCATTTCATAGAAAACTTATCTTTTAAAAGGTTTCAGTCAGAATTTCTTTGGTTTGCAGCACAATGAATACTAGGCTTGCTTGTCATCAACATCCAGAGTGCGTGATGTTCTATGAAAACCACATTTCCCTGCTCTATATATTTAAAGCTTACCAGTTTCCAACATTTCAGAAGTGGCTGCTTCGGTACATAATTCCCAACAGAAAATTAAGTTTCTGGAATATTAAAAAAAAAAAAAAGAAAATCGAGACTGCATTGTTTTGAGGTCGTGTCACATCATTTATGCAAAGTGGTTTCAGGCAGAACAGAAGTAATAAACAACCAGTTCTTTCAGGGATTTTTTTTTATTTTTTTTCCACTGAGGAATGATTCTTACCAAAAAGATGTGGTGATTCCCATCGGAACTAGGCTAATTTCATAAGAAAAGAGGTAATGATTTTCTTACGTGTAAGTGTAAAGTAATTGATTGCTTGCTCTGCATTCCTGGTAGGCGTAGCAGCAGACTTGCAAGGTGACATAACAACTATTTGCAAGTCCTACGTGCTGTCTGATGTTACTAAGGTAACTAAATTGCACAGCAATCTGCTTGGAAGTCCCTAAGAAGATAAAGTGGTCAGTGCTGCTCCGCTTCAAAAATATCAGGTACCAACCCTTTTCTGTATTATTTGGGATCTAACAAGAAACAGACATCATTTGGTCACGACAACACAGATTGCTTGCAGAAAAACTGTAATACCATATATTTTTTCCCCTCCATCCAACCCTGCTTTTTGCAGAATATTGCTGACTGGCTGAAATGTTGCCCAAGCAACATCCATCCTTCAGCTGTGCTTCTCACAGTGGTTCAGTTGAAGAAGGAACAAGAGCCAGGGAAGTGTCTGGAATGCATCCTCCCAGTCTGAGACCAACCAGAGCAGCTCCTGCTTGCACAGGATTGCACCGTTGTCATTGGAAGAAGAAACGTTCCAGCGTGAGAGGGATCCTCAGCTGGCAAAGCTGTATCTAGCAGAGGGCTCTGAACAAGCCCTGTGCAACTGAGAAAGGCATTGGCTGAAACAAACTGGAGGTCTTCCTCTTTAACATGGATTTCATGCTTGGTGCCATGCAGACAGCACTGGCAGGAGGATGATTTCAGTCTCTGCTACATCAATAAAAAAAAACAAAGGGGTTGTTTAAACTTGGCACTGACACAAATAAAGGCTGTTTTTTGGTGTCTTCGTGTACTTCATGGTGGTTCAAGGGGAAAGTAAGGAAGCTGCTGGCAGCAGGGGCGGGCATCAAAACCGAGAGAACACATTGCAGTATCAATGTAAATAGATGGCAGGAGGGCAGGGGCCAACCTCACAGCCCATGAGGCTCTTAGGGACCGTGCTGAGGCACTTTAAGGCCTGCAGTGCCCCACCCCAACTGTTAATGAGCTCATTAACTGCCGTTGCCCCTCTCTCCCTCGCACCGAACTCAGGGCAATGGGCTTCAGAGTGAGGAGAGATCATCTCTGTGAAGAGCTGTGTTCTTGGAGGGAAGCCTGCGCAGAAGCCCAGGTAGGCTTATGTGAGGCTGTGTTGGTCCTCTGACTTCAGCGTGGGATGGGATGGTGGTCTCTTGTGGTGGTGGTTTTGAGCAATCAGAGGGCTTTAAGTTTCGAACTCTGGTGGAGTTAATGCAGAAAGGTGGGTGAGAGTAAATAACTCCTGACTATAGGGAAAAAAAAGTGCCAGTCTGCTCCGTTGGTACCGAGCTGTTCCGATGCGGTTTCCTGCGTCATTGAATGTCTGGATGCTGGAAAACGAAAAGCACAACGCGCTTGTCTGAAAAGGACAAATGAAGGGAAAATGTCTCTCAGGATGCTTGAGTGGGAAGATGTTACAAGCCATTATCTGGTGTGCTTGAACTCCTTCCTACGCGTGGGAAGGCGTATTTGTGAAGCGGTACAGGATAGTCAATAAAACCCACGCAAACAGGAGGCACTTGCTGTCACCGAGCAGGGTAATTAGCGTAGTGCCTCTTTTAGAAACCCCAACGTATCGTGAAAACCTGACTAAGTCACTGCTCCTGGGTGGAAACAAGTCAGGATCGTTATTCACGTGGATTACTCCTAAAGGATACGCTCATTTAAGTTAGCTCTTGCTTACTGAATTAGCCAGGCTTCGTGTTAATATTTAGCTGCCAGGGAGAAGTAATCTACAGGAGAATCAAGTCGTCGTTAGCATGGTGCTTGACAAATATTTCAAGCTTTGTTATGCTGGGTGTGGAGCTGCCCGGGCGCCTTGCCCTGCTGCCCTCTGCCCAAGCCTGGGCTTTGCTTTGTTTCCTTGGAAACGATTTTAGCCCATCATTTCTTTCTTCGTTGTCTCTCTTTTATTCACATCTCTTAAAACAAATTTCCGTGGTCCTGAGGCTTCCCCTTCCTCCCAATAAACCGCTTCCTTAGTTTTTGTTCTTGAGCAACTACCCTTGCTGGGGATTTCTATGCTTATAAAGGTGTTGAGATCTCTGCTATTAGAAGTGAGTGAATGAGAAGTTTAACAGCTCATTGGCTGCTAAGTGCCGATCGCACTCGCCCTCAGCTTTGCTACGGTAGGGCAGAAAAGGTCTGCGTTTGCAACAGGTTTAGCTGTCTGGTTGTGATGTGCTGGGCGCTTCTGATGGCCCTATCCACTTATTCCTGATACTTTCTGTATGCGCCTGAGTAGAATTGCATGATGGGCAGCTGGCTGGTTTTCATAGGAAAGGTGTGCATCATTCTGTCTCTTGAAATCACCTGCAGATAGATGTTCAACTGACAGGTTTTCAGGAAGGGAGGCAAAGCATATTGTTCTGGTTTGATTTACTGAGGGGTTGACTTAATTTATGCTGTTTCAACGGTGTTGGGTAGTAATCGAGATGTGATTACAAGTGGGACGAGTCTTAGGGATGCTGAGCTCTCTTCTGTTCTTCACCACTTGTGCATCCTTGTAGAAGTGGGGAGGAAATGAAGGAGGGCATTTCTGAAATGTTCAGAAGTTAGCAATTGAAAGAAGAGCAAAC
This sequence comes from Phasianus colchicus, assembly GCF_987193195.1. Taxonomy (NCBI): domain Eukaryota; kingdom Metazoa; phylum Chordata; class Aves; order Galliformes; family Phasianidae; genus Phasianus; species Phasianus colchicus. The sequence continues at coordinate 19,961,933 of NC_143445.1, forward strand.
AAATATTTTTGCTTATTTTGAATGGAAGAACAGTTTGCTCTTTCCATATGTCTACTGTGGAATTTGCTTCCTACCGAGGAATGTAATTACAAAGTGTGTTGAGCTCCTGTTGTCTCAAGGTTATGTTCAGGACATAACAAACAGCCATCAGTGTCTCAGTGCAAATGATCAACTACAAGAATTCATCAGAGACCGCTGAAATTCACTTGCTTAATTGTAAAATAATTCAAATGCAAGTACAATTTACTTGAGAATGGTTATAAAAATGAACTGGAAAATAAAACACTTTTTTTTTTTTTTTTTTTTCTCTTGGCATTGTGGGAGATCAAAATGTCACGGTGTTGTTACAGACAGCTGGAGAACTGAATTTCGCAGATCAGCACAGAGTGCTGGCGGTGGTGTGAGCCTGGAAGTGGCTGTGATGCTGTTCTGTGAGAGCAAAGGTGACCTGTCGTGTGCCAGATAGGTCACAGACACTACAAAAGCAAAGGGGGAAGTAAAGCCAAAACATCAATCTGATCCAGATTTGAAAAGTTCAAATACTGCTATGCACTGTTTGGCAGAGTTGCTTGTGCTTAAGTGCAGTTAGGTGTAATGGTATTTTGCTTACCAAGTCAGAAGTGCTAAGGATGTTGTCTGAGTATTATCAAGCGAGTCCTGCTATGAAAAGTGCCTTTCTGTTCAACTAAGTCCTGGTAAGAAATATATTTGTTTTAATGCTTGATTGTTGATTTGAAGTACTGATAGTGGGGTCCCTTAACTGTAACTATTCTTACTGAGATGGATAGTGATAGGACAAGGGGGAATGATTTTAAACTGAGACAAGGGAGGTTTAGGTTAGATATTAGGAGGAAGTTTTTCACACACAGGGTGGTGACACACTGGAACAGGTTGCCCAAGGAGGCTGTGGATGCCCCGTCCCTGGAGGCATTCAAGGCCAGGCTGGATGTGGATCTGGGCAGCCTGGTCTGCTGGTTGGTGACCCTGCACACAGCAGGGGGGTTGAAACTAGATGATCATTGTGGTCCTTTTCAATCTAGGCCATTCTATGATCTTAGCAGCTCAGTAATGCTTATTCAGGCAAAAATCTCTCTGTTCAAACGACAGTGTGTTCCCTTCTGTCTTGATTTTCAGCATTGCAGTACCTTGAAAATTCCTTCCTAATATCTGCACCAGCACCAATAAAGTGCGTGTGATGTAGAGTCATACTGAATGGCTCAGCTTGTGACCAGCCATGAAGTGTCTAACAGTCATCTGGCATATTTATGCAAATGGACAATTGACTTCCTGCGGCTCATGAAAGTGTGAGCATCTTTGTCCAAGAGCAGCATTGTCTGGGGAGTGTGTGCACTCAGCCTGTCCATTATTCCATTGCTTCTCTTTGTCTTTCTATTTTTTTTTTTTTTCCCCTTATTATTCAGAGTCCATGATGGAAAAATAGTTTTAAATCCTTATTGAGGAAGAAGAAATGTACTTTGTATAAATGCTTAATGCCTGAGGAGGTGGTTTGAAAACATGGAAAGAGCAAACTGAAGAGGATTGCAGAGTTCCTCCTCCAGACTTTTTATGCTGCTTGCCATATGCTGGAGGAGGAAACCACTGCAGCTTCTGAAGCTTATCTTGGAGGTCTTTTCCTGATTTCCCACTGAGTTTTCCTGCTTTTCTGCTACACTTTGAAGTAAACTTCTGTACTTGCAGTGGATTTTTTAAAATTGCTTTTTAATTTTTAATTTCTTGAATTAAAATGAAACAACTGAATGGTTGGGGGCGGCTGTGGTTTCATATGAATGCATCAACAGAGCCATATATGTGTATATACACACACTGACACACGTTTCAAAAATAGATTAAAACACTAGGTAGTAATAAAAGCAAAAGTAGATGTTGATTAACAGAAAGGTACTCAACAAAGGCTTTATTCCAATTATTATGAATTTCTTCAGCTAAATGAACTGAAACGATGCTGTGCCCCAAAGCATAAAAAATGCCATGATATTAAATTGCTTAGTCTTACATTCAACAAAATATTGAAAAAGTATATTGTCCTATTTAATTCTTTTTTTTCTCGTCTTGATATCCAGTAATCAGTTTGTTATATTTCTGAGCTGTTAAAGTTTAACAGTCGTAAGTTCTATATGAAAACAGTTGATACAAGTGCTGTAGCTGGATCCTGGCTGCTCTGCAGTAGCTCCTTCTAAAACTTGGGGGTGACTTTGCCAAGTGCTTGATGCCAAGCGAATCCCCTTGCTTCAGGAGGCCTTCAAAGCTGGTTCAGGAATTCATGAGCGTGTGGCATATGTGTTGGGTATCTCTACCACCCAGCTATTCAGATGCAGAAATATTTCAGTATTCTACATGCGTGCTGCAAAGTGGCAACAGGAATGCATGGGCAGCACTACTTGCATTTGGAAGAAGCTAATTTACATCAGTGAAGATATCCTCATGAACTGCTGGTTGTGTTAAATTTTTAACAACTATCTGTGGGAGACGCTCCTTATTAATTTTTAGCAATTAATTTTTGGATGCTGTACAAAATCTTACAGACAGTGCTCTGAAATCACCCAAGAACAATTAAATGGAGAGTTCTTGTACATCATGTTAGGTTACAAAGGAAAACTGAAATAGATGTCAGTGCCAGCAGAAAGCAGTTCTTTGCCTGGTCTAGACAGTTCCTGGGCACGATAACACAGGAAGGGAAAGAAGCAGACATCAGAAAAAACTTCATGCTTAGTTTGACTTTTTATTTATTTATTTATTTATTTACTGTTACAAACTGATAAAAATTGATATGAACTTCAGAAGGGAAGGGGAAAAATTCGGCGGTTAGAACTCTCTCTAGAGTCTGTATTCTTTTCCAACCCCAATCCAAAGTTTCGCCCCCATGTAAGTGCTTTTCAGTGACAGCAGTGTTATAGTATCTTATCATAGAATAGTTTGGGTTGGAAGGGACCTCAAAGATCACGAAGCTCCAACCTCCCTGCTGCAGGCAGGGCTGCCAACCTCCATATATAACACTAGACCAGGCTGCCCAGCGTCCCATCCAACCTGGCCTTGAACACCTCCAGGGTTGGATGGGGCATCCATAACCTCTCTGGGCAGCTGTTCCAGCACCTCACCACTCTCATAGTAAAGAACTTCCCCGTGGCATCCAACCTAAATCTTCCCTCCTTCAACTTAAAGCCATTTCCCCCTGTCCTGCTGTTATCTACCCTCTCAAAGAGTTGATCCCCTTCCTGTTTGTGGGCTCCCTTTAGGTACTGAAGGCTGCAATGAGGTCACCCCACAGCCTTCTCTTCTCCAGGATGAACGAGCCCAACTCCCTCAGCTTGTCTTTGCAGGGGAGGTGCTCCAGCCCTCTGATCATCTTTGTGGCCCTCCTCTAGCCTTGAGTTACTCCATCTGAAGGACAGAGCTGAATCTTATCAATAGCCAAATAAGTTGCTCAGCACTTGTTGAAGATTCCTTTCCATTTTGCCTGAGAATTGCTAAGCAGAAAAGTTTAAGTCATTAGAAGCATTAGGTTTCTGAAACTGTTTGAAGGCCTTTAGAATACCATGCGGTGAAGAGGAAAATATATTTCAAGAATTTTGCTGCTGTGAATTGTCTTTTTTTTTTCCTTCTTGATTGCAAGGGTGAAAGGTGGAAGGTTTGGGAACTATCTGAAAGCAGCAGTGCCACTTTTTTCTTCCAAGTGGTAGCGAACTGTTCTCAACTCTTTCTAATGGCAATAATTTAAAAGGTTTTGAATCTGTCTAGGTTGGAAAAAATAGTACTGTTAATCTCTAAATCTTCGCTTCTGAAATGAGTATCTTTTGAACTTTCTGCTTTCAGTATCTCTTCTCTACTCCTTCTTAATGTCTTTATGAAAAAGGGCAGATGTCTTTATGGCAGCTTATACCGATTTGGGAGAAAAGGTCACAAAGTTAAAACAGCAGAGTTGTGGGGAAAAAATGGCATATTGTTGGTGGGAAGCCACAAATAGATTTCTCAATTCAGTCTTGTCCCCGTGAACTTATTTTACAATAGAAAATTTAATCGCTTTCTGGGAAAAATACCTGGTAGACAAAAGCAAGTCATGATGCCTGAGTTATATTAGGTTTGTTTAAGTGTAGGTTGGATCTGGATCCATCAGGAATCCAGACTCTGGAAAAAAATTATGAAACTGTAAATCTGCGTATACATACATACAGACATATAGACTCTGCAGTCTGCTACGTTCCATTCTACGTATCTTTATTCATGGAGGAACTGAATCTTTTGGTGTTTCAATAAGCTTACTTGTAATCATTTACTTTTTGCATGTTCAGATTAGGCTGTTGAGCAACACCATAGGTGGACTTGCTGTAACAGAAATGTAGTGGTATCTTTGGCTTCTATCATAGTGTCCAATAATGTGCATGTGCTTACCACTTTCTCTAATGACTGGTATGTGATTTTGGTTCCTTACCTGTTTGCACGTAAAGAACTACTTGCACCTTACATTAGGTGATCTGCTGAGACTCACAGTGGCACTGTATGGCATGATTTAGTTACCAAGTAGCTTGAAATATTGCCGTATGGAATTTATTCTGTTTTGAATATCACTTGTGTTCCTTTTCTGCATTCCGAGTCATTCCACTGTTAATGCAAATAACCAAAGGTCTTTATTATTGCTGTGAAATTGTACCTGTATCTTACGCCATTAAGTTGACTTTAATTTCCATATCTGAAATACATCTTTGACTGATGTAGATATACAGGAGTCGATGGGGACCTTGGCAGTGGGGTTGTTTGGGAACACCCTTGTGGAGAGAGTGACCTTTTGTTTTCTTCCCTAACGATTTCTCTGGGATGTGAGGTACGTACAGAGATCTTTCATGAGAACAAGGAAAGATGTGGGAAATTTGAAATCAGTTAAGATACAACTTACTCTAAGCAAGCAAATTTAAACTCTTAGAAATGCCTTTGTATTTCTTTGTCAGAGAACAGAGCTCTCAGTACAGGCTGGGGGATACAGACGCTAAAAATATTTCCTTTTGTTAATGCATAATACTTACAGATAAAAATATTCCTCCTTTAGAGGCTTCATCTCAGTAGCATGCAAAGCTATTATGCTCCATTCTTCTTATCACGGCATGGTTTTCTTTGCAACACTATTTTGTACAATGTGTACCCCAAATGCTTTCCAAAGGTGATGAAATTAGAGTTAAATAACAAGCAGAAGTAGATAAGGAAGTTGTGAGTCGTTCTGAAGCTAGAAAAGATTTCAGAAGAGATGGTGAGAAGATATGTTCATTATATCACTGTGAGTAGAGGGGAGAAGGTTGTCCAAGTGAGCTTAGAATGGGGGTATAGAGGAGGAGAGATTTGTAGGAGAAAAATGGCAAGGAGAGAGCTGAATAACGGGGATGTTCTGCTGCCAGATTCATACGTGTACGTAAAATACACTCTGAAGTATGGAGCTGGTGTGCATCTTTTAAAACAAAACCTTTCCACCCTCTCGTTAAATATATGCAACTGTGTTAAAACTGATGTCGTCAGTGAGAAAGGAAAATTAAGTCTGAAATTGCTCGTGAATTAAGACAAGGAAAGTGTGTTTGTGCTGTCTTGCCTCATTTGAGGTTTTCTGAACAGTGCTTCTACGTAGAAACAAACTTACCTCGTTTTCTTGGCACTTCATAAGATGAATTGCAGAATATTGAAGGCTGACACGAATGGCTCTGTAACAGCCACCAGAGTCAGAAAATAATAATCTTCCCTGCAGTCACCTTGTAAAGCTTCCTCTTTGGTCAGGGTTTATATCAGTCCTTATTGGTACACTATCTACAGAACAGCAAGAGGATGGCAATCAAGTCTCATTCTGACTCATTGTTTGCACGCCCGCTTGTTTTCTCTTAGCTCGTTTGTGCTCTGCTGTGCATCTCTTTACATCTTCCAGCTGAATCATAGTTAAATTAAAATGACTGTGGCACTGTGGCACTTTTGATAAGGTTTTCTCCTTGTGTTTTTGTGTGTATGTGTCTTAAAATCCTTGGTTTTCAAATAGTGCAGAAGAGCTGAGCTGCAGAGACCCAGAAGCAGATTTAATCAGTGTTTTCTGCAACAATTTCCTATAGTTATGCTAAAACACGTTTTGTCTGCTCTTAGTTTCCCCAATGTTAAGTAGTGTTCTCTGCCTTCCAGACTTAGAAATCTTTTTTTTTTTTTTTTTTTTTTTTTTTTAGAATAGCTCCAAAAACTTTAGATATCTCATATCTGGATAAGAAGCACAACTCCATAGGTGTGTACCCTCAGACTTCAGGGTTGGTAAATAACCCTTATAAAGATTGATGCTTGTGAACTTACTGCAAAGCTCCCGCCTTGCAAACGTTTTGATAGAAGTGCACTCTGAAGAGCGCTTTGAAAGTTGTTATGAAGACCTGCATGATTGTGGCGTTTTACCATTGCGTGTTACAGATGACGGATCACCACAGCTGCTGGGTGCCGGGAGAAATCAAGTACTGTTTCTTACAGAAATGTTGTTTGACGTTTGTGGAGAGATTTCTAAGCACTACAGGCTTGCTTTTAATCACCCTTTTGGGAAAACGCTGCAAAAATTTTCCATGCTCATTTGAAGCCATATACAAACTTGCTCATATAATAAATATATGTTCATAACAATCCTTATATAGATGCAGACAACAAATATGCCCACGAGTGGGACCCCAGTCGAAGCGTGCATCTGGCCAGAACTGGCTGTGCTGCTTTTTGTCAAGGCACCTGCCCAGAGCAGCCTCAGGCTTTAATTCTGGCATCTGTTGGTGTTGTGGCAAAATTACTCAGCTAAGGTTTCTATGTATTTTCTCTTCTGCTTCCACATGATAGTCAGATAGAATCATAGAATGGCCTGGGTTGATAAGGACCACAATGATCATCTAGTTTCAATCCCCCTGCTATGTGCAGGGTCGCCTACCACTAGACCTGTGAGGCTGCCCAGGGTCACATCCAGCCTGGCCTTGAATGCCTCCAGGGCTGGGGCTTCCACAGCCTCCTTGGACAACTTATTCCAGTGTGTCACCACCCTCTGAGTGGAAAACTTCCTCCTAATATCCAACCTAAACCTTCACTGTCTCAGTTTAAAACCATTCCCCCTTGTTCTATCGCTGTTAACCCACGTAAACTGTTGTTTCCCCCTCTGTTTATATGTTCCCTCCAAGTACTGGAAGGCCACAATGAGGTCTCCCGGAAATGGAAGAAATAAGATTTGTTGTAAGTTGTCAGTTTGCTCAGCTACGGTTGTGAGGATCGCCAGGTTCAAGTTACTGAGTGAATTACAATGAGTTTCCTCCTGTTGGTTTGAGTGGGCTCTAGAAAATGTTGAAAGTCTTGAAGAGGTTTTCTTTAAATCAATCCAGAGTGTACCTGTTAATATTGGGTAGGAAATGGAAAAGGATATTTTCAGTGCTAGGAACACACAGAAATTGTGCGAGATGATGGAATAGGAAGCAGACCATAGCCTGCTCTTTAAAATGCAGTTGGCAATTAACATCTATCAGAATATCAAATGCAAAGAGTGTCTGCAGCCTCAGGGGTCCTAGTGGCTGAGAAACTTCTCCGTGGGAGTAGTTTCATGTTTGTCCTCTTCTTCCCCAGCTCTCATTCATGTAGGCTGGGACATTAAAACTGTTCTCCAAATTGGGGACATAGTGTAAGTTAGCACATATTTTAGCATCTCTTTGTTGTCCATAGGTTCCTACTAGTCTCTATAGTGAATCTCTATTTGAGATTATGTTTCAAAATAATTACTTTCAAGGAAGAAAGTAATATTAAGGCTAATTACTAAAAACAGAACTTTCTTCATTTTTATTAATGAAGATAATTATTTTTCCACTCCATCTTTTTTTCTATGAAACAATGTTAGCTTCAGATCACAGGTGATACCATCTGAAGACAAATAAAAAGGTAGGAGTCTTCTGGTGCGATGCCTTTGAATATAGTTATGTTATATTCTTTCTCAATCCAGTGCAATTTCAAATTAGGAAATTGAACAAGTAAATGTTTTTAGATGCGAGTAAATCATTAGGAAAAGATGAAAGCAGCATTGGCAATATAAAATGTAGAAAATGTTTTCTTTCAGAACTGGCTCACTAGGGGGTAATGTTTAAAAAAAAAAATTAAGAGAATAAAAATAAAATGGAAAGCATGATGGTTCATTTCTTGCTAATTTTTGATCTTACCTGAACTTTGAAAAGTTCAGTTTCTCTTTTCGGTATTTCCTTTCCACTAAGAGTCTAATTATTCTTTGCTTTCCAATTGGCTGAAGAATCCTGAGTGCTGTGGTTTCTGCATTTAGATGCTAACAGGAGGGTGGATGTATAATTATCTTCCTTCCAGTCATTTTTTTAAGGAGAAACAGATAGTGTAGTTAGAGGTTTTTCTTCTCTTTATTTTTCCCCTGCCAGGTCGAGTTTATCTACTGGCACAGTAGACAGGCAGCATCAAACACACAAAGATATCTGTAAAGTGTACTCTGAAACTTGTTTTTTGAGTGTGATATAGAGGTTTGCTTTAGCTTCTGTGACTGAGAGCTGGAGGAGGAAGGGGGTAAACTTCCTGGTGTCAGAGCTTTCTGGTGGAAAGCACTTCTGTGAATTGTGGAAGTTTAACTTCTGTTGCGGGTTTGTTACCAACTCCACGATTGTTAATGCAAGGACTTTATTAATAATGTTGTCACTAACGGCATGAATATTCTAGAGTACTGCATGCCGTTTTTAAGATGTTATGTATTAATGACTAAGTAACTTTTTTTTTTTTTTTTAAACCAGAAATTCAGCGTGACTTCAGCCAACCAATTCAACTTGTTTTGTGATGAGTAGCTTGCAATGATAACATTTGACTTCAGGATTGTTAGGTTACTCAGTAGTATAACCAAGAATTTTGTTTGTAAACGCTCAGTAAGTGGTAACTTTCTAACCTTTTGAGGGTAAATGTAAGATAAGTGAGCACAGAATTGGTTTTTATATTGTTATTTTTTGAAACATTGAATGTGAAAACCGTAACTGAATCGCTGTATTGAGACCAAAGACTTTACAGTGAATTAAAATAAAAAGAACAATTACTTCCAAAGAAATGTGAGCATCATAAATCCAGGTGTTCATTCTGTGTGCTTAAATCAGGTCAGGTTCCACCCAAGATGGTTCAGACAAATGTAATTGTTCTTTCAGGGCTTGCCAGGTCTCATCTAATTATAGAGAAAGGAGCTAATAGTACGTCAGGGCTGGCTCTAAACTTCTCAGCTATTGTCTTGTTTCAGATTTAATTCTCTTTTCTTCACATAAAATGTGTGCTTCTATTGGCACCACTGCCACGCCTCTTGAAAGCAGTATAAAATACGGAGACTGGGGGATTGCTGCTCTTCATATTCTTTCCTTGGATACAGAAACAATGCAAGGAGCTGCATCACAGCTCACTTATAGGTGCTGTACACATCTGAACACTGTAGTATAAGTAAGTGTAAATAAATGTTTAGAAAAACAATTCTGTGGTGTTAGAAGGGAGTAGTGATGACAATTGATGCGCTTCATTAAGTTGGATTTCGCTGTGTGAATGAAATACCTTCTGAATGTCCCTTGTGTGTATGTGGGTGGGCTTCTTATTTAACCTCAACTATGCCCCAAATTCTCAGATCTTCAACAATTTTAGGCCTTTAGAACAATCCTGTTTCTCTTCCTGGAAGGAATAAAAATTAGGTATGTTTTCTGCCTACTGCCGCTATTTTGTGGCTTAGTATTTTAGTAACATGCTGGTACTCCGTATAGGATTTTGATGTTAGAAGACCTTGAATTTATTTTCTAGCCTGTCTAGCTACAGATTTGGCTGTGCACTGTGTATTGCAATGCAGGAAGCTAGGATAAAGAGGTGAAAGTGGAGTACTATCCAAGGGATGGAGCACGTCTCCTATGAGGGCAGGCTGATAGAGCTGGGGCTGCTCAGCCTGGAGAAGAGAAGGTTCTGAGGTGAGCTGATAGCGGCTTTTCAATATCCAAAGGGGAGCAACAGGAAAGAAGGGGACAGCCTCTTTAGCAAGGTCTGTGGCGATAGAACAAGGGGAAATGGCTTCAAGCTCAAAGAGGGTAGATTAATTTGGATACAAGGGAAAAATCTTGTACGGTGAGGGTAGTGAGGCACAGAAACAGATTGCCCAGAGATGTGGTAGATGCCCCGTCCCTGGAGACTTTCAAGGTGAGGTTGGATGAGGCCCTGGGAAACCTGAGGGAGCTGCAACTGTTTGTTGCGGGGGAGATGGACTAGATGACCTTTAAAGGCTCTTTCCAACTCAGGATACTGATTTTATTGGGCTTAATGCAGTAAAACCAAAGCACATCCCCGCCTGCCATCCCTCGCCCTCCTTAGAACACCACTCAATTTGTTGTAGGGGTGACTGTCAAAAGGAAGGCTGTAGGTAGCAAAAGTGCCAATATCTAAATATAAATGCAACATAAACATAAATACATAATAATTATTAATTCCCAAACCAAAGACATGTAAGCTATTTTTAGGCCAGAGTGAAGATGAAAGGGTGTTTTAAATAGATGTCAAACAACCATTACTTCTGCAAATTCATTATTCTTTAAGATAACAATTAACATGTATATAATGGGACTGAAACAAGTTCACCGCTCGTAAGATCCAAGCTAATTAGAATTGTGCTAAATGTGCGTGAGCTTGTTTGAAATTGCCTCAAGCAGCAGGGAATGATCGAGGATTGCAGTTACACTGATACTATAAAAAAGAAAACCATCTGAAGCAGTCAAGGCAAACTCCTGTTTCCTAGGAAAAAAAAAAAAAAAAGAAGAAAAGTTATTAACTTGAAAGATGCCAGCTTGCTTTATCCTGACCCATTTGTATATTAAACGAGATGTGTTCGAATGGGTTGTAGACAAGCTCACAGGTTTCTCACAAAAACTTTGTGGAGTTAGTGTTTTTTCATTCCTAAATGTAATATTTTAAGGTAAACCCGGTAATATACAATTCATTGTGTGTTAGTGGTATAAATCTTCATAGTTTCTTCCAAAAATATCTTTCTTTTTACATCCCTCTTAGTTTTTTCTTGGCTTGCTCTTAATTTCTGCAGCACTGGCACTGAGCCGTGCTGTTGGATGGCGATGGCTGCTTTCCAGGTATTTATCCATCAGTAACGGTGGGTGGTCATTCACGTACCCATACCTCTTGACTTTTCTTCTGCCATAATGACAGTAAGTAGTTCAAATGAAAAATGCAGTTTGAATCTGTCCATTGCAGAGGAATCGGACTGGAGGGCCTTCAGAGGTCCCTTCCAACTCTAGGGATCCTATGATTCTATAATCTGTCCTATTAAGCACTGTAATCAAAATGCTGAGGATTCATCAGTCTTGATGTATCTTCCCTCGTAAAGTGGCTTTCTGTACTACCTGAAGACAGGCTCATCCATTATACTCATGCTTAAAACTTGTTAAACAGTAGTGCCCACGAGTTCAGAAAAATCGGTAGTTTTTCTCTGGACTGCTTCATTTATTGCATAAACAATGAACGTGGTGCCTGATGATTCATGGAGGATGAGTAATTGTAACTTTCCCAGACACATGTAAATGTTTGAACTCAGAGAAGATAATCAACATCAGTATTTTCTATGTATAGTATCATACATAGCCAACACAGTGCTGTGTTTCTCCTCTGGTGTAGCTCTTTTGCCTGGGTATCTACTTTGGCCACTTAGTATACTTAGTTGGGTATACCTGTGTGGCCATATTGGTCTCTGGCTTGATTAGCATGGCAGGCCTTAAATTCTTATGCTGTTCGCTTTTGATATATTAAATATAATATAAATAACAATAATATAAATAAGTTGATTTTAGTACTGCTTAACTTGAGCTGGATAGGTTCCTTGATGCCCCCTTACCTGTCCGACGTCTGTCTTGGCTCATGCTCCAAAATTAACGTTTTTGTGTGTTTTGAAAGATAATCGCCTAAATATCTTTTGGGCGGGAGAGGGATAAGAGTGTAGAGCAAGGAAAGAAGTTAGTTATGTCCAGTCAGTTAGGGGTCTGCTAACATGTCCTCAGCTCTGTCTCCCTACGGTCAGCCAAAGAGAATTTTACTGTTTCAGTTTCTACTTTCACCAATGGAAACGTTCTTCTTGATTTTGCTGAGGAGGGCACTAGGCTGAGGAACTGACCCTCAATTGCCTGATGTTGTGAAGAGAATTTCCCTACCCATCGTGTTTCTGTAGTCATAGTCAAGATGTTCTGAACTGAGTTCTCTCCTTTGATACTTTCTCAATATTGTAGTAAAGTTGTGAAGTTCAGAACATAAACAAACAAAAAATTAAAAATAAGATCAAGCTGTGGGGCCTGGGTTGTGCAGGCTGTCCCGGATGGTTGTTCTGGGGACCTGTCCCAGCAGCTCTGTGCTGCTTTACTAAATGCTTCTTCTCCAAAGAAAGCTTTATTCAGGGACATGTGGTTCACCTTCAGTGCTTTCTTTGTTTATATTCTGCGTGAGTACTTTGGCTGAAGTAAGGTAGAACACTTCTAATGTAGTACTAATCCATTTAAGCTGGTAGACCGCATCCAGCCTATGTGTAATTTTTTTTTTTTTAACAAATAAATATATCTGCACTTCAGTCAAGCACTGCGGTTTGATGGATTTTCTTTCTGCATATCGACTTCAATTATTTTTGTGCCAAGTCTTCCCTTAAACTTCACAATAGATACGTTTCTTCATCTGGGCCTGCATCTGTTTCTTATCTTTTATGTCAAGTTCACAGACTGTGTGTATTGATATATAGATTGTTTTCTGTATCACAGCATTGAACATGCTTTTAAAAATGTATCTGAATCTGTACAGGATGGAAAAGACTGTAAGTGAACAAATGAAAGTTTGAAAACAAAACATAAACACTATATATAAAACCTTTTTTTGTATGCAGGACTTGCACATCTGATGCAGTGTTTAACACCACCTCTGCCTCCAACTTTCTAAGCACCGTATGGGAGATAAAATTAAATACTTTACTTGTAAAACTGTTACTGAATGAAATGCTGTTTTAAAGAAAGCTTATTACAATGAAAGTAGTATCAAACTTTGATTTGTCTAGATCACCACAGTTTTCCCTGTGTTCAAGACTTGTGTTACCGAGGCATTAGGGCTAATTTTCCTTGATATAATACAGTGCAGAAGCCACCTTCTGAGCATATTTGAGCTGACCAGAAAAATGATTTGCTCTAATTCACTGTGCGGAGTTCTCTCAAGTTGCACAAATTGCAGTAGCTGAGGATTCGGGTCTCAACGTTGAAATGCTTAAATGGATTTTTCAAGTCTTTAATAATTTCTTGATGTTCCGTGATGTAGTAATGAATGAGATTGGCATTAAGCAGTCTGATTTTGTACTGGAAAGGGAAGCAGAAATGGATGCACAAAGCAACGGCTGGGTGCACATTCCTGCAGAGGAGCGTTAACTGGTCCTGCATAGCTCATACTCTCAAACTGTTTTACAGTTAGACTAATAATGAGAAGTGAGTGGGAAAATGCTGCCTGGAGCTTACGGAATCTCTTACTTAATGCATCTCACCAATAACTTTAGCTGCGTTGATTCAGTAAGGCACGAAGCACAGTACTGCATATCCAGGCCTGGGAGCGGCTCCCATCCTGACCTCCCTTCCAGCTCACAGCAATTGCGATTTGGGGAAAGGGAACTTGTTGGAGAAGCGTTAGTTCTAAAAATAATAAAATAATTCTTCAGCTTGTAGATTCTTAGATACCGTTGACGATACAATCATAAACAGAATAACTTGGAGCTATTATTGGTTGACATCTCAGATAGATTAATCCACCATTTCGTGCCCTAAACTCACTGATATTTTGCATCCGTACGATGATTTGAAGAGTCTAGCTCTCATTTTCCACAGGACTTAATGAAAACTTCATGAAACAAGAAAGATAATGTAATACAAAGGAAAAGATTGCTATGAAATATTTGTCTAAATTAAGTCTGTAATTGATCTCTTCAGATGTCGTGTCTGAGAAGCCGGCCAAATGTTATTTTGCATTCATTGCTAAATGACTGATTACCAGATAGATGGAACGTAGCAAGCGCCATATGTTTTGTTTACCTAAAGGCTCATAAATTCAATGTCTGTTGGGTCTCTCAAACATGATATGTTAGCAGATTCCTTCCAGGAAAACAAAAACCCAGAATCATCAGGTTGAAGTATTATCTGTTCAAATGCTTTTTGAACCCAACTCGTTCTTTGGCTGTAAATATGAGCCAGATGCAGTACTGAGTTCTGATTAATTGTTTGTCAGAATGCGTGTAGCTCACTGTGCATGGTGTTGGCATCTTGGGTCGCTAATGAACTATACTCCATAATCTACACGAAGTCTGCATGTGTATAAACAAGAGCTTGAGAGGAGCATATGTTCTGATAAACTGCCTTGCTTAATAATTAGCAGTATGACTTACAGGGACGTAAGGTCAAACATCGATAGAAGAACGCGTGCTTATAGAACTTTTTACCTTTAAGTTAAGGGAGGTGGCTGAGACTGTTGTGATGCTTCTCCTAGAGCAGGCGCTGGAAAATAATGAGAAGATTCTTATTGTAACTACATCACTGTGGCCTTCTAAGGCAAGCACATAACTCTTCAGGTAGATAAGTTGAAGCATATATTGCTTTGAGAATGTATGTCAGATCACTAATGGGGGAAAATGAATCACTTGCTCTGGCAGTCTTTGTTTGGACCAGCGATCTGTGCTGCTCGATGTACTTAGTCTGAATTTAACACGTACGTAATTTCTCTCTCTGCTGAAGTTGCCCCTCTGTCTCATCTTGTTGGCCAGTCCAGTAGCAAACAGAAAGCGAGTCCGCTTTGGACCTTCTGATAGAACATACTGCCCACCGTTCGCCTTCCGCGCCTTCCTCAGAAACCTTCCTACAGAGCTGATGTCAGCTGCACGAGAGCTTTGTACTCTGCGGAAGTGAGCAAACGATCCAAACGGGCAGATGATAGCTCCTCTAATTTCTTTAATTTTTGATGTGTAATGCGTTATCACCTTTCAGATGAGACAATATGAAGAATTTTTCTTTATGCCAACTGATAATTAGATGAAACGTAAACTTTTAAAGTAGTGCAGGGTAAACATAGAGGCTACAAAAATAAATTAAGTTGGTTTGTGTATGCATATATATATGTATATATGTAATATATATAATGTGTTCATTCAAATTGTAGGAATTTGTTTTCATTGCTCTCTTTAAATTTCTACTGCAGCTACTCATTATAAATTGTTAGTGTAACATATATATACTTATAAAATATTGCGTGGTCAAGAAACAGGAGAAAGATAAGGTGAAGCAGAATACAGAAATTTCAAGCACTGATCATAGCGAAAGATGTATCGCAACTGTGAGGAAGGAAGACTTGGTAGAATGAAGGTGACATTGAAGAAATTGTGAGATGCAGGCGAGAGGAAGTCTACTCAAATAAGTGTGCGAGTACTCAAAGAATATTGGTTTTTTTTTTTTTTTTTTTTACTGATAAATTATGATATGTAATCCAAACTAAAGCTTTGCTGTGCCATTTGTGCTCCCATCCCTGGAGGCATTCAAGGCCAGGCTGGATATGGCTCTGGGCAGCCTGGTCTAGCGGTTGGCGATCATGCACATTGCAGGGGGGTTTAAACTAGATTATCATTATTGTCCTTTTCAAACCAGGTCGTTCCATGATTTCCATGATTCTACGACTTGGATTTGGATACCAAAAATGCGCCCTGTTTTATTGGTCTGAAAGCTGGAGGACCGTTCAAATATTGCTGCTTTTCTTTCTTTCTTTCTTTTTTTTTTTTTTCTGAGAGGGAGCAGTTATGTCGCTTGAAAACCTCTTCCCCACTGCACCCCTCCACGTGCTCTTATGGTAAAGTGAGATTTCTGAAGGGCTGAGAGGTTTAAATTTTCTGTGAAAGTAGAGAAAGATGGCTTTCTCCGTGGCTCAGTGAAGCTTTTTGCACGTGTCACCCCCATTTATTCATAGTTAGAGAAGTTCATGAGGTGAGTTCCTCTCTTTTAGACATAATGTTGCGTTCTTTCAGAATGAATAGCTTCCTGCTGGGTCAAGAAGAGCACGGGTTGTTTTTGCGTCTGCGTGTATGTGTACGTCCAGGTAAATAGCAGGGTCAGATCTCTGCTTTCAAATAAATCAGACAACATTAAGCCCTTCGCAAGTCTGATTCCGTTTTTGCTAAGCTCAGTGGGAGGTTTGTCTACTGAGAAGGCAATGTGGAGAAACAGAGCCTTCACTTTAACTTTGATTTCATTCAAGCTCATCTTTTGCAAAAACAGCTGATCCACCAGGATACTGTGAATGCCACATCTGTGAGCGCTACATCTGTGAGCGGCTGTTGCTACCGTGTATGATTACCATGAAACTGCTTTGAAAAATCTGAGCAGTAAAGAGCAGGAGCCCTGGATTCATCTCCCTGGAATCCATCCAGCTTTCATGAGCGTGTTTGGAACAAGAGGCTAATTGCAGCCGTTCCTGACATCCTGAGCATCTTCCATCGTTGATACAATACGAAGGGGAATGCTTTGGGCTGTGACCGCTGAAGTCAGGAGCTCGACTGAACTCCTTGCTTGCGACGGTTTGCTGCAGCAGCGGAGTGGGAGGGGGAATGAGGCTCTAGGAAAATTGATGAAATTCAGCAGGAGCTCTGTTTATACTTTGGATCGGTGTCCTGTAGAACAGCCGCAGACATCTCCACGTCGCTGCTGCCAGCGTTCGTGATCTCCTGGCGTGTGGGAATGTTCAGAAAGCAGTTGAAGGTGGTTGTCCAAAACTTACTTGGGGAGAGGAATAAGGCTGTAGTCAGCAGCGTCGTAGAATTATTAAGGTTGCAAGAGCCGCTAAGATCATCTAGTCCAACCATCCATTCATCCCCACTGAGTTGCATCCTTCAGTGCCACATCTCCACAGTTCTTGAGCATCTCTAGAAGCGGTGCCCTGAGAGGTTGCGGATGCCCCCATCCCTGCAGGCATTGAAGGCCAGGCTGGTTGTGGCTCTGTGCAGCCTGGTCTAATGGCTGGCGACCCTGCTCAAAGCAGCGGGTTAAATCTAGATGATCTTTGAGCCTTTTCACCCCCAAGCTATTCCATGGTTCTGTGATTCGTTCAGTGTTGACTCTACCACTTCCCTAGGGCACCCTGTGCAACTTTCTGATAATAAATTTTCACTAGTGAGTGCCGTTGCCACTCGTTCCTGTTCTTCACTCTTTCGTACCGTTTCTGCTGGAGGACTGGGGAGGCGACAGGGCTGGGAGGGCTGCGGGCTCTGGGCTATGGAGGAGGAAGGAGGAGGCTGAATGCAGTTCCCATCAGGCATCTGACGCAGATGTTCCAAAAACTCCACGAAAGAGACTTTTTTTCCCCAGTGGTTATATAAGAAGTGCAAGCGATGTGAATCCTCCTCAGGGTATTAGTCATAGAGCAGGCACTGTCTTGAAACATCTCCAGTTGACACATCTGTACTTTGAAAAGGAATCGTTTGGCTGCGGTGGGTCTTGTGAGTGTGGCTCGTGGAGATGCGAATCCTCACCGGCACTTTTCCTCTTGCGAAGCATTTTGCAGCCTTTTATTATGTATTCCTTCTAATTGTTTGGTATTGGAAAACTTGGTCAGCAGGGAGTTGCTTTTATCTCCCTGAAATGACAAATACAATCTTAATTGAAAGGGAAACGGCTTCTTCAGATTTATAGATTTATAAGTCTAAGAATCTGCGTGAGTAACTTTAATTAAATTCATCTTCCTGCAGCGCTTCTCATTGTTTCAGTTACCCGAATCTCTACGCGTGTCGCTCCTCCTCGTTTTTCAGTTTGCTTGCAACATGTTATTTAAATGCTTGTCAACTGCCTAAGAGAAGCAGGTATTATTTCAGATGTGGTTCGGGAGGAGGAGAAAAAAGAAGAGAGATGTTATGGCCTTTACGATTTTTGTTCTTTCTGTGAGCAAATATAAGTCAGCACCCACCTATCTGATTTGAGCGGCAGATCAAAACAAAGATAATTGAAAACAATAACAGGACCGTTTTCTTTGGCCTTTGGTTGCGTAAACGGGAGACCGCACGATAGCGATAAGAATACTTTGAATATCATTAAATAGGTAATTAAAGTGCCTGGGGGGATTGTTCACCTATTAAAAGTCTTGGTATTAGCTTCATATTTATGTGGAGTAGAGAGGAAAATTCTGATAAGTTTTAGCTGCAGAAAGATGAGTGGCAGAGATAGCACTGAGTTTTCTATCAGGGCTGCGGAGTATTTTGATGCAGAGGAAAAAAATAGATGGCTTAGAAATATCGTAGAATGGCAATGTTTTGTGGAAAGGAGATGCGAGTCATCTAGCTATGGCTTTACTGCAATAGAAAACAGTCAAACGCAAAGAGAGAATTGTTTTATCAAAGAAGCAGCGCGATCCCTATGGAGATTAAAAAAGGAATCGTGGTCTCTGAGCTACTGGAGATTAAGAAGCAGACGGATGAGAGTCGAGCGAAGAGAAAAGCAGTTTTTTTCTCGCAAAGAGTGCGTGCCTGGTTCTTTCATTTCAGCCAGCAACAACTCCTTTTTCATCCGGGAAAAATGCAGGAATGATGGAAATTGAACTTCTTAATGCGTTTCGCTCTTTCCTTGCTGACCTACTCTTAACGAACTTGCAAGGAAAATGGGATAACTATATATGTCTAAAAAAAACCAAGAGGCCACTGCACAGAGAGATTGAAATCTTAACCAAAATCACCGAAGGGAAAAGCAATGATTTCCTGATCTGCCCACAGCGCAGTGGGTCTGGAGGCGGTGCTTTGGCGGAAGCAGCCAAAAGAGGTGCGGCAGCGCTGCGTTACATCAGGAAGGGTGTTTGCACTGTGGCCTTCTCTTCTCAACCGTCATCGTTTGCTCCGTTGTTTGCCTTTATTTTTTAAAATGTATTTAACTGTCTGTTGGAAATGAGGAAAGGTAACTTTCTGTCGGCGGGTAAATGCCACTAAGGTATACGTTCGGTCCGGTACGAAATGCTGAGAGACACCAACAATAAAACACCAGGTAGAGGCGATTAGAAGACCGGCCATCTTAGCTGAATGCTCATTAATTTTCTGAATAAGTCAAAGGACAGTTATCACTGCGTTAATATGCAGACTATTTGTTTAAGGAAGGACAAAGACATCAAACTGTGAAGATAAGCTCTGAATTATCATAAAGTCCATTTCGCATGAGAAAATGGTATTCTAATTTGAAAGGAAATATTCATGAGCCATCTTAGTTTATGATTTGAATATAATATACTGAAACTTGTTAATAAGAAATGAGTGGGATTTCTTTTTCCACCATCGCAACAGGTGGCCGTGTAATACAGTCTTAACAAAGTAGCCTTTCAATAATAACAACGTGAATTTTAAGAGGAATTTCCAGTGCTCATCGAGGATACAGCAATAAGATCTTACCTTGCGTAGGAAGAAATTAGAGATATTTCCAAAGGAAGATGAAATCCGAGAGGCAGACTTAGACTGACTTCGGTCAGTCGGGTTACTTTTGACAATGCTGAGCAAAGCTGCGAGGGTTACGCGGTTTCAAACTGCAGGTGTTTGCATCTTACTCGAGGAGAAGGAAATGAATATTGATAGAATTGGAGGAAGTTGATGTATTGTAGAGTCAGTAGGGAAATTCTGTGTTTCTAGGTGGGATGGGGACAATACCAACAACGAATATTAACTTGTGAGACCTCTTTAATTGCGAGAACTCACCGAATGCTTTCATTTAACTTTTCTCACGCAAAGATAAAATGTGAGAGTAAACACAGCGAGAATAAACTTGGTTTGGATGAGAAACAAGAATTCTAATTCAAGCGTGCATAAATATTTGTAAGCTATCTGGCCCGATATATGACTTTCTGACCGTATTCTAATCCAATGAGGTTATTCTAAATTTGTGACTGGCTTAAGAACCTTAGTTTTCAATTCCTGACGCTTCTCGCTTCATTTAAGCGGGTGATTAATCCGCAGAATAAGGCCGTGTTTGTCTTTGCTGCGGTGCCCACCGAACTCATAACACGACCGCTCCTTTTCAATTTTTTTTTTCAAAATAACATCTGTTCAGATTTAGTGCATCAGATGGTCAAGGTTTGGATGATGTCTTTTTAAGTGAGATATCCAGGTTGGAGAAATTTAGAGGAAAGAAAATGTCAAAACCGTTGTTAGCTTTTTTTTTTTTTTTAATTTTTTTTGCCGAAACTCTGCTTGCAAGAGAAACTTTGAGTTGAAAACTGAGATTTGTGTTCACCCTTGTCTGTAAAAGAAGGCTCTAACCTATCAGTGATATAGCTCAGATTGAGCTGCGTTACGCTCACAGGGAAGTTCTGCTGCACCTGACGTACGGTCAGTTACTTGGCCTGGGAAGTAATGAGCTTTTTTTAAAAATGCATTTTATATTTACAATATAGAGCAGTACTGTTGGAGAAGATTAGCGAGTGATGGTCAACCACAGTAGAAACTGTGGAGGAGAAACCACGCTGGGAGAAGCAACGTTGAGTTTTGAAGAGGCTGAATGTTGTTGGTGCTGATAGAGGAACGATCGCAGTGTTGAACCTAAGCGCTGAAGAGGAAAGAATAGCAGAGTCAAAGAGCAAATTTAGTTTGGTCTAACAAATGGCAGGAGAAGCATCTACTGCCTTGGTTTCTCGTGAGAGGGCTTTACCCTATGCCCACTGATCTGAAATGGGAACTTCTGAGGGTCCTTCAGGTTGCGTCTGAAGCAGTTCAGTCCAAGGTGGACTTTCTTGGGTCCCATCAGCTGCCACTTTTGACCAGACAAAGTTGAGTCTACACAGGTCACAGTTAATATTTTCCTAGAATGCCGTGAAGCAGTAGGTCATCCTTACCCGTGCAGATTTTTACGAGCACGGCGTGCAAGCTCTCGTTCATTGCTGGTCGAAGTTCAAAGCTAACGGTTGTGACTACATTGAGAAATAAATAGCATTTTGTAGCTGAGAATCGCCTCGGTCAAATAGCATTGTCGTACTCTTTGCATTTACTGTAGTTAACTGGGAAATAAATAGGAAGCATTACTTTTGGAGCAACCTACACATTTAATTGATTTTGCGATAACAAATTTTTTAGCATAAGAGAGTATATGAAATTATACAACATTCAGTGTGTCTTCTATGTTACCCGGGGAGCATAAGAATGGAAAGGAATAAGTGGCGTAAGCGGATATACGGTTATGAACGAGATAAAGACGCTCAGGTTTGTCTTTCTCCTGCTCCTACTGCTCTCTCCGACACAAATGGATGAGATGACCTTCCCCTTGCAGAAGAAAGACGAAGTGTGTAAAGAGATGTGTATAATTTATAAGGTGTTCTCCATAGATAAGAATAAATATCCTACATAAATCACATCCCTGCATGGGTCAGGAACCATTTTCAACGCCGCAAAGCACAGACTGTCAGCGTAGCACGTTTCCAGCAGCGCGTCGCACAAAAAATGAAGCGTATCTGCCACAAAATGAAGATATCATTGTATAGTTTTTGTATACAATATTTTATTTTCTTTTTAATAGTTGCTGTAGGCATCAGCACTTGATTTTCAGGGTTTCGGGGAGGCATTTATTGAAAATCGGAGAACAGCTTGGGTTGGACAGGACCACAAAATCACATAGTCCCAAGCTTCTGCCATGGGCAGGTCTGCCAGCCGCTAGAGCAAGCCATATTCTCCAAGTCCGGCATCTACAGATGTGGAAGCGCATGCGTTTGCATATTCAACTAATTTAATGATCGTCTCTTTTTAAAATACAAGTTCTAACGTAACTTGGAGCAACCAAGCTACTTCCAGAGCATATTATTACTAGCAAAGCTTCAGTCTCCCGAGCTTTAATTAGGAATACCCCGGTGCAGGTTGTCACAAGAATGCCAAAGTAGCTGTAACGAGCGTGGCTGCTATTCGTCGTGGCCACAGCTTCTCCAAACAGCGAGCAGTAGCGGAGCACAAAATTACAGTAACCGAGCAACGAGGAGAAGCAAGATGATTCACGAGTGCTATCCCCCTACTTAGAGATTAATTGAGTGAAAGATATGTTCTGTGCAGCCTGAGTTAATGAGTATAACCAATCGCTCCGGTGAAACTCATAACGCACGTGTCCTGATTGCTTTCTAGGGAGAAAGGAAATCTCGGACAGCTTTTGTCGTGCCACCGCTTGTTATCCGCTGCTAGTTGGCATCGGGAGACTGAAAGCAGAGAGAGCTGACAGGAGGTAAGGAATTTAGCATTTTGTAATTATGAGAAATGCTATGTAAACAAATAACCCAGTGAGCACTGATGGCATCTGTCGTTCCGTCAAACTTTCCCAGACAATGCAGGTAACTCGGAGTAGAAAGTTTTATTTCTTACTCTAGCGATGAAATAGATAAAAACTATAACTGATATTAGCGCTCTCCTTTGATACGGCAAAAAGTATAGCTGACCTCCTCAAGAGTCTCAAAAGTCTGCTGATGCTTTCCAGTTGTGTTCAAAAGTATAACTAGAGCAGCAATTATTTTACAGTCTGGTTGTTAATAGCGGCAAGGGAGCAAGGTGAGTGAGCCAGGGAGAGGAGACCGCTGTTCAGATGTCACAGGGTGTTTGAGCAGAACACTCTTATAGGATAGCAGTTAAAAAATATTACGGCAGTAGAAATACCGGTGCAGTCGAAGCACGGGAGCATTGCTTCCTGCCATTCCACTGCAAGCAGAAAGGAATTGGTGTGCGTCCCAGTGTTGGTTTTGGTTTTCTCTGGACTTTGAGAACTTCGGCAGAAGGTCCTTTCACGTCAGTGTCAGCAGTGGGCACTGACTGTCTTAAGTTACGGACTACATCTGGTGCTAAACGTGAGGGGTTTTTTTATTAATCTCTTATTTATTTATTTATTTATTTATTTATTTATTTATTAATAAATATATATTTTTCCAAACGCTTTTCCTCTCCAGATCTCAGGCTACCTTCCCTCCTATAAGGAAATAGTGCCCATCACTCAAATGATGGGGGAAGGCTTCTCTTAGGACTTGAGGCAACAGATCTACTTAGGATTCTGAGAAAGATACATTCTCGCATTGCTGGGAAGAAGAGAGCAAAAAGAAATACAAAACAAACAGCTATCATTTGGCGATATTGGTTCCATGCCACAGGTGAAATTTTCACTAATTAGAAATCACCTGGAGGCTGTGCAGCAGATTGAGTCTTCAGCTGGAAGTGCTTCATGACAGGTGGCTTACCACAAGGCAACATCACAATTACCTAACATTGCTTGACTTGTGTAAACTCTAATAACCACTCTCATTGTTTATTGAACTGTGCACACATTCGCACCTCCCCACAGTACGCCACAGTCCTCAGTCAAAGCTTTCACGATTTGTAAGTAAGTATGAAACACTGTAAGTTTGTAAGAAAGAAAGCTTGTAACTATGAAAGCTTGTAAACTTGGTTTTAAACTTGAAAGATTATTCCTAAATCGGTAAGGTTGAAAGATTGTAAGTGCATTTGAGAGTATGTAAGTAAACTTGAAAGTAAGCTCGCAAGTAAATTTAAAAGTTGGAATGATTCTAAGTTTGTCTAAGAAGTTTGTCTAAGAAGGAAGTAAGTTTGTCTAAGAAGGAAGTCAGTCTAAGTCAGTCTAAGTCAGAGTGCCCCCTTGCCCCCTTGCCCCCTTGCCCCCTTGCCCCCTTGCCCCCTTGCCCCCTTGCCCCCTTGCCCCCTTGCCCCCTTGCCCCCTTGCCCCCTTGCCCCCTTGCCCCCTTGCCCCCTTGCCCCCTTGCCCCCTTGCCCCCTTGCCCCCTTGCCCCCTTGCCCCCTTGCCCCCTTGCCCCCTTGCCCCCTTGCCCCCTTGCCCCCTTGCCCCCTTGCCCCCTTGCCCCCTTGCCCCCTTGCCCCCTTGCCCCCTTGCCCCCTTGCCCCCTTGCCCCCTTGCCCCCTTGCCCCCTTGCCCCCTTGCCCCCTTGCCCCCTTGCCCCCTTGCCCCCTTGCCCCCTTGCCCCCTTGCCCCCTTGCCCCCTTGCCCCCTTGCCCCCTTGCCCCCTTGCCCCCTTGCCCCCTTGCCCCCTTGCCCCCTTGCCCCCTTGCCCCCTTGCCCCCTTGCCCCCTTGCCCCCTTGCCCCCTTGCCCCCTTGCCCCCTTGCCCCCTTGCCCCCTTGCCCCCTTGCCCCCTTGCCCCCTTGCCCCCTTGCCCCCTTGCCCCCTTGCCCCCTTGCCCCCTTGCCCCCTTGCCCCCTTGCCCCCTTGCCCCCTTGCCCCCTTGCCCCCTTGCCCCCTTGCCCCCTTGCCCCCTTGCCCCCTTGCCCCCTTGCCCCCTTGCCCCCTTGCCCCCTTGCCCCCTTGCCCCCTTGCCCCCTTGCCCCCTTGCCCCCTTGCCCCCTTGCCCCCTTGCCCCCTTGCCCCCTTGCCCCCTTGCCCCCTTGCCCCCTTGCCCCCTTGCCCCCTTGCCCCCTTGCCCCCTTGCCCCCTTGCCCCCTTGCCCCCTTGCCCCCTTGCCCCCTTGCCCCCTTGCCCCCTTGCCCCCTTGCCCCCTTGCCCCCTTGCCCCCTTGCCCCCTTGCCCCCTTGCCCCCTTGCCCCCTTGCCCCCTTGCCCCCTTGCCCCCTTGCCCCCTTGCCCCCTTGCCCCCTTGCCCCCTTGCCCCCTTGCCCCCTTGCCCCCTTGCCCCCTTGCCCCCTTGCCCCCTTGCCCCCTTGCCCCCTTGCCCCCTTGCCCCCTTGCCCCCTTGCCCCCTTGCCCCCTTGCCCCCTTGCCCCCTTGCCCCCTTGCCCCCTTGCCCCCTTGCCCCCTTGCCCCCTTGCCCCCTTGCCCCCTTGCCCCCTTGCCCCCTTGCCCCCTTGCCCCCTTGCCCCCTTGCCCCCTTGCCCCCTTGCCCCCTTGCCCCCTTGCCCCCTTGCCCCCTTGCCCCCTTGCCCCCTTGCCCCCTTGCCCCCTTGCCCCCTTGCCCCCTTGCCCCCTTGCCCCCTTGCCCCCTTGCCCCCTTGCCCCCTTGCCCCCTTGCCCCCTTGCCCCCTTGCCCCCTTGCCCCCTTGCCCCCTTGCCCCCTTGCCCCCTTGCCCCCTTGCCCCCTTGCCCCCTTGCCCCCTTGCCCCCTTGCCCCCTTGCCCCCTTGCCCCCTTGCCCCCTTGCCCCCTTGCCCCCTTGCCCCCTTGCCCCCTTGCCCCCTTGCCCCCTTGCCCCCTTGCCCCCTTGCCCCCTTGCCCCCTTGCCCCCTTGCCCCCTTGCCCCCTTGCCCCCTTGCCCCCTTGCCCCCTTGCCCCCTTGCCCCCTTGCCCCCTTGCCCCCTTGCCCCCTTGCCCCCTTGCCCCCTTGCCCCCTTGCCCCCTTGCCCCCTTGCCCCCTTGCCCCCTTGCCCCCTTGCCCCCTTGCCCCCTTGCCCCCTTGCCCCCTTGCCCCCTTGCCCCCTTGCCCCCTTGCCCCCTTGCCCCCTTGCCCCCTTGCCCCCTTGCCCCCTTGCCCCCTTGCCCCCTTGCCCCCTTGCCCCCTTGCCCCCTTGCCCCCTTGCCCCCTTGCCCCCTTGCCCCCTTGCCCCCTTGCCCCCTTGCCCCCTTGCCCCCTTGCCCCCTTGCCCCCTTGCCCCCTTGCCCCCTTGCCCCCTTGCCCCCTTGCCCCCTTGCCCCCTTGCCCCCTTGCCCCCTTGCCCCCTTGCCCCCTTGCCCCCTTGCCCCCTTGCCCCCTTGCCCCCTTGCCCCCTTGCCCCCTTGCCCCCTTGCCCCCTTGCCCCCTTGCCCCCTTGCCCCCTTGCCCCCTTGCCCCCTTGCCCCCTTGCCCCCTTGCCCCCTTGCCCCCTTGCCCCCTTGCCCCCTTGCCCCCTTGCCCCCTTGCCCCCTTGCCCCCTTGCCCCCTTGCCCCCTTGCCCCCTTGCCCCCTTGCCCCCTTGCCCCCCAAAAAAATAAAAAAATTAAAAAAAAATAAAAAAAACTTTTCTTCGTAGGAGACTTATTTTGTAGTTTTCATAACATCTCTTTT
The DNA here is from genome assembly GCF_987193195.1 of Phasianus colchicus. Lineage (NCBI taxonomy): Eukaryota > Metazoa > Chordata > Aves > Galliformes > Phasianidae > Phasianus > Phasianus colchicus. The sequence goes on from NC_143445.1 coordinate 19,987,928, forward strand.
ATTTCCTTCTTACCTGCAATCTCCTCTTTGTGATTCTCTATGGTCATTGCTGCTTGTCTTCATATATTCTGTTGTGATTTTATTGCATAAACGGTCATAGCTGCAAAAGGAAGTATAGCAGTCATACTTACTTCTCTGCCCGTCACTGATTTCTTGTTCTGCATTTCATCTTCCTGTTTTGAAATAACTAAATTATATCCATTCCTACCTTTTTTTAATGCAACTGATGCATGTGTATTTTGTACTCACTTGTATTTTCACCTCCTTCTTTAGGCACAGTTAATTCTCAGCACCCCTCTGTCCTTTATCACTGGGAAACTCAGTTTCAAGTATTGTCGGTGTCAGTTCCACTTTCAACATAGCAGTGAAGCATTTCTTTTCTGGCTACATGCGTTATTTTCCTTGTTATTATTCACCTCACTAGAATATCTCACCGCCCCATTCTCACATCTTTTATAGCTTTTTTTTTCTCAACCTTACATCATCATTAGTTCATTATTTTCTTTTTATTTCCTAGCTAGCATTTACTTCTCTCATATTTCATGCTTCAGGGTTGTGTTGTACCTTGGTAAATAAATACTCTCGTAATTAACGCGTATCATCTAGGTCCAGGCATTCCTTGAGGAACTGTAAGATGCTCTCGGGTTAAAGATATTCCTTTGTTTTCAAGTTGCATCTGATTGTCATTTTGTTTATTCCATTTGAGCAATTGCTTTTCTTTCCTTTATTCTGATCCAGGGCCGTAGCAAATTCACTCGATCTTATTACCTGGACACCTCTTCTCTAAGTACCTTGTCAGTATCTTCACTGGAAACTCAATATGTTCTTTTTTTTACTCCTAGGACTGTCCACAACAAACCGCTTTGCACTTTAATACACTCAAATACTAGCTGTATATCCTTTTGAATACTGTGTCAACTGAATTCTTTTTTCTCATGTGGCCAATCACTCCTCCTAATTATTAAGACAATTCATCCCTTTTCGTAGGCCAACTCATTCAATCTCACTATTATGCTAAGGTAGTAGCACTGGCCATCTGCTGTTTGCTCTTAGTTCTTGAATTCTTGCTCTCACACAAACACAATAAACCATCCAACGCTATCCCCACCTGATAAGCCAAACTTCCCTAAGCCACATACCTGGCCCTCACGCTAATCCTTCCCTTTCTCCTTTCTGCGCACGTCCTTTACTCGATTGATGAACCGAGCCTCGCAGTGAAAGCATCCTAGGTGTCAATCCTATGAGCAGATAGATTTGATAACTGTTTTTGTTTATCGTTTATGGGCTGGTTGCGCCCTGTTCTATGGTAATAAGCAAGGGGGACCTACATCCCAGCCAAAGGGATACAGATAGCCCTTAAATAAAAGCAGTGGTCATCTGAGGATGAGAAAACACACCGGAATGCAAGTTAACGCTATTTAATATATTATAATACAATACAATTGAAGCTAATGAATCAAGCTGGAAGGTTGAAGAAGGCATGTTTCTCGTACTTATTTTCAGAGGGAAAGATGAATCTGTTTAGAGATCAAGAGAACGCCACACAGTCCGCTCAGGGATGTAGCATGTATTTCTGTTTTGAGAGCCAGCTATCTTGAAATATCAGCAGTCCACAGAACTGGAATATTTGTTCTTTAACCCCGATGCACTGCGTGATATTATAATGTGAAATACAGTTCAAAAAAGAAATCCTGAAGCCTTGACACTTATAATTTGATTCCTAATAATACCCAGAACAGACCTGCCCGGAAGACACTTTGGGTTACCGAAATTTGACCGCCGCTTCCTAGTCCCTGTTGAACATCTCTTTGAACGATTGTCGCTGTTGGATATGTTCTCCTTTTCTGAGAACTGAACAACCCTGGTGCTTTAGTAAAATGACAGTCCCAGTTTAACTGAAGGAAATGCGTTCTTACCACCCAGCTACAGTTTTACTCCTGATTTCTAGTTTGTGGGATTAATTGCACCTACGTGCTTATCCAGTCGCTTGAACTTGCAAACTCCTTGCAAACGCGTTAGAACTTGATCCTCACTGCCGTCCCCTTTATGAGTTATGAGCTACTAATAGACACGTAGCGAGACCAAGAACCTCTCCCTCCTGAAGAAGGTGGCAAAAAAATTCAGAAGCTGAAGAAGAGGCAAAAAACTGTCTGAAGTGAACCTTGAAAACTTAACTCCCAACTACCGTAAAGAGTCCAACATAGAAACCAAAATTAGTAATAAAACCGTTCAGACTCATCAAGAAGTTAATAATGTTACAGGTAACACAACTGGATCAACATTTGAGACAATTACATCTGTAAAGGATGGATAAATAAATGAAATCATGAGTGTATTATTGATCAAGACTGTGAAATGAGAAAATATTGCCAGTTCTCCACCTTTGAATATTAGTGCCAGCCCTGTAAAACCCAGCAATGCCTGGTTTACCACTTTGCTTCTTACTGATCTCAGCGTGTCACTACCTATCCAACTGTAGTTCTTTTCATTCTCTTCGGCAGAACTTCTCAGCGAATAAAACCCCACAGCTACCCCCGTGAACCTGATTGAGCGCTTCGAGTCCTAAAGCGTGCTTCAAGTCCTAAAGTTCAACTCCAAGCCAACTTTCAAGCCCGTTCCTAAAAGCTTTTGAGCCCTTTCACTAAAAACTTGCAGCCTACTCCTTACCTATTTAGTCCAGGGTTCAACCGTGCCCCCGCAATTAACGCAGTAGATGAAATAAGCTACGCACCCCCGTTATGCAACTCACCCCATGCTGTGTCGCAGCAGGATTGATCGTGCTACATCATGATCATCCTACATCATGCTAATTAGGACCTAATTCTTATAAACACAAAGATACATTACTGTTGTCCTCACAGCCCTTGACCTATCCTACCCTTTAAATTCTCCTGACGTGACACGCACCGTGAATGGCCCCCTTCCCCAAAATAGCCTCATAAGATGCTTCTCCTCATAGATTACTTTTAATTCCCTAGTCGACTGATCCAGCTCCTCAAGTATTCTAAACAAAGGACGTGAAATGGCCTCCCGCTTAACTGATAAATCGTGACAAGGAAACTCAACTAGCTCAACCTTCTCAGGATTGCTTTTTCCCTAAGAATCTTAATTATCTTATCAACACATAAGAGAAACATTGGCATTCAGCCTTATGAGCAACTTCACTTACGTAGTATTTCTTCGTAGAGCAAGACTGTCAGACTCAGTCCAGAAGGTTCCCTCGACGCACTGAAGAGGGCTTTTCGATGCAGGTGACAGACGAGCGGACGAGGCAAAGCGTTCTGCTGGACTCTCTTCTCACTAACAAGGATGGGTTGATTGGTTAACTTGGAGGGCGGGGGCGGCCTGAGATGCAGTAACCTTATGAAAGAAGCAAGGTAATAAGTGAAGTAGCAACCCTGGACTTCTGGTACATACCTGGAGGTATCCTTTGCCGAAGAGTGTTGGAAGATAAGTAGTCCAAGACAGCTGGTCAGAGCTTAAGCATCACCTTTTTTCAAGCGGAAGATCCACGCAGCCTTAAGAGATAAAGAAAAACAGGCAGGAGACTTTCACGGATGAACAAGGAGCTCATAGATACACCACAAGCAAAGATGACATTCCCTCCCCCACCCCAGGTACCTAAACGATCAAAGGAAAACAATGCAAGTTCACTGCTTAAAGAGGGTGCCCCGGTAACAGAGGATGCTGAACATCTACTGTGCTTCAGTCTTTACAGCTAAGACTGCCTCTCAGAAAACCTGGACTCCAGAGGTGAGAAAAAATCCAAGGAAATGAGGAATTCCTCCTATCCAATGAAGATCTGATCCGCAAACACCTACTAAATGAAGAAAAACCATGCGTACATCCGTGGGCCCCATTGGGATGCACCCGGAATGCGGAGGGAAGCTAGAAGCAGCGATTGCCGAACCACTCGTATTTGAAAGCTCTGGAGAATCGAAGAGGTACCTGAAGACTGATGGATAGGTAATTCGCTCCAGTCATCAGGAAACGCGAGGAGGACGCAGGCAGCTACCGTCCAGTCAGACTCACCTTCGTCCCCGGAAAAGCGATGGAGCAAAAACTTCTGATTCTTATCCCCACACAACAGAAGTTTATCCAAACTCGGGAAGAGTAGATTTTTTAGGTTAGATATAAGGAAGAAAACATTTTACAGTGCAGGTGCTAAGGCACTTAAAGAGATTACCTGATGTTTTGTGATTGATGCCACATCCCAGGAGACTTTCGGGGCGAGGCTGATCGGGCTCTGGGCAACCTCATCTGCTGTGGTGTCCCTGTTCCCTGCAGGGGAGTCGGACTAGCTGGCCCTCGGAGATCCTTTCCAACTCTAAAGATTCTGTAATCCAGACTAGCGAGCAGTGGAACTACTTTGACTTTAGCAAGACGTTAGGTTTTGTCTCACGACAGCCTCGTAGCGAGACTAAGTAATTGCAAGATGAATGAGTAGACAAGGAGGTTAATTCACCTCACTGAATTGAGAACTGGCTGACCGGCAAAGCTTACAGAGTCATGAACGGCAGGGTCTAATTAGAGGCCTGTAACTCCAAGTGTTTTCCACAGTCAGTACTGAGCCCGGTTCAAGATCTTGATCGGTGACTTGGAGGAAGGGCTAGAACATACCTGCGGCAAATACGATGACAATAAGAGCTGGGAGGAGTGGATGACATCAGAAGGCCGTACTGCCGCTCCGTGAGGCTTGGACAGACTGAAAGTGGGATGGAGAAGAACCTGATGAGCTTTGCCAATATTAAGTCCCTGCACTTAGAGAGAAATAACTGCACAAATCAGTACGGTGAGGGACTGACCTGCCAAAGAAGAGCTCCACAGCCAAGGAACTGGGTGTCCTGGTAGACGGCAGGCTGGCCACGAGGCAGCAGTATTCTCCAGGCTGAACGGTCCAGGCCACGGAGCACGGAAGACAGAAAGGCAATCTTCTAACTGTTTATGCAGTCCGAAGTATCAAGTCAAGTAGATGGAAGCAGGCTCTTTTCAGTGATGCGCAGCAACTGTAACGCAGGAAATTCCATACAAACATAAGGAAGAGCTTTACTTTGAGGGTGATGGAGCGCTGGAACAAGCTGCCTGCGGAGGTGGAGTCCCCTTCTCTGGAGAGATTCGAGACCTACCCAGACAGTCTTACTCCAGAGAATTTACATTAGCTAGGTCATTTGGCTAGAAAATTGAGTCTCTAGAGGTCCCTCCTTTTAACCCCTGTGATTCCGTGGACATCTTGCAGAGCTCAGAAGTCCCATCCCTTACCGAAGGGACTCCCTAGTCGATCTCTCCATCTCAAACGTGCCTGATGATATTCCGGATCCCTATTAGGGATCTGCCTCAATCCAAATTCTTATACTTCTACTAGCTAGATGTTGTGCCACAGGTAGGTCCCTCACCTTCACCCATGTAGTCCACGCTTGCCAAAACGTACAATACATTTCACTAATTCAGAACTTACCCTCAAACCTTACCTCATTCTTCCTTACCTGAATTTGCCCTGTTGTCAGCTATGGTTTCTGTTACGGCTCCTACCTGTAAAGAAACCTGAAACACAGCAGTCATCTTTGAGCTCTTACAGCAACTGGCTTTGTGGGCTACGCTCTGCTATGAGAGGAGACAACTGAGGAACTGCAATTAAGTGATTTTTTTTTTCCACCCTGTTATATAGGACAAGACCTGATTAAATGACCTTTAGCAGGTCTTTAGCCCTACGCTTATTAACACCATTGCATCTCAGGTGTTAACGTTATCTACTTAAATTCCCTCACAAATGAGACTTAAACAACCCCTAGCAATTTTATCCAATTGCAACAAAATCCCCTTCCACCCTTAGTTCTCCTTAGGAGCAGTTCTAGGATTCAAGCTAGCCTTGTTTTGCACAGCTTTCTAAGAAACCCAGAAAATTTCACCCCAGTAAATTCACGACTTAAACCGCTTCACATCAAGCTTGAACGATAATCGCTCTTCACATACATTACCCTATTCCCAAATCCCAACGAGCTTGGAAGAACTCGACCATTAGATGCTCCTAGTGATCTTGTTCCTTACCCTCTTCTGTTAGAAGTTCAAGCAACAGACAACAGTATTCCACCTCCTTTCTCAACTTTATTCCGATTCCCCTTAGCTTGTTTCCCCGTTCTAACTTGAGTGCGCAGCCAGCTGGTATAACACCCTTTCAAGCAACTGGCCTCTCACACATTCTTTGTGATCTTGCAAGTTCTCTTCCCTGTAATTAGAACCAGAAAAGATAATTACTCATTAGAGCAGTCTAACAGTTTAATAACATCGGTCTTGTTAACTAAAGATTAAGAGTCACGCTCTTCTTTGAATGCTTTCTAGGATGAAAACAACTTCAGTGGTTTCTGAGAACAGTTCCCTGTAGAAGACTTTCTTTTCTTTGAGAGCTACAGATGAACTTCTGTAATACCCCTAGCAAGGTAAACCCTACACCAGCTCCGGTAGGAAAAATCCCTATCGAGCCAATAGAGACAAGCCCATCCCTTAAGAGTAAATGGTAACAATCCTGCTGAGGTCTAACCACACAGCATACATATCCACCCCATTAACAGTAGCTACTTAGTTTTGTCCAAAAGTGAAAAAAACATAAATGCTCAAAACCAAAGCTCTAGAACGGAGCGTAACCCTTACCTTATCACTTGCTAACTTCCCCAGCTAGGGATGAAAAAAGTTACCGACGCGCATCTCCAGGTAGAAGTGTAGGAGTTAAGAGGGACTTCTAGGGGTTTAAAGTCCAATTCACCTTCTAAAGCAGGTCCCATGCAGCAGATCACACAGGAAGCAGGAAGAACATCCGGGCTTCTTTTGAATGTCCCCAGAACAGAAAATTCCATGACCTTTTTGAGCAGCCCGCTCCAATACTCAGTCATTCTAAGAAAGAAAGACTATGAGAAACTTATACACAGCTTCTACTTGTAGCCACTTACCCTGTCAACATACACCACTGAGAAAAGCTTGCCCCCATACAAAAAGACTATAAGTAACACCAGAAAGACACACAAAAAAAGCCCTACTAGATATAATAACCACCCACACCTTATTACATACCTCAACAGCAAATCCATCACGACATACCTCACGCTTATAAAAAGAGAGTTATAAAAAGAGAGACAACAGTTATGCCAAGGCACAACTACTGCCAGCAAGTCACCTGCAAACCTAGGACTCCACACAGCAGCTCCCAGCCCTCGACCTGCCTCTTTATACTGCCTTCAGTCACAGCACTTCCAATGAGGCAATCGGCCACGTCCAATGAGAAATGGGAGAGCTATTGGCTCTATTGGCTGACGGTGATTGCGCTGCAGCTGTAGGTCTTCCCACAGCAAAGTGTTAACAGGTGAGCAGCGAGCGACAGCTGAGCAACTAATTGAACCTTCTGTTCGAGTACCGGCGTGACTCACGCTGCTCAAGGTCGTGCAAATTTTTGACACGCTGTATTGTCAAACCATACGATCACACGTAGTTTGGGCTGTTTTTCTAGTACAAGTTAAGTATTACTAGCTTGATAAAAGCTCTAGAGGATAGTCGAGCATACTGAATTTGGTCTTAGATTTCTTGATTCCTTACTGCAGATGCTAAAGCGAATCTGCTTAATGCTGTGGGAATCCTTATGTTGGTTTGCTCAGATCCCAAGAAACCGGAAGATCAAAACATTGCTTTAATTATAATCTCTTTTTAATTCCTATCATCTTAAAATGACAGCGGTAGTACTATTTTACTTAATGGTATGAAGCGTAATCTCTTTCAACAGTAGCTACTGCTACATACCTTGGAATTTCCCTAAATGACACTGAGGTTATGTTCTGTCTCCCGTATCTGCGTACTCACGTTCTCAGTGGTTGTGTACTGTAAAGAGTTAATGACCCCTTTTTTTCCTAGGAACGCTAACGCTCCATTAAAGTAAAAGGAGATTTTAATGAAATACAACTTGGTTTTACATCTCATCGGAAATATATCTTTGCAACCTACTGAGGATTGCATCTCTCCTATGGAAGATTCGCTTTAAAAAAGTTAAAAACAGACTGTAGCCTTAAGTCCTCTTGTCAGTGAGTAAACAAAGCCCACCCACTTACCCCTCAGACCATAAATAGCACCAAGGAGGCGGAGTTGGTGGCTGGCTGATAAACTTCCCCAGGTAGGAAAGTTGGAAGGAGTGAAAACCTTTTGCAAAGTCAGGCTCTAGTGTTTGGTTTTAATTAAAAAAAAAAAAATGCCAGAATTTATCAAATAAAATGGTATTCAATTCATGCTTTTTAATGTAATTTTCAGGGATGTTCATGTTACTGGGCATCTTGTTGCTGACTTTTTTGGTCTGAGAACAAGTCACAGGATGTGCGGAAGTCATAGTTCAACATTAATAAGCTTTGTGGTTTTACGTATCTTCTCCTTTTTTTCTTTTACAAGCCAATTGTATCTGAATTCAGTGTGGTGTTAATTACAGTTTCTCTCTCATTATTCAAAGCCATTGTGAAACATGGGCCGACGCTCTCAAATGAAATAGTGGAAGGATAATTTAAGAATGTTCACACTTAGAGATGGGACTGAGTGTTGAGCAGGACCGTTAAAAAGATAGCAGGAAGGAAACATAATAAGCAAAATGAGTTGGTGTTATTTCTGAGCTGCAATCTGGTCGCTCTGTTTTGCTTTATCTTTTTCTCTTGTTTGTTTGAGAGAGAGATTCGCAAAGGCTGTTTGAAGAGGAGAATTTCTTGTTAGAGAATGCAAAGGAATCTAAAACGTAATCTGAGGTGTAATCATCTTCCCACTATGTTTGAATAGCTGTTTTGTAGTGGGTTTCCTCAAGGAGGTGTGTGTTTAATACTATTTTCCCATTGCTGTCATTCAGATGTAGGACCAACAAACATTAATCTAATAACTTATGTAATCAAACTTAAATTTGGGGTTTGAGCCACAGAATTTCAATCAGCGTATAGCCCCTTCAGGAAAACCCATGACCGTGTTTCAACTCGGTGTCTACAAAGAAACACCCTAAAATTACCAACGAAATCTATCACGTTGTGGTCACTGACCCAACGTTCTGAAACAGGTTCTTCCATGCTTCTGTCTGAAACCTGCCTCTGGGCGCTGTTAAGAACGATCGCTTTGCTGAACTTGTTTAATTTAACACTTGGCGTACCTGTCCTGTAGTGGCCTAGGGTGGCAAATGAAAAGCCCTTAAAGATGGCGGGGTGTTTTAGTGCTGGAGTGTGGGGCAGCATGACAAGATGGAGTCTCTGTAAAAAATATGTTTTTAATGAAGAGTGAGGGCCTGTCAAAGGTGTATGATTGAATATCTAATATTTTCCTGTTGCGTAAGAAAGAAATCAAGTTCAACTTATAAGGAAGTGCGTGTGATGGTTTACTTCAAAAAAGACAAAAAAAAAAAAAAAAAAAAAAAGAAAACCTCCTCAGGATTTTCCTCTTTCATTGCTTCTATTTGTTTTTCCACAACTGACAGATTTTATGGCAGTTTTTCAATGCAAACACATCGCTCAGGTACAGAAGAGGAGTAGAAATATGGCATGAGTGGAGAATGACTACTAGGACAGATGGTAGAAAACATAAAGCTCCTCTAAAGCTCCTCTATATAGGCAAAGAGTTTGTGTTGTAAATACATAACAAATCAGCACAGGAAACAGTAAGGCCTTTAAAAATAGACAGTGACATTTCTTAGAGAAAGCAAACGTAGCTTGAAAAAAAAAACAAAGCCATTTTGTCTGCCTTTAGAAAGGCAAGCATTAAAAAGTGTAACAGAATCTGGATTTCCAAAGGTAAGCGGTACTATTTGAAACAGAAATGAGATCAGGTTAGGAAAGAGAATCTAAAAAACAAAAAGACCCCAAAATATTAAAATCGTAGAATCACAAAAACACCGAGGTTCGACAAAAACCTCTGAGATCATCCATTCCAATCGTCCACCTATCACCAATATTTCCCTCTAAACCGTGTCCTTCAGTACATCTAAACATTTCAATGCCTGCATCTGCCTAAATGTTGCGGTATTTTGAAGTCCAAAGAAAGACAGAGAGTCTGTATTCAGAAATGTGAGAGAAGCCCAGTTGGAACATTCCAAGGAATATTCTTGTTCCTGACTTTTCTCATATGCTCCTTGGAGGACGACAAATGGAGGAGAGTGCAGAAAGGATTTGTTGTGGTAGTACGGATTTTGTAGGTAGGGCACAAAATACCCGCTTTGATTTACTCATCAGATCGTAGAATCGTATCGCAGAATCACGGAATGGCTTGGGTTGAAAAGGACCAGAATGATCATCAAGTTTCAAGTCCCCGGATCCATGATCTCGAATTAACATAGAGTGATAACAGAATTTTTCTTTCAAAGGCAACATCTCTATTTCCAGTACGACGCTTGAAATTAACCTGCTTTGTCAAATGCAATTCCAGCTAAAAAATAGGACAGTCTGTAACAGGGTGGAAAGAAGTTGCATGATTTAATGTTGTGAGAGGCTGGGATTTCAGTGGGAGTTAAAACTGAAGGATTGAGTAACCTGGAAATATCAGACTGAAACTTCTTTGCGAGTCGTGGGATATCATGAATTTAAGAAGTGATAATGAAAGAATCACACCTAAGTGTTTTTGCTGTAAGGAAGGAGTAGCACCTGTTTTAAAGTTTAATGTTTGGAAACCCTAACATGTCAAAGTGCTTAGTTCAAACTTCAGTGCGTTAGTGAAAGGAGGAAAGTTGCATGTGTACATGACTTGGATTGTTGAAGTCCCGCAAATTATATTTGGTGGGATGCAGTAGACTGTAAAATTGGAAAATGGATATTGTAACTTCATTCAGAGAATGCAAACTTGTACGAGGAAATTCAATGTTTCTGTGGGGTTTGTTTTGAAAAGATAATTAATGGCCTGTACTTATTTTATTGGAAGAGGAAGAACTTCTGCAAAGCATCTTAGAGCAAATCGATGAGAGAGGCTGCAGTTGTCACGCAGCGTTCACGGCGCTGTCAGATGAATAACCCGTTTTAGCTTCTCGGTAAATCGGCAGAAAGTTAACTCCTTAATAGCGTGAATAACAGGCAAACGTGCATACATTTTATATTTAAAAAAAAGAAAATGAGAATGAAATAACTACAGTTCAGGCATCCAGGCAGAATAGATAATTATGCATGGTATTTTAACAAGAGAATGACCTGAAACAAAGGCTGGAGCGGTGTGGGCCAGCTGCAAGCTCGTCTACTGTTAGATAGATCCTCTTAATAACCTTGTCCCGAAGAGTAAGTCTGGGATATAATGACTCCTAATTTAAATATTACCATTGAGGAGGTGGATATTTGTCCTCTGCGGCTTCTTTTCTGAAATTCACTTTATTTGAACTCCTCTCTGACTCGCGTTGGCTTCAGAAAGAGAGGGTGGGGGTCGTGCATCCTCACGCTGGAAGACCAGAGCAATTCCTGCATCATTACTGAAGTGCACAGAAACCTTTGCTAGTCTTCTGTCCGTGGACGTAGGTCAGCCCAGCAAAGCTCTAAAAAAATCAGTGGAATATCTCTGAGTTGAAATGGATGTGATAGAATTACATGACTTACTGTTCAGTAATGAATAAAAGAAAAAAAAAAAAAAGGAGAAAAAACTCCAGGTTGGGTCCTGTCTTGTTACACTGACGCTTCGTTGTGGCACGTGGTAGGAATTTCATTTGTTTAAGATACAGCTGTTGAGTTTGACTGTATTTCATAGAAAAATAGATTAATAGCTCCGGTTTAAAGCAGCTGAAAAAAAATATGTTAGTCTTGTCTACTCCTCATCCCCTTTTCTTGCAGTGTTTCCTCTTGTCAGCTTTGAATATTTTTTTTGTAATATTCATTTAAAGTAATTAGACACGCTATGGCAGTCAGCTGTCACAGCGCTGTCAGCACAATTTCTATGTTTTCAAACTTCCTGCCGATTTCTGAGCTACGTTCCTATTTTTTCTCAGCCTCGACCGCAGCAGTCTCATGGTCGTTATAAAATGGCTGTGCTTCCTAATGGCTTTGTTTGGTGACGCCTGGTGTGTTCAGAGGAGTTGTGGATGCTCACGGAAGAATGACCCAATAAAGGAAAATAATCCATTGAAGCAGGCAGGGGATGTAGGGTTTACTTCTACAAGTGTTTTTCGTTGAATAACAGCGTATTCTGAGTGACGGGTGGGTGGAAAATCTAAGTAAATCATGCAGAGCTGTACATTGTGTGGTGCTCCACTTTGTAGTTGTACATTTTCAGTAGCATTTTCTTAACTGTTAGGATGTACCCAATAGGAATCTATTTGATAATCAGAGGTTGGTGGTCGTGACCAATTAACTGGAATATTTATCGGTTCAGTCTCTATGTGAGTTTCTATTATAAATATTGTTTTTGCTTATCTGGCACCAACAATAATAGTCGTGTTTTGACAACTGCATCGATAACACGTAATTTACATAACACATACAGATAGCATAAAAAATGTTTGAGGATTGCTTTTTGTCAAAGGTTCCCTATTCACTGAAACATATTCTTTTAAACTTGTAGGAAAAATAGATTGTTTTGGGAACATCAAAGCTGTTGTAATCTCTCTGTATGGGGATTCGCTCCCCTTTGAAGTTCCTACAGTGGAACTCCTCGGCTTCATTAGGGTGCCTTACTATTTGCATGTTTATAGAAAATAATAATACAACTGCCAGTCCTTCTCCTTCCACTGTCCTTTTTTTTTTTTTTTTTTCCTTCCAAATTTCATCTCTGAGACAGCAAATTAATTGGAGGCGCCAAGTGATTTAAAAGTCGGCGTTATGGTAACAATTTGCAATGCATAAAACTTCCCCAAGCGCTCTATTGCTGAAAAGCTGTGAGGCTTTCCCTCTGCTAGCATGACAAGGAAATGCATGAGAAAAGCAGATGAGGGCATCGGCCTTTAAGGAGCATCTCCTTTGCATTCAGTTTTCTGGTCCAGCAAACAAACAGAACCGTGCCTGAGCATTCACAATCCTACCCACGTAGGCTCTGGGAGGCTGTGCGCTCCCAAGATGTCACAGACCCCTCTGTAGCGTACTCAACTGTTCCTTCTTTATGGTGTAGATGGCCTCACGAACGAGCCTCTGAAAAGGCACCTGGGATGCGGTTCTGTGGGAGACATCCCAGCTGACCTGGCCTCCTCACATTTGGTAGCTGCTAAAACGTAGGAGATGTGTGAACTGTAGTTCTGTGGCTAATGGAAAACCTAGGTTTCACAGTGTTTACTGAAGTACTGAATTAAAGAAATCTGAATAAGTGGCTTAAGACAGGGTTCGAGGGACTCTGAAGCCCGGGGAAAATGCTTCAGGTGGGTGTAACTGCTCTTACTTCAGTTCTGATCAAGTGATGCGTGAACGTCTTTCTATTTTTACTATAAATATAGCATTAGTTATGTTAAGGAAAGAAAATACCTACTTTTCTGGGTTACTTTTAAGGAAGGCGTACTAAACAAGAAGTCAGTGTATCTTCATGTTTAAATCAGATCTTTGGGACTTGGCAATGTTTTTAAATGGCAGTAGATTTCAGCAATCGCTTCGTTCCACGTGGATGCTCAGAGCAGTGCTGGGTCACCTTTCAGGACTTTTCCCTTGACTTTTGAGCAGGTATGATTATGTGTGATGGACTTCAGATACATCTATTATTTCTTCAATTTCTAAATTTGTATGGCTTCTTTCATTTCTATGCTTTTCCATATCTAGAGCAATTCAATAATAATCCGTGTTGAAGTAATTTGGTCCTGTTCTTTGGCTTTGTCCTGATTCGTAAAGGTGACCGTTGCTGTTAATGACTATATGCATATGCAACAGCTGAGTGCGCTTTCTTTTAGCTAACAAATTATGTGCGGCAGTATCATATTGTACAGCTATAAGGGACTTGGGCTTGAGGGCATTATGACAGTACAAGTAGAAAATCATGATTTATAGGAAGGAAACAGTATCTGTCAGAGCTCAAAGCCCATCAGTGTCTCCTGTTGTCTCCATCTATGTCATACTGGTGACAAAAGCAAGGAAAACCTCTGAATTTCTTGATTTGCAACACGCTTTCATTTCTCTTCAGGGGAGAGAATCTGGTCGCAATGGCGAAAACGTATAGCCTTAAAGCTATGACTTATTCAGGATCTTTTGTTCCGCATATGCACGTTTTTCCCTTACTACTTGCTGACCTGCTTAGCAATACCGCATGGCACGTGCATCTCTTAATGTACGTGAATAGGGATTCGAAATCAGCTGATGTTTTGCCCTTCAGTTCTACTGTGCAGATTAGTAAGAAGGTACGGAGCAGATTGGATTGCTAAATTACTGAAGTAGAAATACAATCCAAACTCTCCTTCGTTTGCTTCCTCTTGCAGACAAAACCACAGGATGATACATTTTGAGCACGTATAAGAAATAGTCCAGATGAGTACCAGAGAGAAGATATATTAAACTATATTTCTTTTTGTGTGTGTTGCTTTGTGTATAATGTACCTCAGTCAATATCGAATGTTGTTTTAAATATCATCCAGAACGTGTATTGGTTTTTGACCTCCACTCATATTTCCAACGCTGATGTCATGTGCACAAAATAAATTGCGCAGCGGTCTGGCATTAACAACCTCATCTTGTGAGTTAAATAAACCAAGAACATTTTATTGGTTATTCAGTTTAGATCTTCTTGTTCTGAGTTCCAATAAGCTGCAGATATGTGCTCTTGCCTGCTCGACTGGATATTGTTTTATGATGTCTCTGGTTTATATAAGCCTTTGATCTGTATTTTTCTTTAGCATAATTGGATCGAGTTCAGGCAAATTTAAAAAGTCAGAAAAATAATCTCGTTTCAGTAGCATTTTAGGTAGGTTGCCCTCTCATCCAGATTGTCTATTGACTTTAAAGATCGACTATGTAGAACTTTTGCCTGTTTTTAGTTTGACCTTACTATTTCAAACCCTCACCTAAATGAAATTCCTATCCAAAGGAGGCTGACGTCTCACTTCAGTTATTATGCTTTTCACTTGTTTTAGCCAAATGAATTCAATGTCTTCTGCTAAGTTTGTAAAGCTGGAAAAGCTGGTTTTCCTACTAATAAGTAAATTCCATTTACTCAGACCTCCACACATAACCTTCTCATGTGTTACTTCCGGAGCACTTTGAATTATTCAATTGGGATGGAGAGGTCGTACCTTGAGCACAGAAACCATGGCAGAATTCTCTAGTTTCCAGAAATGACTGGAGGTTTTGCAGCACTGAGGTCAATGCCAGCACGCCTGCTGAAGATCAGTTCGTTCACCTACGCCTGTAGCAGTTACTTCAGACCAGAGGTATGGTCATATAGTCATACATGATGAAGAAGCAGTGTCAACAGGGATGCATTTGGAGACACGCAGGTCACCAGGTGCACGGACAGCGTGCTTAGCTTTGTGATGCTGTAAACTTCAGGCTAGGTTTTCATTTTCTCTCTCTCTTTCTCTCTCTCTCTCTTTTTTTTTTTTTAAGAGCAAATAATAAAACAAAAAATTCCCTTGATTTTCTTTTCTTAGCCTGATCTCTTGTTGAATTCTATTGAACGAAATTGGAACTCAGTGCAAGATTTCAATGCTTATTTTAAATACAATTGATCTTGCTTGTATTTACTGTCATTCACCCACAAGGTTGCGCCAGCATGCTCACGGTCCCCAGTGCTGGTATCTAGGATCAACTGTGCGCACCTTGTAGCATGACAGATATCTCTAGGTTTCTTTATGATGGGGGAATATTAACGATTTTTAAGTGGGCCTGTCATACCATGTAGGAAATGTTCTGTTTGTATTCATCTTACCGTATTTCTTGCCATTCATAAATCTAGAACAAAACCTTGGAACTTGTTTTTCTCAATGGATGTATTCAGTGGTTTTAGTGCTGTTCTTACCTGAGGAAGCTCTTCCTCTTCTTGCTGTAATGCCCAAATGATGCTATTTCTTAAAACCCATTCTGCTGTTTCTTCAGAACCTTCAAATACCATTTTCTATTCCCACTGATCTCTGTGCTTGTTAAAAAGTTCTGCACCAACCTTATCTTTCCTACCTGATATGGTTAAACCGCGCTTCTTGTTTCAAAGGTGGTTCTTCCAACATCTTCCAGAGCCTTCTAGAGCGTCTCACGGTGAGGTATCATAAAGCTGGCTTAAAGCTACCTAAAGTTAAAAAGAAATGCAAAATCAGTGCTAAATATCTCCAACCTGTAGAGAAAAACAAATCTAATGTCTTCCGTTTGGGTAAATGCTTCATCACAGCAGTCACTACATTTATCCAGGGAACTACTCGGTAGTCATAAGAAATGACTTCTACCAAACCCCTGAAAGCTCTCTGGTGGCTTAGTCACAATAAAGGTTCAGGCAGTACTGAGAAGTCCTTGGGCAATCTTTATAGTGGGTTTCTAAAGAGAGAAAAAAAAAATGCTTATCATACCTAAAATATAATGAGGCTCCAGTTCAAAGGAACAATGAGGCGCATCCCTAAACTTAAACGCAGGAGTGCTCCAACTGAAGTTGACACATCCACGCAGGCTTAGCTGTGCTGCAGCTTATGGGAAAGGCGTGAATCAGAACAAAGCCAGGGCTCCAAAAAACCAACCCAAGAACACTGAACTGAGGAGAACAAAATGTTACCTTACCAGCAGCAAAACTTTTCCTTCTCTCTGCGGTGCACGTTGAGTTACTAAAGGAAAGAGAGATGAATGCATTAAATTAAGTTCTGTTAATATGCTATTCCTTACTAATTTAGCACTGCAGCTATTTTTGACTAAAAAAAAACCCCAACCAGTGAAATGCATTTAATTCTCTAAAAAGTAAGCAACCTTTTTCTCAATCTCCATGTCCCAAGTAGTATCCAGGGAAGCTGCAGGGATGGAAATATTTTGCTATTAGAAACGGCTGTTATGGTGCACTGACCTCAAGAAAACTTATCTTGCAAATGAAAACAAGCATTTACTTAAGCACACACACAAAATCAGCAGTTCTTATTCTGGTCGCTAAAATGTCACGTCAGTAATTTCCTTCTTAATTTTTTAGTTTTGTATGGGTGCTGGCCATGCTGCCATTAAACATCCATGGAATAAGTCATTAGGGTTCGCAATGGAAGAGGTTGCCCAAGAAAGTTGTGGATGCCCAACCCCTGGAGGCATTCAAGGCCAGGCTGGATGTGCTCTGAGCAGCTTTGGCGACCCTGCACACTGCAGGGGGTTGGAACTAGATAATCACTGTGGTCCTTTTCAACCCAGGCCATTCTATGATTGTATGATATAGGAGTTGTTAGTGACTTCAGGAAGAGTACAAAAGGCAGAAGTAAGCACTGAGCATGCTGTTTCGGGGCACAACTTTGTAAGGAAATGCAAAGAATGTTTGAGGCTTCACGGTTGTGGGAGCAGATAAGCGTTGGGGAAGTATTTCCCTCAGAGGTGGCAAAACAGAGTAATGGATTGTAGGAATATGTATTTTTTTAGGTATCTGGAGACAAATATGGACTTTAAATGGAAGATGTATTTGTTTTAAAAACATTTTGGATTGAATAATGAGTTTGCTAGGCAGCAGTGCCCTGCGGACTGCTGTCCGTAATGGGTAATGGGAGTAACGGGCAAAGGGCGGTGGGAAAATACCCTTATTTCACTGCGCAGCCTGCTGAAGTTTCAACTGTGACACAGAGATGCTTGCTGCTTCCTAAGGCTTGTGGCAGCCAGGCGTTACGCTCACTGCAGTGCCTTGCAATGGCTCTTACTCTTTCCAGAGGGCCCACATGCAGCCCCAGCAGCCCGCCGTGCAGCAAAGCTCCCACTGCGTTAGCAGAGCTGCATCCTCATTTGTTCCTCCGTTCAGAGAAACCCTCAAACAGATGGGAAAGATGAATAGGATGAGTCACTTTAAACAAAAAGCACTAATGAGAGAAGCGTTGATTCACAGGCATGAATGTAACCCCGCCAGTTGTGGAATTCAGTGTTGTCAGCTCAGGAAGAACAAACCGATGCTGTAATTTTGCTTGAGAGACCACTGAAAAGAAATACTGATTGCAGCACTGCTGAGGGGACCCTGGTGTTCTCGCAGTAGATCAGAGACAGACAGATCTTTTGCATTGATGTGCTTTTTTTCCCCTGGTTGCTCACTCCTAAGACAGACTGGTTTTGTAACAGACTCTGTTTTGTACTTGTTCTGGAGGCTGAGAGCTCAGCATAACTTACATCATCCAAAATGATTGCCTTCCTATGAATGAGATCTTTTCCTATAGGCTCTTCTATTCCCCCTACCTATCCTATCCCTCATCAATTTGAGCAGTATAACGTAAGCCAGAACTATGCAACAGCATCTTCATAGTTCTTCCCTTTTTAAATGACAGAACAGCCCTACTGCTTGAAACCTGGGCATCCAGCAGCAAGCTTTGCGTGTCCTCCCCAGGATGCTGCTGCCCCCCACCGCCTTCATTTCATACAATAGGATCATATTGAATTTAATGACATCTCTGCTGTTTCTGGAGCGTTGCAGAGTTGTTTTACTGAGAGGGTTTGGTTGAGTGGTATCGATTTTTATTGCTGCTTTTAAGATCTGGGAGCTGGTTTGATACTAATTTTTTGTAGGATACCTGGGAAGATGGGGAGAATTTCCCAAGCCTAGTAAAGTCTCTTTCAAAATAAGAAAAAAATATATATACCTAGAATAGGACTCACACCTCTAGTTTTTATATCCCAGAATTGTAAGAATTGGTGTCCTTTGTGATTTGTCTGTGATGTAATGGTGGGGGAAAAGTTACTCCTATTGCCTTACAAAAAGGTGTGATGCTTGAGTCTAAACACTAAGAAGTTTAGGTGAGGTTACCTATGGTTATAACTTTGTTTCTACATTCTGTAGGGTTAGAGACAAAGAAAGCATTTGACAGTATTCTGTGCTAGTTTAAACTACAACTAGGATACTCCCCAAATCAATTCTAAAACGCATTCAGATGTCTTTATTTGGTTCCATGAACCTATAGAGCTTCATGAGTACAAATTCTTGTGCTGAAAAGGAATCAGAGGGGATTCTCTTGTCTCTTTTGGAATACCGTGTTCTTTTTCTTTGAGACTGTTTCTTAGCAAAAAGATGACAGCTACCTGCTTAAAATACATGCTTATTGTAAAAATACTTTTGTGATTTATCCACACAGGATGTAGCATGTCAACAGATGCTGCTTAACTTTTAATAAATAATAAAAAAAGACTGTCCTGGGTCAGCAATGAGTAACACATGAAAAAATACTGGTATCCAGAAATAAAACTATAGGACTTTGTTAAGACTTAACTTCCAAAACAGCGTATTCACACTTGGATTTCAGGATTCAAGCAAAATCTTGTTTTAAAGATATTATTTGAATGCCCTCTTGCTTTCCTGGCTCTACCAGCTCTTCTGTTTGTAAGACTTTCCCTCTGGCTCAACAGTGCATGAGTGCATCTTTGCTTCAGGTTTGTTCTTGGTTGCATATTCAGCTGGGAAATGCAAGCTCTGGTGGAAAGCAATCCCACTGGGCACAAACACACAAAGCTTATGCTCTCAAAGGCACCTGGGCTTCTTTCCTCATCTGCCCAGCACAGAGCTGGAGTGGCCATGGCAGCTAATTGTGTTTTTGCAGTCTCGACCTCTTGTCAGAAGTAGACGAGACCAAAGCTGAGCAACTTGGCCCTCAACTATTGCTGAAGTTGTCACGAGACTTAGAGATAAAGCGATTGTTAGAGAGTCACACAGATCTTTGGGATGAACCTGCATTTCCTAAAGCTGTGCCAGTACTTCCTATAACATGCAGCAACCAGCAAGCATAGCACACAATGACTGCAAGGAAGAAAACTCCAGTGACCCACCACTTTTTAAGAAATATCTTTTTTTTAAATATATCTTTGAAGTTACCTCTTTAGTCTTAGTACTTTCTATAGACTTACATAGAATCAGCAGCAGTGGAGCGCTCCCATTGCAATGATCCAAACGGAATGCGTGGATGTTGTGGCAGGGAGAGTAGGTTCTCATTATCATCCAGAAGCATAGGATCCCGTGCAGTATCCACCGAGTAGGTCCTATCCCATCCATCACTCATGAAGTGCTCAGTGGCACAGGAACTCCACTCAGAGCAATTGATGCAGTGCTCTCTGTAGCAGATCCTAGTTGGTGAGGAGAATTCACAAACACTTCAATTCAGGTTCATGAGTACATAACTTTTTCTGAATAAAACCTGAGGTGCATAGACTCAGCCAACAAGCATACACTTCCGGTAAGAAGCATCAGTACACCTCCCAGGTTACTGAGTACACATCTCAAACACTGCTATTAGATTTTAATACATCTATAGCTTTCACATTAAATGGCTTCTGGCAACTTCTTATGGATTGGATCGTTACACACTTCTCGTGTGAAAGCATTGCACTTAAATAGTAAATCATGGATCCACTGTGCCACTTATGCTTTGGTAAAGTATTGTATTTATGCTTCACAAAGCACAAAACAATTAATGGGACAGAGGAAACAGGCTTTTGTGTCACATTACGTCTCTGATTAGACCTCATGAATTACACCAAACAGGTATGCATTACTAACTGCATGCTTAGAAAATAGAAAATCTTTGTCAAAAAAATAAGCACAAGAGTTGGGAAATTACTTTTTGTTTTCTTCAGCACAGCAGAGATCATTTAAAAGCTTTAACCATAAGCCTTACAGCTGTGGTGGTGGAAGCATGATGGCAGAAAGCAGCCAAATCCTTGGGGAAGGGTGTGGGGAAGGAAGGGTCATGGCTACACTTGTTTTCACATCAAGGCTTCCACAGCCTTCACATGGAAGAAGACAAATCTGATAATGCTCTAGAAACAATGGGGTTATTACACCAGCTGAAAGAGATAGAGGCTCTTTCTCCTACAAGCCCTAAATTAAGCAACCACCACCACAAGTTAAATACTATTACTAACCATAACACAGTAGAAATACAACAATAACAGCAGATCAGCAAGATCCCAAACTACACCAAGTAGTGAAAATGCACTGAAATACAACAACAGTGGGGACAGAAATAACAAATGAACAGAGCTTACCTTCAGAAGTCCTCAGATATCCAGAGATCTCCAAAGAAATACCCTTCACTGCCAACTCTTAAATGAAATGTGGGAAGGGGTGGAGCCAGGATCCACCCCTTCCAGTCACTCAAGTACATTGCATGCAGCTGAGCTTTCCTGGGTTGGCCCTGCCCTTCCACCAGCTGCTCAATCACTGGTTCAGACTGTGACTTAGCATTTCCACTGCACTAACGTTCTATTTAATTTTATTAAAATAAATATTTATTAAAAAAAAAAAAAAGTAGAAACGTTGTCATTTAGGGTCTCATTCAGAATATCTTTACAAAATAGGAACAGTTATAAAGTATAGGCACCATATACCCTCTGTTAGCATAGTATATAAATTTACACTAAACTTAATCTGCACATTTACTTAGAAAAGTAAATGTGATTTAGAACACTGATGCCAAAAGCGTTTCTTATGGGAAAGTTTTGTTTTTCTTTTTGTTAGGGGGCTTAACTACCAGTACATCTGAGATACAAATTTCTGGTAACAAAAACTATAAAAAAATCTCTTATTAAAACATGATTTTAAAAGCCAAAAAGGAATTTTAAAGATTTGATTTTCTCCAGAATGATGGTAGCTCATTGTCTGAAATAATTTCCCAGAAGCTCACTTACAAAGAAACAAACTTGGTCTGCATTACCAGAAAATGATAAATGCGTAATCCTTTTTGACATTTACATGGAATGGCAAAACAATCAAACTCTAATTTGTGGTAGATAAGAGACCTAACACTATGTGCTATATTTTTTGGGGAGAAAAAAAAAAATGAACAACCGTGTGTGTATATACATATGTCGTAAAATCATGAAGGTTTCTTATTCCAGATTTGACGTGAAAATACGTGACTTTGAATCTTATTACTGTCAATTACATTACTATATTAAGGGAGGAACTGATCTGCACTGTGTCAAAATACTTAAATGGAAGTGGCGAGGTGGAATTGGAATTGCTTAAACTCTCAGCAGAAGTTTCTCGAAGTAACCTTAGGCCAACCTTAGGGGAATGGTGTAGCATCCCTGGCTGGAACTGGAAGGATGGAAGCTCCTGTCCATTTGGGGGAGTATAGTGGAGTGACATGAGCTCTGCTGGGCTTTGCAGGTGGGAAGTGGTACTGAAGCTCTTCCTCTTCATATCACATGCCCTTCCACAAGCTTTGGTTGCTGCCAAAAACAGCAGGTTTGAGTTTCAAGCGGGTACATGATGCCTTGCACAAAGTCCGAGCAAGAGACGTTTATTGAATCCCTGACAGAGCTGAAGGTCTCCCATCCTGTGCTCCACATCCAGCCCTTTCCTGGAGAGAACATGATTACACAGACACTGCAAAATGGGTAGATTTGGGATGAAACAACAGAAAGGCTGTGGAGGAGTAAGGTGGGCTTTGAAGAAGGGAAGGAGTTGCCCGCTCCCTTTGGTCTTTGGCACTTGGCTATGTCTAGCTATGAGTAGTTGGTTATTTCAGACCTGGAGCTGTGTACAAACTTGTAAATTGTATATTATGTGGGGCAAGTAGCCAACTGTCCTGACCAAAGCCTTTAAGCACAGATGAAGTTCAAGTTGGGGCTTTGGTTGCTGCGGAAAGATTTCAACTTCACACTTTTAGTCCCAGTTCCATCTGACCACTACACTGGATTATACACGTGGCTGCCCTCACAAATGCTAAAGCTGTAGTTGCACCCACCATAGTGTAGAGGAGTCTTCCATGTGTCCTTTATCTTCCGTGTGCAATATGGCCATTTCTAAAAGGCTCTCAACTGAGGTAAATGGATGCAGGACTATGTGCTTCTGAAAGTCATGGAGACGTTTTTCTTCGAGCCATAAATCAGAAGCCAGCAGTGAGTTAGAGTTGACAGGTGAGAAGAGAGAATTTTAAATTCTCCATAAATGTAAAAATGCTCTGTAGAAGATAATTTACTAAATTTCATCAGTAAGAATTTTTCGTGTAAAGGCTTGCTAAAAGCATAAATGTTAATAATACTGTTCGCTCTTCTTCCCTTTTGCCCATCAGCTATGTTAATTTATTATTATTTACCGAAGCATAATTCTTACTCCAATTAACTTATAATTAATAAGCACTTGACATTTTCGGAGTACTTCAGAATTAATCCTCTCAATGCGCCTCTAAGTAGTTTGTTGTTGTTAAAGATGAGAGAACTAATTTCAGATTATTCGTATTTATTGAAATGGAATACATCACAAAAGGAAGAAAAAAGAAAATGCAGCAAGTGAGATCCCACTTGTAAAGAACTCAAAGCTACGCAGAAGTCGAGCATGAATTAAAGTGGTTTCAGAAGGTTTAGCAACCAGGAGCGAGTGGTGCCAGCCCTTTGCCGGTGGCATTTTGGAAGTGGGCTCGTGCGTGCAGCAGGGCAGGATGCCTGATACTGTGGTAGTGTTTCCACTGGGGGTTTCCACTGTGCAGCCAGGATACAGGTTGGCTGTGCGTCGTCTTGGTTTGTTGTCTCCAAACCCTCACTTAACACTTTCTGTCTGGGAGGATTGGCCATTTATGCACCTACATCGCCATGCACAAGTGCAGCCTGTCAGACTTGATCCCGGCAGCCTACTTGAGAGTGGTCCTTTTCTTGTTTTGACAGAGCAGAGGGGCTGAAAACCGGTGTCAGGTGGGCCCAGGCTCCCCTGGAATTAGCAGTGTAAACGCGAGGCTGGCTGAAGAGCGAGCCTGCCTCAAGAGCAGGCTCTAGGTGCATCCTTTGACCCATTTTCCCTGCTGTCAGCACTTGGGCTTTGCAAACCCTGGTCTGTACTGGTTTTGAGCGTTAGCATCCCATCTGTGTTGTACTGTAAGCTACAAACACTGATCTGAGATACTCCAAGATTTTTTGGGTATGAAATGGAAGTTATCACACTGTCTCTTTTTTGCCCTTACGCTTGTTACTTATTATTTGGAGTATGCGAGAACACTGGCTTGTTGCAAGGGTGTTTGCTAGCACACCTGAGGGTGGATGCTGGGACTTAGCTGTTCGCAGGCATGTCTCATTGGTGACAGCTTGTCATGGGTTAGAAAGGGTCAAGTGGGTCAGGTGGGAATACTGCAAGTCACTTCCTATTAACATACAGCATATACACAAATCTCAGAGCGTGGCACTGTTAGCTGAAGTAAAGGGATGCTCTGAGCTGTTCAGCTGTTAAAAACATTGTACAGTTCTTTAAAGCAGGCCATTTGATCTGCTAGAATATTTGAACTGGACTCAGCTGTAATAAAAGTGAATGCCCAGCAAATTTGGCGTTGGCACCGTACCTTTTAGTGAGAATTTCAGTAGGAGATGGAAAGCAGAAGGAGTCTTACACCATATTGATTCCATTGGTGTCATGAAGTTGAAGGTGTCATCCAGGTCCTTCTGATGAAGCAAGTGAGATTTACCCATCTTTCCTTTCTGGGTGTGTGTCTGCCCAAGGAGATCTGTCGCCCCATCCCTTTGGAAATGGGACCTCCATCAGTTTTCCCATCTGGAACCTGGAACATTTCCATCAGTGAACATTCCAGAAAAATGTTTTTTTTTTTTTTTTTTTTTTTTTAATGCTAGTAAAGAAAGAGCAAACCACAGAAATCATGGCGTATTTTAAATGAAGTGGGTAGTTTTCCAATTTTTTTTTGGTCAGACTGCAATCGACAAATTGGTTTTTCACACAGCCTTAAGTGAAAGAGCAATTCATCACTTGGACATAACAGGAGAAAAAAAAATCTCTCTTATGGATCAATTTTAAGAGGTCAAAATTGTAATCCTTTCACTTTTTCATTCCCTGTAGATACCCAATGCAGCTGCTATTTAAAAAACAAACAAGGTACCTGCTATTGACTTCAGTAAGGACTAGATAAGACCCTATCTATGCATGAGCAGCAGGAAAATTATTGCAGGAGATGTAGAATATAAGGCAAGTAGATTATCTTCCATACAAGGTTATTTCTCCTTTTAAGTAATAAGAGATTAGTATGCCAGTTTCTACATCAATAACTCAAGTTGAACTTTCTCTCAAAGTTCACTTTCCAAACCTTTCTGTTCAGTTTTTCTGCCGTGATGAAATGTTCAAGTACCAGCATTTAGTTTATTTTGAAATAGGCTTTTCTATGTGTTTTGTAGGACCTGCTTAAATTGTTAAATTGTTAAAGTTGTTTCCTTCAAAGTAACATACTATCACAGAATCATAGAATGGCCTGGGTTGAAAAGGACCACAATGATCATCTAGTTTCAGCCCCCCTGCTATGTGCAGAGCTGCCAATCACTAAACCAGGCTGCCCAGAGCCACATCCAGCCTGGCCTTGAATGCCTCCAGGGATGGGGCATCCACAACCTCCTTGGGCAACCTGTTCCAGTGTGTCACCACCCTGTGTGTGAAAAACTTCCTCCTAATATCTAACCTAAACTTCCCCTGTCTCAGTTTAAAACCATTTCTCGTACAAGAGCACCGAGCACACAGGTGTCTGCCTATAAAATGAGGATTTTTACTTATGTCTGTGGGAAAAAATAAATTAATAGATCAATGGCTGGAAGTAAAATAATTGAATCATGTGGATTTCTGACCTGAAATAATATGCATTGTTCTATTTGAATCCCATAAAATAGTTTGAAAAGAACACATTCTGGAAAAAAAAAAAAAAAAAGAAAAGAAAAAAAAAAAAAGAAAAAAGCCACGACACAACCCCCTGAGCCATTGTTGTGTAGCACACGCAGCATTTCGTATGAGGGAGTCGATCTGCTGAATCCCTGGAGGAAGAGGAGAAGAATTATCTCAGATTTATTAGGGCTACTTCTCCATTTCCTGAGAAGGTCACTCTGGAAACTTTGATAAAACTTTCAAGCCAGTCTCCAACTTTTCTATGTATAATTCATCTTTGGTCTCTTGCATTTCTTTTCTTTATACCAGGTCCTAAACCTTTCAACTGATATTATAAAATCCAGGATGAAATGAGCGTTCTGAAAGGGAACCAATAAGACCTGCTTGTTGCTGAGGTTTGTAAAGATCAGCTTTTAGTAGTTGCGACTGTTACCGGCTTTGATGTCGTCACTTAAAAAGTAAAACTGCATTTCTCAGTGGACTTTAGAGCCGGCTTAATACCACGCAGTAGGCTTTGTAAAATTCAAAGGTTTGTCACAGGGGATCAGGCAATGATTATATATATATATATTATTTAAGTTCATTCACACACGATATAAAATGCTGGAGAATTCCAAGGTATATGCAGCTGCTTGTTTCTGTTCACCTAAAACTGTTAGGTTGTCTCCGACATACTGTGTTTTCTGGATCTCAAATGCATAAAATGAGCTAATGACTCAGAGGAAATTATTGGTATTGCTTACACTGCTACGTTTGCTTGATTTCCTACTGTCTACATTGTGTTTTCCCAAAGGCTCTGTTTTACTGTCTGAAGATACTTTAAAATATGCAGATGTCAGTGTTAGTGCAAGTTGGGAACTGAACATAAGTGCTTAGTCACAAATAAGTATAAGACGAATTGTCTTTGCTGAAAATAAGAGTCTAGACAATAGATGGGAAGACTCGGAGGGCTCGTTACAGTGGATGCAAGCTAAAGAGAAAGGTCTGCATATTTCATTACAAGGAACCACATTTGGCACACCTTTGATACATGCGCAGGTACATGGAGCATTTGCTACAGAGGTTTTTGTATCTGAGCTACTGCTGCATTTCCTCATTTCAGGCAGAGATGCAGCACTGTATTTTACAATTTATAGATAATACCCTCTATATAGTCATTGCAGAGGTACGTGTAAGTGACAGCTCTTTGGTGATAAGTTGACAGCCAAGCAGAGCGGCAGGGTTTTTGTCTATAGACTCATGTTCTCCTCAGAGACAGAGATATCAAACATATGTCAGGAGTGCATTTAGCTGTTTGCTAATAACTGATGTTGCAGTACTTTCTGAAACAGCACTGAAGAGTAACTTCCATTTAATCAGAAGCTCAGAGTTTCCATAAAGGCGTAAAATTAAATTAGAGGCAGCAAGCCTTCATGAAGATGAGGTATGTGTTAGCCTCTGAGCGAAGTGGGAATGGTCCTTACCAAAATGTAATAAATGATTTCTGTGAGTGGTGTGGGTGAGGTAGAAATCTCAGTCTTGTCCACCCAGAAATCAGCAGGGAGAAGCTATATCACATTGCTGCTGTAACTGTCAGGGCCGGATAATATAACCGAAAGAAAGATGTCCCTCTTTCAAAGTGCACTACAGAAACCTGAGAGAAAAGTGCAATGTCTAAAGGAATGGAACAAGCATTGCCTTTGAGTAGAGTGAAATAGCAACAGCAGGAATTGTAAAGCTCCACAAATGGTAACTGCTTTTGCACCGAGAACATAAAATAGCCCAAGGTCACCGTGGTAGCCAAAATGAATCTCTCTCAAAATGCAGACATGCTAATCAGTGCAGCGACAAACACCTTGCATGGTGACACTTGGACCATTGAAGCATCTGGGCATTTCTAGCAGCCTTATAGCACAACTGGTTTCAGTGGGACCTGCAGACAGAATCTCCTGTATGTTTTGGAAGTGAAACTTTTTTCCAAGATCTCATTTCTGGATGTCCCCATTGTATTGCCTGCGTGATGGTCACATGGCGTGGAACACAAGGGAACGGTCTGGTAGGT
This sequence comes from Phasianus colchicus, assembly GCF_987193195.1. NCBI lineage: Eukaryota > Metazoa > Chordata > Aves > Galliformes > Phasianidae > Phasianus > Phasianus colchicus. The sequence continues at coordinate 20,015,616 of NC_143445.1, forward strand.
TATTCAGGAAACTCTTTATTCCTGGAGTTTTTTGTTTTGACTTCTGATGGCTCTTCGAGGCTATCCTATCTTAATCAACTATGAATGGATGGAGATGATACGGTGTGTCTCTAAATACTGAAGTGTGGCAGTTCGGTGATTTTGAAATTGTCCATGTTGAAATTACACTTCCAGGCAGTTAAAATCATATTATCATAGAATGGCTTGTGTTGAAAGGCATTCTCAATCCCATCTAGTTCTCACTACTGTGCTCTCAGACATGGTTGACCTCACCAGACCAAGCTGCCTAGGACTCCATACAACTGGCCTTGAATACTTCCAGGAATGGGACATGGGACATCCACAACTCTTTTCAGGAAGAAGATGTAGAGAGGTATCTTTACACCAACCATAGCTTTGTGTCTCTCAAATCAGTTTTTAACATGCTGGATGGCTTCCAAGATCAGACAGGAATGGGCACATAGCTGGGCTCTCTGCGCCACTGTTACATAGGGCTGTGATGTGGTAAGCGAAGTGCTGGTCACAAAGATTGAAGGAATCTCCATTTCCTTGCCCTAAGATAAGTATATCAGTTCAGTGTGTCAAAGATAAATATTTGGCAATTAAAGTTAAAAAAAAGTCACAAATGAAATAATTAAATTATCATTATATATTTATACATTTAACAGGAGTGCATATATCTGTTCTGCTCGGTTCATTATCTCTCTTGCAAAAAAAGAACAAGTTTATTCTGATTAAAGATCAGATCCGTATCGCTTGTGGCAACCAGATACATCAAAAGTGAAAGAAAACAAGCAGGCAAAGCTGTGCGCTTTTGAAGCCTGTAGAGTTTCCCACTGTGCCATAAGCATCACCATCCCCTGGTGGCAAGTTTCTTTCTTCCTCAACAAAGCTGGGCAGCAATTTCTGCAGGATGTGTGCTGGAGGTTTGGATGGTCTCCCCAAGCTTTAATTAGACTCCAAACCATGTGTGGCACGGAATTAACCTCAATCCCCTCTGTTCTGCAGTGCCACAACCAGCTCCCCACTGCTGCCTTCCTTCTGCTTCCGTGGTTCCTCAGCTCAGCCCCAATATATGGCTCAGTCCTCTGTGATGTTTGCTGACAGCAAACTGGGAAGGAGATGTGGCAGAGTGGGCATGTTGGGCTGCAGAATGCTCGCTGAGTTTTCTGGAAGGAAGTGTCCAACGTGTCTTGGAGCTACAGGAGCAGATAAATGTAGCTAGAACAAGGAGAGGGCAGCTGGGTCAGAATCATAAAATGGGTTTTTGTGGTCCTGGCGCCAGCATACTTTGTCTTCATTAATAAATTATTATACTGAACTGTGATGTTTAATTATTAGCAGGGTTCTCTATATTTTCTTTCTCTAGAGCAATGCTCCCAGTCTAACAGAAAAAAAAAAAACAAAAAAAAAAAACAACCCACCCAGCTTGGCTTTGTCCTATGTTTAATCATATCTAAGCAAGTTCTAATGAATTTTGTATTTAAAATTTTATGTTATCTGACTCTCTGTTTAGTATTTTGGGAACGTGTCCATATTTAGCTTATGTTAGCGAGGAAGATCCTTTTATGGAGGTGAGAGCAGCTGAAGCGGGGCAGGGTGAAGTTCTCTGCTGCACATTATTTCTGGTGGGCTCAAAAAAGTCATTAAGGGAAAACTTTGAGGATTGTTAAGTTAAAAGTTCATCTAAAAAGCTGTTCATCAGGAGCAAGAAACGTCTCCCTAACCCTCACCGAATGAGAGTTATGGGGAGAAGAATCATAAAGGTGCCACGGAGGAAAGTTATAGTTCCTGATACAACTGAGATGCCCCTATTTAACATGAAGTTGAAGGGGTACAGCATACCAAAACTTTCCCAAATTATAATACAATTTTCCTTGAACGATTTGGGAAGATGAGCTGACGAGACTGATAAAATATATGTAAGTATATATTTTAAAAAGGATGCGTTTGGATGAAAAGACGATCTGAGGTTACTTCCTGAATTATTTAGAATATTGTCAGGAAGAGGAAACTGATTAGTAGTTTCTACCAGGTCCGTGATGCAACGTGATCGATAAGCACGAGCTCTTCTTAACCTCACCCTCTGATTTATGGCCTCCTTAGTCAAGATGCCTGAAATTTCTTTTATTCATCTTTTGTTCAAATAGTTTGGAAAACATATATATTTTCAAGGCCGTGGAATTTCTAATGAAGCCTCCAGAAGTGCCACGTTATTACGAAGCGAGGAACTCAAAGTCTGAGTGATGGCTGTGCCCAAAGGGAACTGCGTCTGGGGAGATGAACTGCACAGCACGGTAGCTGTAGTGCAGGCTGTAGCTGTGTTGCACATGGGAGATGCTGCTGGCTGTCCACGGCCAGGTGCTCCCAGAGCTGTGCTGGGAATGGGAAGGGCAGATGATGTGTGTGGTACGAACCATCAGCTCACCGATCCTTCGAGAACATGGAGATGTGACCTGTTGGGAAGCGAATCTTTATCATTTCTTTCGATTAACCAACAAAGAGAAATGCAAATTTGGCAGCCTTTGTTGAGTCATGATAGACTCTGGATTAAAGGGCTTGTCTGTAGAGTTAGACACATTTCACTTGAACGAGGACTTTCAGGAACTTATATACCACTTTGTCAATAATAAAAGGCAGACTTTCTGCTCTCTGATTGTACAGAGCTGTCTTGCAGCTAAACAGTGACAGATGCTTTCTTAACACTCTAGTCTGCTCTCCTGGGATAGCAGCAAATAAACATTTATATTTTTTGTATCTTTCCTATATTTCCTCTCTTCAATGAAGCTGAGCAAGGTGCATGCGGGAATGCAATCTGCAGTTTCCATACTGTGTCCCATAGAATTTGGGAACAACATTTCCATTGGTGTGGAATATGTAGAGATCTTGCTTCTTAAGTATTCATTGTTCAGTGCTCTCTCTCATTTGTCATTGTTGCCCAAGTTGCATTTTTGAATGTAGTGACCTATTTCTATTAATTAACAGAAAGTTTGGAATTAAATTTGTAAAGAGAAATTACTGTCATAATCAGTTCATAAACATAACTGCACCTTCTGGTTGATTCTATTTCTGGTTTGTTTGGTTTTTTGCCTTTTTTTTTTTTTTAATTTAGACAATTTTAGTTTATAGGAAAATCTGGTATTGAGTTTTTTGAAGTGAACTGGAAGTCCATTCAAAGACACTGACATGGAACATGGTACTTCTCAGTGCAGCAGCTAAACTGACTTATGACCTCAAATGGGAACTTCAAACAGACTGAAATTCTGTATTTTAATTGCATTTTGAGTATTAAACGTATATATTCATGTCGGCCATTAAAGGCCAAACCCGGGTAGCATCTTCAGCTCTCATCATCAGCCACATATGGATGCTGGGAATGCAAAGTAGAGTCGCTCTGTTTTAGTAGTGAGGAAGGAATTCCCAGTTGATTTACACTGCGATTTTTAACAAAAGAATGGAAACTCTATACCTCCATTCTGCAGATTCCTTACTTGTTAATAAATGAATCTCTGAGAATGGCACACTCAGAATGAAAGGTTCCAGGAAGAAGGGTTACAATCCATTTTGAAAAATGTTTAGTAATTTTTGAGAGCATTTCAAACAGTTAGACACAATAGAGTAGGACACTTTAATTTTTGTAACACTGATTGGTGTTCTTTAAATTATTTCTTTTGAGAAAGCAGAGCTCTGTAAGAAGATTACTTCATTCATCTGCAGCCTGGGAGGGTCAGGCGCTGCCAGAGAAACTGGAATTGGATGTTTTTATGTAGATAGGCATTCAGCATGCTGATCTCAGTCTTCCCACATACGATATCGGGGCAAAATAAACGTGCAAACTTTGACTTGTGTTTAAAAATAATGCACGGGCAATATAAAGTCTGGCTTTATTTTGTGTTTATGATTTCATGTCAATAATTACTTCATTTCTTCTGAAGGAATAACATCTTAAGAGATGATTACACCTGAAAATGTTCTACTTAGTTCAGTTTATCACAAATCATAGTGTCTTTCTATTAAAGCAAAGCTTCCTGAGTATTGTATTTTATTATGCAGCAGCATTGCGTATAACAATTACTTCCTTTTCTGTTGTGTTACTGCAAGAGTCGTTGAAATCTGCTGTGTACATACACCTGCCAGGCTTCATGCTCCAGCATTTATTTATTTATTTATTTATTTTTCCACTCCTTCTCCCTGTGTTGCCACAGAAATTATCACACAGCTTTCCTTCCCACCTATTCTGGTGTTTCAAGGCAGAAAACAGAAAATCGGGTGAGATTGAAGTTGGATAAACCTAGAAGAGCTTCCAATGCCTGCCAGTAAGAAGGCCATCAAACACATTCATGAGTTCCAAAGGAGGTTCCTGGCCCTGTGCATAGACTGCCCATACCTTGCTGCTTTCTCCTAGCCCCAAGGAAAGGTCTTACACTGACTGAACATTTATTAGCATTATTCATTATTCACTACTTTTGTCCACTGCTCATTCAACCATGCCATGCTAAATCTATTTGCTTCATGGCTCACATCTCCATTTCTTCTCCTTTAATCAGGCAGAGTCATTCTGAATTACAATATATGCAGTGATAACAAATGTACTGCGGTGCAACCGTTTCTATAAGTTCTCTGCCTTCAGAAGTACCCTTTGAAGGCAATGTGATGCTGAAAAGTAATCACACGTGTGATAGAGTTTACATTACCAAACGTTATTTAACCTGAAGTAGGATTCACAGTTTGGCTTCTCTTATTAAGTTGTGATAAACTCATGCAAAATCAATACTGAAGAGGAAATTTAAACCCACTGTGCAATGTTCACAGTTAATATTTCACTTATTTATGTGAGCACTACATCATATGGAGGAAGGAGTTGTGCATTACTCAATATCATATAGTGGGGGAAGTGATATAAGTTATATCCTTGTCCTTTGAAACCAGAGAAATTACAACAGTGCATTTGGAAAGTCACTCCAGACAATAGCGTTTTAGTTAAAAGTACAACTGGAATGTTATCTGCCAAGATCTTTGTCTTGTAGGACCAAAGTTCCCCTGGTACTTGCTGAAAGAGCAGACTTCAAGTAGAAAAGCAGGGATTATCACTGTTTCCATTCCCTCAGAGCGTAAATCCCAGCAAAAGCAAGCACCTGGAACTAGACTTGAATGGCTGAATACGATTTGCATAACTGTAACATGTCCTGTAAACAGACTTTGCCTGTAAAACATGGAAACAGGGCTGAAAATTGAATTTCCAGAACAGAAACTGTGTTAATACACCCTCACTGATGTGCTGGAGGTCCCAGACACAATCAAGAACAGAGCAAGCATGCTTTCAACTGTTTCAAATCAAATTCTTTACAGCATATGACTAAGGTGCCACCTCGTAAGACTCAGCCCGCAGCAATTAAATCCAAATGCTGCTGGAACTGTGTTATTCTGTACGGCTGGCAAATAAGGCTCCTACTGAACAGTCACGCAGCTCTGATTCCTCTCAAGATATTGTGGCAAAACAGCAAGTTTCTGTGCATTACAGGGTTTCAGATGTGAATGATTGCAAGGGTTTGCCAGGTTTGTCCTGTATTTTGAGCCTTTTTGCACAGCTCCCCAACAAAATTAGGTTATTAAGTTCAAAATGTGACCACTTGGGATTTGTCTTTATTAAGAAAGAAAGAGAGCTTGGCTTGAGCTGGTCTCCTGGCTCCTATTTCAGATAGGCTAAATTGTTCCGTAGATCATCTGTCTCTAGAGAATCACGCTTCCTTTTTGGAGTATCCATACATTCGTGCCTGAACTTCCATCCCGCTCAGATACATGGGAAGTTAAGTTCAGTATTTGTAGGTTTTTCTTTGCAATATAAATGCAGCAACTAATCTCAGAGTCCTGAAAGCTTATTCTCAAGATGATCCAAGTTGTCCGAGCACTGGCAGAGCCATATCAGACAGGGCTCAGGACTAGCTGGGGGAATTCCCATTCTGTTGTGATCACTTCAATGCTGAGCAGAGACACAGCACTAAATTATGGTATATGCATTACTTTACCTTTCTTCACATATCATCGCATCAAATGCACTGGTGCATTGTGGTCAAAATTGGCACGACTGACTTCTGGGGAAGATGAAAAGAAGCAACAGTTAACTAAGAGCAGATGTGAGTTAGAGAATAACACAGTTCCTAATTGCACGACCACATAATCCGACAATTCTTTCAATTATTTTTTATGATTTTGTTATCTAACTGCAGAAATACTCAAAACATGCTTCAGTTGATGACTTGAGAAGCTCTGAAGGATTCTTGTAGTTCTTATAAGATTTATCAGCAGCCACTGATGTATGACTTTGAAATTTGTCCCTGTGCTTTATCTGGTTGTAATGATGAAAAAGTACTTTTTCTTCATTTGTTTCACAAGGCACAACTTATCTCCTTAAAATCAGGTGTCATCTTTCACCTCTGATCGGTAGAATCCTACATTAATTCCTTTAAGACATTATTATCTGTTGAACTGGCCATCCAAAGGCTTTAGGAATTGCAGAATGCACTTAATTAACTTGTCTGAACCACTGCTTATTCCATTTGTCTTTTTTTTCCCTTTCTTGTTTTGGTATCGCAGTGGCATCTGCTGGCTCTCATTCTTTTCCACCTGCCCCTGCTAATTATAGGTAAGCAAAATGAAAATCTAACCTTGCTGGGAATCTGTTAATATTAAAATATTCCCCTTGATAAGCCCGTAAATCTCTAAGCCAGATAGTTTGTCAGTGCCTTACACAAGAATTCACCTCTGGAGTGAATGCAGATCTGCAATACAAATCGGTAATTGCTTCTTGCATATTTAAATTTACTTTTCAACTTAGAAAGCTGAACAAAACTCCTGTTTTCATGCTGAGAATTGGCAGGGATGAACTGTTCCCAATCTTAATGCAAAACGAACAAATAATTTTTAAAGAAATTATTCTGTGAATATGTCCTTTTAAGAACTCAAAGTTATTTGCTACCGTTATTATTATCATTATTAAATATACATGTAACACTATCCAAATACAGTGGGTAGAAAGGTTGGTGTTCTGAAAACTAAGAATTAGACTGTAATATCTCTGTTCTTGGGACTTTTCAAGATGATTTCACTAGGACTTTTTGAGTAATTTGAGATGTACTTTTGACCCTTTGCCAAAGGTCTGTCAGCTTTTCTTTTGATTAAAAAATACAATTTTAATAAGAAAAAAATAGAAACAAAATAACCCAACTGAAATTACATCCTGAATTATTTAGAATTGCACAGGAGATGAAAGCTTCTTAGAAATTTCCAGGGTAGAGATAATGCATCATGATCAATAAATGAATACTGTCCTTCCTAAACCAAAATATATTTGGCATACATTATTAAAAAGGTATAAAACTGTCTGATTTCATTATTAATGCAAGGTTATGCTATATCTTACGTGCACAGCTGAGAAGGTGAAAAAGCACAGTTACTATTTGATTTCATGGGTTTTATTTTTTTAAAGCTTTTAAAGAATTGTTGAGGACCAGATTTAGGTATTTGTTCACTTCAATCTTTCTGGCTCACATCTAGGCCCACCTTATTATGTAGAGGGAAGTTTAGGCTTGGAGAGATACTGAGTAGGTCTTGAAATTCAGAGTGCTTGGGGAGTACGCCTTCATAAAGGCCACCCCTAGAAACAGTCTTTCAATTACAAAAGGAAAGGGTAATAGACAGATGAAAAAATGAGTGTTGACACTACACTTGTTTTGTTCGTGCCTCTATGTGTTAGTATCAATACGCTCAATTTTCCAAATCCACAGGCTCTGAGTTACCATCTTCAGGATGTCTGATTTGTCTGGGTCAAGCACATTCTAGCTCTTTCTTTATGACATATTTTCCTCCCTAAAACTCACTGTTCTTTTCTGTATCTGCCCTAGCAGAGACTGAAAATGTCAGCGTGCCTCATTGTTCATTTGCTGTTTGAGCTTACCTAACTCTGGAGTAAAATTCTCATGCTTGTTACAGAATGGTTGTGTTACTTCATTGACTTTGCACCTATCATCAGCTGATTCTCCTTAAAGCCTCTTTTAAAGTAATATGAAATGTCAGTAGCTGTTTCTAAAGTTTTTTGATATATTTTCAACTATTTCATCTCGCAATAAGTTCACAGACTCAGCTATAATGAGAATCCCACTGTGCCAAGATTTCTTGACATAACTCTGCCCAGATAGACAGCATCAGCCCTAAAGACATTGCCTCATGAGTACAAATAAGAAAGTCACTGTGTGCTGAACTTGTGCGGAGAATGGAAGTTCATTGCTTTGAGAAAAGATCACAGATTTTATGACTGTAGATGCAGCTGGAGCTCTGAGTTCTGCTCTATACATCATTTAAGGATTTTCATCTTTACAGGCTCCTGTTACTTTATAGCTTGTAGCTCGTATCCACTTGATTTTTGCTTACTTTTCAAACTGTTGAAGTTCACATCCTAACTCCCTTGAAATAGGTGCATTTTCTTTAATTGAACTGTTTAGAAGTGGAATGAGAGCAAAAGAGCGCTGTATTCTTTTGAAATTGAAAAAGGATCTTTTAGGGAGAAAAGTTGTTCTGTGTTTCTTACTGTTGAAAAATACTAAGTAGGTTACTTGGATTTTTTCCTACCAGTTTTTTTCCTAAGTTACTCTGTAACATGCAGATGATTCTCAACTAGATTACAAAGGTGTCCAATGGAGTTCAAATCTCTCCCTAGAGAAAAAGGAACACTTGTCTTATACTCTTCTTATATCTGGTCAGACTTGATGATCTGAATGGTGTTTTCCAATGTTTATGATTCTATGATTCTTCTAACTCTGACAATATGGAGTTTGCTCATTTCTTATGCGCTCCAAAAAGTGAATGTACTTGATGCTTTCTGCTCTGGGAATACTTCAGTGTCATTCTTAGAAGGAGTGTCATGAGATCCTACTGCTTTATAATTAGGAAAAATATTTCTCAACATTTCTTGAAAGTAACATGATTGCTTTACGAATATTTCTTCTAAACTCTCATGTCAACTTTTGTATTTTGAAGAAGGGGCTGTTAGGCAAGTTGACTCCTACGTTTTCATTTTTTATTCTTCAGAACATAAATCTTGTGAACTTCACTGCAAGATCCAATTTCCAGGTCACTCGTTCTGATAGATGACAGACTTGTAAATCTTACCCAGAGTTGTTCAGACATAAACTTAAAAAGCAAGCAAGATAGAAACTTTTAAAGCCTCGTACTTCACTATGAACCGAACCAGCACAGCGATGCCTTTTGCAGATTAAATAAATGTTAAAAGCTATTTTACTTTTTAAATAATGTATGAAACACCCCAAATTGTTAAAAAAAAGAAAAAAAAATTCTATTAGTGCTGAAACCTTCCAAGTCAAGAAAACATAACCTGAGTTAGAAAGATATATTGCAATACTGTTCTTTTGCATTAGTATACACGCATGGCAAAAGAAGCTATCCAGTAGGATACAAACTCTAAAAAGCAACAAAAACACATATATATATATATATATATATATATATATATATATATATATATATATATACTTACCCCTTCCAAAAACCAGTAGCAATGCAATCACTCTAACCACTGCTAACCCTCAAATGAGGGTGAGGAGGGGTGGATCCTGGCTCCACCTCTCATTCTGGTGGAATTGCATTGCTTGCACCTGAGCTCCCTGGCTTAGGCAAGCTCAACCATTGGTTTAGGCTGTGACCTGGCAATTCCATTGCAGTATGCAAACTGATACTTACTGTGTTAAAAAAAAATTACAAAAGAAAGTGAAAAGTACTGACATGTGTGAGTATCTGCATCATTTTAGAAGAGATGGAAATCATATGAGAATTGACATCTCTGTCATTAGCCTGTTTTGCTGCTCATCAGCCCTAATAGCAGGCTTTGTTACTGGTTGCCCAGGCCAACATTATGCATCTTTGCTGCCCTTGTAAACTTTAATAATTTTCAAGCACTCTGCCTATTTTGGAAAGGAAAGGTAAAAAATTTAAATGCCAGTTAGCATTTAACAGTATTAAAAAAGATAATGTAACTGCTTATATGATGTGCTGCAAGAGAAAGACGAGAAAAGACAGACAGAAGGATTTGTGTAACAAAATTGAATGTTTAACGTAATACACTTTGATAGGGATACTGACACATTCATATTTCAAAGATGAAAATTTCACAATTGAATTTTGGATATTTTTAGATTCCTTTCAGTTCCTAATAGTCTGAGTGTGTAGTGTGAAAGATTTCCACATATTGCCCTGCTCATGCTCCCTTTAAAGTAATTGGAGAAGCTATTATTGACTTCTAAGGCAATGGATTTATTCTTTGTCAAAATGTTGCAATTTGGTTAGGTATAAAAGAAGGTTTTTATAGGAAGATTATTATTTCGTATTCAATTTGACCATAAATGTTTAAAAATTTTTTTGTCATAGTAGTAAGATGAGATTTTTTTTGATGCTATGTGTATCATCTGCATGCTTTTAGAGAGAGAGCATTTTTAGCAGAAATACCAACAGAAACAAAAATCAAGAAGAAAAGATGCATCTTTCTTTCTCTTATCAGCAAGCTCCAAAAAAGTACTTTCAGTTGTTCCATATTCTCAGTAGTCAATGTCATCATCTAAGTCAAACATAAATACAAAAGAAAGAATAGGCAGCAATTACTTATCTTTTTCACCTAATTTATTTTGCGGTTCCTTTCTATAGTTGTGCATCTTACTTCTTATTTTATATGTATTATTGAAACTATGAAGCCACTGCTAAACGTGTGGCTGAAAACAAATTTCAAATGTGATGGGTAAAATTGATTAAGAGTTCTTACCAGAAATAATAGGCTCCGAGATCTCCAGCTCTATCAAGACCACAACCCTTGCTGGAAATATAATGAAGGAATAAATTGAAAGAAACAAATGATTCAACCCTAAACTTCCAGGAAGCCTGGAAATACTCTACCAGCTAGCTAGCTGCAGTAGTATGTGCACAAGTTCCTTTTTTTTTTTTTTTTTTTTTCATTAATGTTTAAGAAGATTTGGAGCAGATCTTGTATAAAATATATCCTGCTCAGAATGCAGATGCTATAAACCTTATCTCTGTCAAAATTCACCCTGGTTCTATCTTCTCTTAATCCCTCCTGTAAGCCACAGATGGTGATTTCCATGGTCTATATTTCACCTATAGAGGCCAGGAGGAGGGCATGTCAGAAACAAAACAGAAGCATAAAAGGATGTTCAGTCCATGGAAAGCTGTCTGTGGTAACCCATATCTGTACATTCTTATCTCTGTGGGTATATATATTTGATATGAGAATAGTGTTAGAAACATATTGCAGGAGCTTGAAATGAGATAAAGATCTCTGTATGAGAGTAAGATCAACCTTTGTGTAAGGACACCTTTTAATTTTTGTGATTGCAGTTCCCTTCTGCTCTTCTCCTTCACATCTTGTGGTACATAGGTTTAATTTGTTGCTTTTCAAATTCCTACTGGCATCAAGGCCTTGTAAACTTTGGCAAAAAATCCCTGTTAGATTCCATGTTATAAAATTGAGAGGCCAAGTCTGGCAAACCAGTCCTCCTAACTGAAACTCCTCCAGGTTCTGTGTGAATGGATAACTCTGACCTGCACCTGCTTCATTCTGCAATGTCTTTATGTGGCATTGCAAATAATTTTCCAGATGAACCTTCAGTAACATCTCTCCCATTGCCAGGGTGCCTTGCCATGATTTATCTTTCATTCTCCTGTTTGCCCTGAGTGGAGCTTCTTGCTACTGGGCAGATGGTTTTATTATTTGCAGTCACCACAGGATCTCTCTTATGATTTCTTTATTCAGCAATGATTTTCATGTTTATTTTTGGTACTGAGATTATTGCCTTGCTTTTGCCAGCGCTGGGCTGTCTGTATTCAGCCATAAACCAAATCTACTCAATCACTGCATATCTGGTTGTTCTGCTGTACTTTACTATTTTTGTGTCACCATTAAATGTAGTGATTCTGGAAACTGAACACCTCTCTGCCTCGCTTGTTTCTCAGATAATTCCATCATGATGACCCAGCAGCTTTCCTTTAGACGCTCATTTTTCCTTTTGATGCTCATTAGATGCACCCCTGTCCTTGCCTAAGTAGGGGAATATTTTGAGTTACTCATAGAAATTCATATTTTTCTGCTTTATGTTTTTGCAGCACCTTTACCTATTGTTAAAGTAGGGACAGAACTCACCTGACCCACCACCCTGTTTTCTGTCAGAAAAATAAACTGTTTAGATGGACTGAAAAAAATACTTCTTTTTCCACTGGTTAATCACCAGGTGATATGGTTCTGTATTCGTGTTCAAGCAAACATTTTTAATACCAGCTTCTCTCTTAGTACTTGGAGTCCTTCTGTGGCACAAAATCCAGTTAGAGCATTATCATCACTCGAAGCGGATAATGTGATTTAGGCTATTAGTGTAGATGGGCACCACGCTATAACTCTGCCCCTAAGTTAGGTTACATTTTAGGCGCAAGAATAGGAATTATTAGGTAACATGTTTTAAATGCGATCCCTTGCAAAATATTTTTAGCCAGGGCTAAATGTAACTATGCTCTTTTTGGTACCCAGGTAGAGTATTTTAGCAGACCCACATGCTGATTAAAACTGTGACTTCCTTCTGTTGCTTTTGTATGGAGTGGAAGTGACTTATGCTTGAATAGCGGTTATCCACTGCTTACCGTGTCTCCGAGACAAAGCCTCTGCAAATCAAACTCTTTCAATAGTAGAAAGGCCAGAAGATTTTTTAATGTAACCTAGAAATGACTCATAATTGAGGAAGATGTGGAATTACCATCCAAGCTCTCTCTCACTAAAAAATCATCAAAGTGGATTTGTTTTATTTCTGTACTTTGTATGTTTGATATTTGGGCTAAGATTCTCCATTTCCTCATTCTGTCAGACTGTGTTCTTTTATTTTGAGAGTAATTACAATGATTTGAATAAAGAGCTGCTCAAAGTCTTCCCCCCAAATTGCTCTTCTGCATGGACAGATACAGACTCACTGTACAATACCTATTTCTCAACGTGGGGAAGGGAAGAGCAATGCAGACTCCTCGGATTTAGTTATAGACCAGACATTTTCCAGCATCAGAACTGAAGAACTGAGACTTGGCTCCATCATCAGGCCTGCGATGCTGGCGTTTCTCTGACCATGCCTGCTGCAATTCATTAGCATGGAGTGGTAGAGCAAAGAAAGCAGAAATATGACGTGTGCTGTGTGATGACACTGGGCATCTGTTTTAGCTTTTTTAGCCCTCTGTGACACGTTGACACTCTGTAGTTGTACCAGTCTTAGGTTGTGGTACAGGCATTGAGCAAGTCCCGATTCAGCAGGATGCAGTGGGGCCTCACAAGCACATGAAACTGATGTCTTCATGGAGTGGTTTGAGGTCCATCTCGGCTGACTTCAGGGTTTTTTTTTCCTTCTCTGCAAGGAGTGGATTTTCTGTGAAATATTTCTGGCCCTCTTTGTTTCTAATTCTAGAGTACAGCCATAGGTCATTACTTTTAGTTCATACACCCAGTGAACTTGTGTTCATTGCTGGACATGCCTGTTCCTTGATCTTAATCTGAGCATTATGATTAGATTGCTTTTTGAATGGACTCCAAGTCTCCTGTGCTGCATTTGACAGTTTCCAATAAGCCTACATTTCTGATTCATGGATACCACAGCTATAAAATTTGGCACAGAATAATTTTCCCTAGCAGTAAACAAGATGAAAATCCAGAAATCAAAAAGACTTTTACAGGTAAAGGTTGTTACCACTTGTGCTCCTTTTATTTCTTTTCTTTCTCTATTATAAAGACATTTGCAGAACTCAGCTTCCCTGTTACACTGTGCATCCCGGTTTCTTTTAGCACAGAAAATACCTTTTCATTCATTCAACCATGAAGCTATTGCTGATACAAATGGATTTTTTCTATAAACATCATCCTGTGTAGTCAGGTCTGGATCACATCAAAACAATCTGCTTGAAAAGAGCAGTTGTAACAGTGTCTAACCTTCTGCTTCTCCTTTGCTATCAGCAGCCCTTCTACCTGAAGTCCTTCTTAAGCCCTCAAATCTCCTGTATCTTTTCATCTTTTTTTTTTTTTTTCCTCTTTTTTTATTTCGTTGCATATAGTTTGCATATTCTTCTTCCTCTGATGTCTGTTTTTATACAAATCACCACTAAGGTGTTTCCTAGCAGCACCTACAGACTCCAAATTATCCATCCTCTGTATTCTCTTTTGATGGCTGTTACAGCCTTCTTCATGAACATGCAGTATTCCTCCTTGGAAAATTTCAATAGCCTTTCACAGTTCCTCTTCCCCCTGTACCACAAACGCCTTTTCATTTAGCAGCTTTTTATTCCTTTGCTTCTCCTTTTTTTTTTTTTTCTTTTTCTGTAACCGATGTAACCAACATTTCTTTACAGAAATAAAATATAATTCAAGTGGTAGAAATACAGTATGATCCAATCTAACAGCGTGTGGCTGTGAAAACGCCCATTCTTCCAATAGCGAAATGTGGTACAGCAGCCAGACCAGAGCTGCTTCTCTTTGAGATTAAACACTAATTCCAGTTATTCGAACTTTTGTCGAAATTAAAAGGAAGAGTGGTCATTATTTGAAAATAAGATTTAGTTTTCAGCTTATATTGCATCTTCTGACTCCATGCAGGTAAATCCAATGGTGCTGCTGTGGTGAATGTTAAGCAGGGAGCCCAAGAAGCCCATGCACAGCAGCAGAGATGAGGTGGAACGACTAAAGCTAATGAAGAGAGAGACGTTACTGGGCTTTCAGAAGGTAGAATCAGTGGTTTAATATTTACTGGCCTGAGATGGGCACCTACAGAGTAAACAAACTGCTAAAAGCCCCTGGGCCTGGCCAAAGAAGTGGACAGGACTGCAAAGCCTGCAGCAGGCTGCAGTAGTGGTAAGAGCTATCACCTAAGGGATGCACTACATTTCCCGATGCAGCAGCAGTGCAAATGCCCTCTTCAAGGAAAAATTAGTCTTAGGTAGAAAGCAAAAGTCTTCACCCTTGCTTTTGTTCAGTAAGCACTGCAGTCTGTTGGGGGAGGAAGAGCCGGAAGGCTGTTGGTGCTGAGTTGAGGAGCTGCAGCCAAGGATGGGTAAAGGCATTGAGTTTACAGCTATCAGCTGCTGGGTGAAAACGCTGTGTCTGCACCGAGGGCTGCAACAGGCAGCAGAAAGCACAGGGGCATGCTTACCCCTCCCTGCTGTGTGTCAGGTGTTCATCTCTGAACTACCCAAAGTGTAATAGTAAATGAGAAAGAAGAATGGTACAGTGTTACGAGACAGTGATTTTTCTAGAAGCTCTTGGAAAGCTGAAAAGTAGCATCTGCCTTTCTGCACTGATATACCATGCTTGTCACGGTTTTTGAGACAAATTATAACTTTTTGCATGTGAACATGCTTTCTTGGCCTATCTGTCAGCATCTCTTCTTTACTTCCCTCTATGTAAATTAAACAAACATGATAAAACTTGCATCATCAGACTCAATGGAAGCTCTTGCCAGCTGCTGCCTCGTTATTGAGTAATACATCATTGAGATGGTAGTGAGTTTGTAATGATGTATTGCATCGATGCATCATTAGGGGAACTGTGTTCTTTGATATATTAGTCAATAACAATTGTTAGTAGGAAAATATTTTGAAAAGTCAGACTCCAGAATCTTTTTTTAAGGATTGTCCATAAATACACTGTAAATGGAAGATATTGACAGCTCATGTTCTTATATTGTCATCTTTCTGTATGTGAAAGTGCATAACAGGTGACTCATGAAATCACCAGTTGTTGTTGGTTTTTTGTGTGTGTGTGTGTGTGTGGATCCTCCTTGCTTACAGGTTTCAAGCATAAATAGGTACAAAAGGAAATAATGAGAGACAGAAAAGATCCATCTTCACTTAAATAAAAGGGCAGCAAAAGGTCCCCCAAAACCTAAGGATGATGTTTTGCCAGCCGAGTTCAGATGTGTGATGGGCAGTACTCATGCAAGATCTTGGCAGGATTTAGGCTTGAATTCTCTATCAAACTGCTTAGCAATCCTTTTGATGTTCTATTTAAGTGATTTCTGTATAGAAACAATCTCAACATACTCTCATCTTCTGTCCTCTCTCTAATTAAAATCCGGTGCTGATGATTACAGTTTTAAACTGTGGCATATCTTTGTTACTTATCCAGGTAATTGCTATACCTATAGACACATCTATTAGAAGCAAATTTAAAGGCATAAATGGAGCTTAATTTAAGCAGTCATTACCTCATTCTGCGTGGATGTGAATGTGCAGTATGGGTGAACAATTACAGGTGTCAAAAGGTACAAATAAATACATTTGTTTACTTTATCATTTTGAAACCTTTTTTTTTTTTTCCTCCAGTTTTCAAGGACAGCTAAAATACTTTTTTTCTTTATAGGGATAAGAATTTAACCTTCAGTGTAAAACATTTAACAAGTATCATGACCTTATTATAACAAAGTGCTTTCCTTCCATTCTTGGCTCTTTGAAGAAACTCCATTTAAATGAGCCTGACAATAAAATGATTGTTCCTCTGCTGTTATGCAAGCAAATAAACAACTTAGTACATGACTAAGCTTGTCTAAGGAAAAAGTCTTTTCAAATGTTTCTTTATTGTCAAAGACACTTTTTTTCTTAAGCTGTGTTGTTGCTAGCAAATAAATGCAGAAACATGGATTTCTGAAGAAGAAGAATATTTGTGAAGTGCCAAAAGGTGGAATTAATTTCTATTTCGGATTTTTGAAGTCCAAGTTTTCACAGTGGTTTGATAACTGTGAATGAAGATGTATGAACACCTTATAGTGCAGAGATGCTCTTGGGAGCTGGCTTCTCCGTGACCCATTCAGCACTATCCGAATATTCAGAGTCCATAATGTGGGCAGGGTGGTACAGAGTTGACTTATTTGGTCTCTCTTCAGTTTGAAAAGCATGAAAATGAGCTTTCTACACCGGATAATCTCAAGAGAAAGGAAAAAAAAAATTTACTCTCAGTTTGACCACGGCAAATTTCACGATCTTGTGTCTTGAGCCAGTTCAGAGGTATGCATCTGACATAGTCCTTTGCATCACATGGGGAAAAGAAAATATGACTGACCACCTTTATGGAATATTTGCAAAAAAACCATGGAGCTGAATCACCTGAGTATCAATTTGGGCATGGTATAAACAGATTCACTTTGCTAATTTTCTGACTTGTGTACTGTATCTCTGCACACACATTGAGTTTGGCAACCTACACAGGATGTTTCAGGTAGACTTTCACCTTCCTAACTGATCTCTACGGCCTGAGAACCTACTCCAGCCCATTGCAATAAGAATGTGCTTTATGTAAGCATCCTTATTTCATCTGCTAAGTTATGCATCCCTTGAATTTCCTGGAATTATCTTCTCCAGAACTGAGAATTCAGTATGAAATCTGTACAATCAACAATTCCATAAGTCAAAACGAAAGTCTGAAGTCTTTCAGGAAAAGAGATGAGAATGAAAAATAAATAAAACTTCTTAAGACACATGAATGTATTGCTTCCAATGGCAATGGTCAAGACCATTGCCATTCACTTTTGACAGTTTCACAGTTGCAATAATTAGTGTGATTCCCAAAATGAAAAATTGTTTTCCAGAAATAATCTAAAAAAATGTGTTAGGACTGTTTGTATTGACAGAAATTTTGGCTTGATAACATCAGCATTTTCAGACTAAAATGAATTATAGAAACAAATCCTGACTCCAGAGTTATTAATGTTCTCCCCCAGTTGCAAGCAAACAGGAACAAAATTATGATTCAGGGAGATGTATTTGTAATTAGCTCTCAGGCTATCCCTCAGGACATTGTAATTACGCAGCAGTGCAGGTCTTTTAAATTAACTGCAGTGCAGCTGCTGACATAACGAGCCATGTTCCATGCTCACCTGAGGAACCACTGTAGAGTTTTCCCAATAATAATGAAACCAATTTTAGAGAAGCTGAAGCATTCTTCTCAAAAACTGTTGGTAGCTTGTAACGCCTTTCAGCTGTTATGCAACTCTCGTCTTCTTTTTTTTTTTTTTTTCCGATTTAATTTATCGCTTAGCAGAAATACAGGACGAGAAGAAATCTTCATCAGGTTAAAAGAGAAAACGACGTCCCTGATCAGTGTTTATCTTCCTATTTAATTTTAAAATTATATTTAGTGTCTTGGCTCTCCAAAGCAGATGGACCGTAGGCTCGCTGTAAATCAGCCTTAGCAGTGCTGTCTCTTTTAATGCTTTGGGTTGTAAAACGAAATGTGTTACTGGAATCGTATGGAGTCCACAGTGCATCTTTTCTCGTTCTTAATGCCCTTTTATTGTTACTTTTTGTTTGTAATTTCAGTGTGACTTAATTTTACTTTCTTGGTAACTAAAAATTATGTCTTACATTGTTTGCTAAGTATTTTGCTTGGTAAGTTCCTATTGCTGCTGGTGTTGTGCTGCCTGGATGCAGTTTACCTGCTGCGGTTCATTTGTGGTTCTACCTTTCTCATGTTCAGTGCAGTTGTTCACAATGTCACGCCTAAGTAGCAAGCAGATGATATCCCAAATAAATCAGCAAATTGCTTCATATTTTATAATGCCAAAAGATGACAGCATGAATACAACACAGGACACAAGTCTGATAATTCTGCTCTGTTCTCTAAGTTTTGCATGGTTTTGCAAATTCTATTGTGTGTCTATTATTTTTTGTGAATTTATAATATATTACTGGCCTGTTTTTGTCACCCATTTTTAGCTCTTTAGCATCAGTAAAATGCTGTCTGTAATGTGCAGGTAAGGAAAGGAAGAACCAAGCTGCAAATGGATTGCACGAATAACTTGGGACAGAACAGTCTGAGAGCTGTACAAAGTTATCCATCTCCCTGCTCAGCAAGGAGCTCATCGTTCCGTAGTCTGTTACAGTAAAAGAACCATATATAGCAGCTTTGATCAAATGAGAAAGAGCTTTCTGTTTCCAGCAGAAAGGAGGTAATCCTTAGACTGTGTTAACTTTTTTTGTTTTCCTTTCCTTCCTCGTGCCTTTGGGTCAACTTTGAAGTTGATGGTAAAGATCCTAACTCACTATTTTCGGATTCCTCTAGTTTCACAGAACTGTTTCTCCATAATATCAACTAAGTCACCAGTTTTGTAAGTAGGTCTCTGTTGGGTATTTTTAGGAAAGGTCCATATGTGCAGTATGACTGTTGGAACATATCAGGAAATAAAATGAAGAGTAAGCTCAGCTCTGAAATTATCACCTTAGTACTTTGCTTGAACTAAAGACAGTTTCTTTTACCTATCCTTTCCTCCACTTATCTTGCGGGTGTTTCAGCATTAGTCAAGGAGCGTCTTGGCCATAATTTTGCTGGGAAACATACCAAACAACAAATTAGATTTGTAACTAAAAAGCAGAAAAGAAATAATTTTGGGGAAAAATCTCAACTTGAGGATGGCTTTGGGGGAAAGACATCAAGGTCTCTGGCAAACTAAAAGGAAGAAATCCATTACCAGCATCATAAGAACTGAGCGGAAAAAAACTGTTTATGCATAGGCTCTGTGCAAATGGGGTTAAGCTGCTATGGCATAACTTTTTTTTCCACGATAGCTATTCAACCATAGTGAAAGAAAGAGCCTATGGATTTTTTTTTTTGCTTTTGTAGCTTTCCTTGAGAAGAAATCAAAATATTACAGTATTTCATAGTAACAGAAAACCTTCTACTGACATCCCTTCTCTTTTTTTTCTGAAGGTTTACCTGTTTTTACTTGCTCATGCATTGAGCCAGTCTGCAGGGAGAATTAATATATTAGATATACCAAGCCAGCTCATTTTTCTTCTGTCACTTTTGCCATGATTAATGATAGTGAAAGTGTGTTTAACTCAAATGACACTTCTGGTATTGCTCAGTGCTTAGATTTTTTTTTCTTTTCTTTTTCTTTCTTTTTTTTTTTTTTTTTGTTTTTTGTTTGAGTCTGCTATCATTAACTAAAAATAAATTCCAGTTAAAATGCAGAGGCAGATAAAACTATTTCCTTCTGTTTCTTTTTTATTCTTGCATTTTCCCTCCGGAATGACTACACATTTATGCATTTTGAACATTTCCAGAAACTGTAAACCTTAAGCAATTAAGCAGCATTTAAGCTTACTGTACTTTATCAATATGAGATGATACATTGATATCTTCTTTAGGTGGACACTTTCAAACTTAAAATTGTTAATGTACTAAAAAGAGCTCCTGGCCCTGAGGTGACTGGGCAATGAAAATCTGTCTTCCATCAGATAAACCTACTTTAAAGAGAATCGATACCTAAATCTATCACGTGCTTTTGTAATAATATGCTGCCCTATATTGCTGGAAAAAAATAGCCAGGAAGCCATTAAGTAGAGGAAATGCTTCTAACGAGGTTTCTCATAAACTAGAAAGGAGACGGCGGGGAGGAAGGATGGAAATGGGTTATCATGGAATTGCAAGGAAGGAATTTTAATGCTCAGAGTGCCCTTGGGTTGAATGTGAATTCCCCCTTGGGAATTCCCTTTTCAGGTCTCCAGGATCTGTTGGTCTCTATTTATATCTTTCAATCGTCTTAAGATG